>NC_046185.1:24000759-24308259 GCF_011004875.1 Balearica regulorum gibbericeps | reverse complement strand
CAGCAAGGAAATACAATGCCAATAGTCAGTGTCTTTGTTCCAAAGTATAAGGTGAAAGGATTTATATATAATCTTTGGCATAATTCCTAGAAGTCTACGGTTGGATTCTGATTCGGCTCTCCCTGGCGTAGGTCTGGAATACCTCAGTTGATTTACTTTGGAGTAATTCCAGATTTGTCCCAATCCAGCTGACATCAAGTCAGGACCCTACAATCCAGCTTTGTTTCATGTAGTCGGGTGAAGAGTTTGGATTGGTATGATTTAACGGGGAATGAGGTGAGGTAATGCATTTAAAAATATTTCCTTGGAGAGGAAGTAGTTTTTCCTTGTTTGTTGATAGATTAAAGCATAGTTAAATTTGTTGGAATGTATTTTAGCTCCTCATTACAGCAAAACCTACTATTTCAGAAGGGGCATGATTACAGATTTTGTAGTGGAAAAAACCTGTAATTTATCCACCTTTTGGTAAAAGCATCTTAAAATTCCAAAAGACAAAATACTCTTAATTCTTTCAAGTACAAAGTCTACTCTGAAATTACAGCTTGTTCCTTTTGGAAAGAGTGGTATTTTCTCTGAAAGGGTGTGATTCAATTATAATTTATTAGATACAGTTATTGAACTTAAGCAGAAAAATTCCCTTTATGCACCTATTGCTTGTGACTTGCCTTACAATACCTGCACTTAGAGTGGTTCCTGCTAAACAATTTTGATGCACAACTGATGAAGATTATGTCTTATTTTGAACACTTATGGGCAATAATAAACTCTATCCCAGTGAGCTGCACTTCTGGAAAAAAAGAATGGGGAAATGTTCAGGTTTAACCATGCATTTTCTTTTCTAAGGAAAAATCACTGGCTTACTGCTTTACATGCCGGAGAACCCCATGGAAACTGTACTGTGGTGCTGGCAATAGCCTGGACCATCCACTTGTTGCAGTCATCTTCTTGGTTTAACTCCCAACTGTTAAATAAACATGAACTTTAACTGTAAATATTTATTTCCTTGCCTCTGGGGAAGATGGAACAAACTTGATCCTTCTGTTGAAATATGAAAATATTTTTCTTTTTTTTCTTCCTCTCTTCTCTGTCATATTTATTTAGTGGTTCTGCCTCTGACTTGCTAAGAAACCATGTCCTGAGGGCATCACCTTGACTTACTGAGGATCCTCACTTGGTTTCCTTTAGTCAGGCACCCATTAGCTTTGGACTAGCTGGTGTCTAGCAGGGCTATTGGTCAAAACACAAAGGCTAAAGAGCCTAGAACGCTCGAAGGTGTTACCTGTCATTTTAAATGTAAGTCCTTATGCATTGAACTAATTAGAGGATGAAGAACACAAAGCTGCTTTACCCATTTTTATTTTATATGCACAAATCATTCTTCTGGAAGATGTTGTCGTTTAAAGGGCTGTATTGATTTGCAAGTATTTTCAGTTAAAGCTGAAAATATATTTTGGTTTCATTAGATAGCAAACTGCCTCTTTTTTTTTTTTTTTTTTTTAATTTTCCCTGTTAGCCTGTCAGCATTATTCAACATTTCAGGTTAGTGTAGGATTCTCTGAAATGAGCTAACAGCTGCAGCAGTAATGTGTAATTACTTAGAATTAGGCCCAAAGCTCATTAGTCCTGATATTTTGGAATCATGTTGATGATTAGGGGCTACTTTTCAAAGTAGTGTGGTTTACTGTGCAGTTCTGTGAGCTGAGGGGTCTCCTGATCAATGCAATCAATGCTGCCCCATAGTCTGCTGTGGGGAGCAGTTGTGTTCCAGCCCTTTGGGTGGGTGGGTTGCTCTTAGGTTTTTTTTTTTTTTTTTTATTCCCAGTGGCAGAAGTGTGTGTCATGTTTCATGGCTTCTGGGACCCTTTCTGCAGGTGAATGTCATCTGGACTGTGCTGTATATCTGTGTAGTTCTGCTGCCTTCTGGAAGCTGCTGCCTTCCTGCATCTCTGCTGGATTCCAGGTGCTGAAACTTTCTGCCCTGCAGTTTTCCCCAGCAGGGCCTGATGAAGACCTGAAAGAGGGCGGACAAGAGTGTGCTGCTGACTCCATACAATTCATTCAGCCTGTTCCTGTCAGTCCCCTTTCCCATATGTTCCTCAGATGTGGACAGTGACAGGGTTGTGGGGTAAATGCATTGTTCTGGCAGTGGGAAGTGGCCATTTATCCTGGAAGCTCTTCAACCCTTTTCCCAGCATGCATTTAAATACAGGCTCATTATATGATAGGGGAGAGGCTACAAGCCTCCTAGATAAAATGGTTGTGGGGAGCAGGCTGCCTGCTCCAGTGCAACCATCTGGTGTGCAGCTGAGGCTCTTAGGAGAGAAGGCCAAAGGGAGCAAGCGAGATGAATTGTCCTGCCATACTCCACAGGCCTGTGGGCTATAGGTTGCTCATCCTCGCCATTTCCTTACAATTGTGAAGAACATTAAGATTTTGCAGTAAAACTTTAGAAAAATACTTAACAGCATGAGAAAAATCTGCTTAAGCCACAATGAACTCTTCAATTCTTTTTACCAGCCTTCCATAACGAGGGAGCATCTGGTGGACAGAATAGATCAGAGTCCCGAGTGCATATGCTAGTGGTTTCATTGTCATCAACAGACATTACAGTTTTGTTGATTTATTTTGTGCAATGAATAAAACTTCATTTCCTGCTCTGTTAAGGATGTTCTACTTTGCTTGACTTGTACAGAAATGAGCTATGGTTGTATCCATATAAAAATTGAAAGCAATTGGGTGGCATGGACCTAACAGTGGACATCTTTTTTTTTTTATCTACTTGTGCATATACAACAGTTCATCTGAAATCCTCTCGTTGTTGATGATGCTAAATCTTCTGCAGTTAACTTTTCCTCCTCAGGACTGTTATCAAAGGGTCAAGATGCTCTCATCTTTTCTTTGTTTATTACGTATCTAAGAGTATTCCACTCATAAACTACAGTGTTGTAAGCCACATTTATTACTTGTATACTAATTGTTTAAGCACTCCTGTCCTCAGTAAAGTAAAACCAAGTGAACTGTTGTTGGAAGAGTTGTTGGAAAAGCAGAGATTCATTTCTCTCAGTGTCCGTATAACGCAAATTAACTTGAAAAAAGAGCATGCTATTGCTGTTCAGTCATTTTACTTTTGGCATTTTTGATGAAAACATCATTTCTGCAGGATGATGTTTTCTTTCTAGTGAAATTCCAATGTTTTCAGCCTTTTTTTCTCTTTTGTCTTAAAAAAAAAAACCAACCAACAACAAGAAAACAACTCAAAATCCAACAACAACCACCACACCAAGATACCAAGTTTGGAAGAACACAGAGCAGTATTTTCCTGCTTGTCAAAACAGGACCCTCACATTTTTGGGACTACTCAGTATTGAGTCGTATCTAATTAAATTGCTTCTCTGTTGTGAGTTGTAGCTCAGATGTCTGGTTCCCCATTCTGGACTGTGTTTCTGACTGTGTTTCCTAGGCAGCATCACTTTTTTTTTTTTTTCACCAAAGTGCTTAATAAGATCCATGAGTCCTGTGGCTACAAGGCACCACCAAGAAGATGTTCTGTTGGAGGAGACAACTGGATGCACCCAGGACTAGTGTGTCTTGAGGTCATGTTTCACTTCAGGTGGATTTTTTTGTGTGCGTGTGAAAACAGCAGAATATTTTGGTCAGACAAAATAAAGTTAGGTTGCTTTCAGGAATCTTGGAAAACTTTATTTGAAACAGAAATACCAAAATACAGTTTTTTCAGAAATCTGAAAGTAAACTTTAGTGTTTCCAATTAAATGATTTTTTTTCCTACAAGTTTTTGTCTTGGTCTAGTACTAAAAACAAGTATCAAGGTAATGAGACCACAGGAGCCTGACTGCAGTGAGTTAGCCAGTGTTTCAGCATCCGGTGAGGAATAGACTTGCTTCAGAATTGCCAGCTGATGAGCGTTCATCTTGATTCTGGCCCACAAATTCCTAGTTTGCGATGCAATTATATGATTCTGACTCTATTTGAGGGTAAACTGCAGCTGATTTGAAACTAACACTTCATGTCTTTAGCCGTTCTTAAACCAGTCTGATAATTATACCAATACCAAGATCCTCTCCAATCCTTGGCACCAGTGGGACTGGTACAAATCCTGTGTGTGTTGCTCATAGGAGATGGTTCTCAGCCCTTGAAGTAATTTTTTTATGATCTGTTGACACTACTATTGCATGATTTCTGATGTAGTAGGCTTCTGAGCTCTCCTGAGCAGAGAGCAATCTGGTGTGCTCTTTTCTCATCTTTTGTGGAAAAGAACTGGGAGGCAGTTTGCTAGTTCCAGAACAAATGACGGGTAGCGCCACAAGGGGAGAGAAAGCTGCGGGAATTGCTGCTAGCAGTTCTGGAGAGATCCCCTGCTTGTGAGATACCACTGTAAGAGAAACATGAAGGAAGTGTGGTCTGGTGGGATTGAGCTTTTTATGAGTGGTGGTGCCCTTCCTCTTTAAACTTTGTCCTGCACTGCCTGAAGTCAGTCAGAGAGCAGCACCACACACCTATGTGTTCCTTTCCTCGCACTCCCTTGTGCCTCATCTCAAAATGAGCTTAACTTTTAAGTTCTCTTTTTTCCCTCCCCCCCCCAGTGTTTCTGACTTTTGCTCTTTTTTCTTTTTTTTTTTGATGACTGACCTGTGAATTTTGCCCATCTAGAATTTCTAGATGTGTAGGATATTTTACATTTTATGAATATGTAATATTCTTGGATATTTTCACCCAATCCAAAATCTTAATAGTGATGATACTTGTATCTTTAATGTGTAGTGTGTTTCTGTTTTATACTAATATTTTTTCATTTGAAGAAACACATTTCTTAGATCTGTGCAAAAGGCTTATGTATAATAATCTTGTATAGGCAGAAAGCAAGGACATACTTACATGTTCTGCCACTTTCAGTGTTTATCCCTGCCTCTAGGATGATGTGTAGTGCTGTCTTAAATGATTTCTAAAAGTAACCTTCTGAACACATTCAGGTCATAATAGCATAAAAGCTTCCTTTGTACATGATGATTTTTTTTCATCCTTGAATACTGTTGCAATGAATTTAAATGTGGTATGATCCTGTCATCTGTGCTGGCTTGATACAGATCAAAATCTTTTTGATACTTATTATATATACTTCATTTACCATATTACAGAAAAGCAATACATAATATGCATTTAAATACAAATTTAAATGACAGTAACAGTATAAAATGTGAACACTTTTCTACACCATTATCTGTTTTTACTATGGTCTAAGAATTGGAGAAAAAATTGATTAGCAATAACGTATCTTGTGATTTGGTAGAAAGAAGGTTCACAGTATGGTTTTGGGTGTGTAGTTGTTTGGGGTTTTTTTTTTTTTTTTTTGGTGAGGCTGCAGATAGTATGTTCCAGTGTGTTGTGAGTTACATTATCTGCTCAGTAAATCAGTTGTTTTGGTCCCGTGTAACAGCAGCTGTAACAAACTTGGAAAAAGTCCCTAATAAAACTGTTAAGTTTTATTGAACTTCAAAACTAGTCTGTAATACATGTACCTATTCAGAGACAATACTCACTGGGGCTCTATTATGTTGAAAGTATCTACCTGTTGGTGTTGGCTGTGTAGATAGCCGATTTTCTTTTTTGCTTGGGCCAAGCGCTGGCTACGTAGGTTATGCAGAAGGCTTCTTGTCGCTACAAGGTGTAGCGTTTAAGGTGCTGTAGGAGATGATCAGCCTGGGATCAGCAGTGTTGGTGCTTCACTGCCCTTATGGTACTTGCTGAGAAGTCTGCAAAGCCCCTGGCTCCCAAGGTCAGCCATCCCGTCCATTGCTATCCACAGCCCTTCCCTCACCATGTGTGTGACCAGGCAGGTTCCTCAGTTGTCAAAACGCACGTGTAGTTCAGTAACTTTACCAGTTATTGCTGCGATGTGTATTGCTCTTAATTAATGTAATTCTGAAACCAATAGTTTGGTTGCCCAAAGATTAATTTGAAAATATTTAGCCATTTTAATTTCCTACTTAGCAGTGGCATCTGCACAAAATACCATGTGAGTAGCAGGTAGTTTCACGATTCTCTGGAGGGCATGATTTGCTACAGCTGTTTTTGCTGTACTCTTATTCAATAAAATGTTTTACTGAATATCTCATAACAAGCTGCTGTTACGCAGTCATGGTGGTATTTTGTAATATACCTAAAATAATCCACCTGCATGGTTTTCAGCAAAAGGTTTAATGAATTGAGTCTTCCCCCACTGCTGGACTCCTTCTACCTCCCCACCATGAGTTGGAGAATGTCCTAAAATCTGCTTGAAAGGCAGCACTGGAGCAAAATAACTCAGAAACTCAGACTCTTTCCATCTGAGAACATAGCCCCTTCCTCCAGAAGGGGGGGGGGGGGGGGAAACCAAAACAAAACCCCCAAAAACCCCCCAACTTTGCTAGTTATGTAGAGTTAATAAACATGCCTTTCATTGCTTATCAAAAAGGTTTGAACATATTCTAACTTTCTATCTTTAACTATATTGTCTTATATGGTCCTGTTTTACATCAAGAACAACTGGATGTATCTGATGTGCGATTGGCACCTAGTTTTGGAACATTGTGCCATGGGATATTCAGATGGTTTAAAAGGTAGTCGTCTGAACAACTGTACATTAGTATGGGGAAAGACCTGTTTCCAATAACTTTTATAGATCTTGCAGTATTTAATATACATCTAATAATATCTGTGTATGTAACTGTCTCTGTATGATCAAAATCAATTATTGGACATACTTTTATGTTCAGATGCCAAATTAAAATTTATTGTCAAATGTGAGTGAGCTTTCTTTTTCCATTTAATAATGCTGGAACTAAGATTTACCACTCTGTGTGTAGTTCAACTTAGTATTGCTGTGAGATGCTGGTGGGAATTTTCTCATGCTAGTTGGTTTGGCTGTTGTTCAGAGAGCCCGTTTCATAACTTCTTCCAAACTATTTTGGTAAACTTACAGATATATAAGCCGTTTAGTAAATTTTAGTCCCTTTAAAACCTTGTAGAGAGACAATCACGCATTTGAGTTTTACATCGCAAAAGAGATATCTATGAAAGAGAATAAGGGCAATGTGTACTACTTTTTTTTTTTTTTCTTGAATTAAGCCAAATGACTTGCACTCTTGGGTGAAGGTTGTATTTCTTGTATTAAAGATGCTGGTTTTAAGGAGCACTTTGTTTTCTGTTTCTACCACTCTTTCTTGTTTCCTTTATCTTTTGTCATCTTTGTCGTACTATCCCACCTCCATTTCTGATCGTCTACTAGTCTGTCCTTTTTGGCACTATTCAGTAGTCAATATTGGAGCAAGTAATTATTGAAGAAGCTTCCTGCCATCCTGATGAATAGGATTTTAAGACAAAGAGGAGCCTTTTGATCATTTAGTGTGATTTTCTTATATGAAAGTGTCTATAAATTGAACTAGTTCTCCCTGATCTTTAGGGTTACAATGAATCAGGTTTCCTTGGGCTAACATATGGCATGCAAAAAATTAGTTTGATGCCTGAAAATTTTTCCTGCATAGACTTATGAAGGATTTTTTAGCCCTGGGAAATTGAATACCTCTGGTCTTGATACTGAACACTTGAAAGTCCAAGAGAAAACTTCAACTTTGGTGATTTAATGATTCTTCCTGATGTATATACCGCCACAGGGCTGGTGCTCTCCCAGATACGTGCTCTGGGCTAATGGCACTTGCAACAGGGGAATAACGTGAGACTCTTGGGTGGAAGGCAGAAACAGAGTACTTTCTACCTTTTCTCTCCTGACATTAGGAAGAGGAGGATTTCATGTTCACATGTTGTTACGGAGGTTGGGACACTGTCATTTGGCAGTTTTAATGGCAGTAAATATAGGAAAGGGCTCAACTGGACTAGTGGTCTGTGGCTGGTGTATACTTTCGTTATGAGGTATTTGGCAAAATGAGCTATGTCATCTTTTGGTTGCATGAATATGGGTGGATGGACGGACTTAAGCATAATGGTGTGTATTAAGCCAAGTGGAACATTTGCATAGGAGCAGTGAGGATGAGGATAAAGGGGGTGGGGACCAGAACAGAAGTGAGGAGTATGTTGGTGCTTCCTGAGTTCTCTGGGATGTGATGCGCACCATGTATTTCTGCATATTTGTTTCCTGAGCGCTATGTGGAACATGCCCAACTCTTAGACTGGATAAGCAGTCTTGTCGTGTGTGGTGGGGTTGTTTTTAGTTTTGTTTGTTTAATTCAGCTGAAAAGCCCTGCTGCTTTTCAGCTCTTGCTCTTCTGTTCCTGCAACCTTCTGTCCTTCATGCTGCTGATAACAGCAGTTGCCAAAAATTCCTTTTGTAGGTCCTCAGTTACTGGTGCTTTTGAAGACTCTCAAAATTGAGGTTAGAGTTGGTTAAAATATTTTTGTGAGCATTTAATCTTGTTCGGAAAACTTACAACATAGACGTCTTTTGCATAGGAGAAATGTTCCCGTTGTCTTTGGTCATTTGCTCTTTGGGATAGACCCAAAGCTACTGCGAGGGGTTACTCTGTTTTGTTGCTTTCTGCAGCTGTAGATCAGAATTGATAAGGAAAGAGTAAGAAATTGCAGTATCCCAGAACTTGGTAATTTCCAGCCTTTTTCATGTGTGATTCTTCAGCAGCCTTGAAGTGCTTTCTTGCTTTTAAGAATTTATAAATAATCAAAGTGGTCACTGTCCATAAACATCTTTATGCAACCTCTTGAAAATCAGTGCTGTGCACCTTATTTAAATATGCCAATGAGAGGTAACAAATATGATTTCAACAGTGATTAATCAAAGCTCTCTGAAAGTGAAAAGCTAGTGTCTCAATATGTTGACTTTAGTGCCTAATTACAATGCCAAGCTTTTATTCTAGAACAAATCCCAGTTGACCCTATCATGTAGAAACAAGAGAAATGTGTTCAGAGTCTTCTGCTTCTCAGATCATGCCTTTTAGGTTTTGTTATGTTTGGAGTTTAAGAAGTCCTCAGTCTGATATCAGAAAAATGTAATATTCCAAAAATACATGTAAGTATTTTTGTTCTGATTGACCTAAAACGATGCAGTGGTGAGGATGGTTTGTATTTTAAAAGAAAAATCTAAGCCTCTGCTTGGTTTTCTGAACCAAGCATATTCTTATGTAATAAATAAATGTGGTTTTCATTGCATATTTCTAGCACTGTTGTTTTATAGACTAAAACATCTGTAATATTTCCCTGGCTGATCAGGTTTTTAAAATGTATAGATATTTCACACTGAAGTGTAAATCTGAGTGTAGGGGGGGAAACAAACCAGGCAAAGATTTTTAATTTACAGGGGTAGTTATGAGTAGTTATGGATGTTTATTACAAACGTAGTAGACAAAAAATACACTCCATGATCTACAACATATACCACATGAAAAGCTTTTGATTAAATACAAAATATAACATTGTGAATACCATGGATGAATATCACTTACTTGATACTTCTCACAGAAAACACTTTTCATGCTCCGTTTTGCCAACCCAAGTATAGGAACACAGATTACCTGTGGAAAATGTTGTGGTGTATTCAGGCCATCTGCATTTTTTCTCTTAAATTTATTTTGAGACTCTATCTAGGGGAAAAACTGTGTAATATGAGTTTTGTCCATGCAGATATGTATGGGACCCTTTTGTTTGTGGAGGAGGTTGTAAAATAATGTTTTAATAGATGATATTAGATATCTGACACTTTAAGCAAAAGCGTATAAATATATAGTATATGTATCCATATGCCAACTTATATGTAAATACATATCAATTTAGATATAAGTATATTCAGATATACTGTGTGTACATTCATCTGTTTTTATATACTAAACTGATGAGCACTGCCAAAATACCTTCATGAAGTAATCTTTCTTGGGAAGTAATTAAAGACTGTAATATAGTACACTTGCACATAGAAGCAGAGGATATGTGATGGGCAAGTGTGCACATAATGTGATTATAATGCAGGCATAAAAGAAGAGCAGAGGTGGAAGCATGCTTGGTTTTTGAGATCTTGTGTAACATGTTAATGTTTACTTGGAAATAACTTTTTAGTAAGCTACATCTGTATATCTAGAAGTATTCATAAATTTGTAGATAAGTTTGGCATTGACACTTGTGATGTAAAAATTGATAAGGAGTTTAGATGATAGCATTGTGACTAGTGCTATTTTTGTCATCTTTGAAAATCATAAAAATACATATACAATTGATAAATTTTCAGTGTTCTGTATCATGATTTGGCATGAAGATTTGGCTTCATAATATGGGTGCTCTTTGTTCTTAATCTGTTACTGCTACTTTATTTTTTAAAGAGCTACTAAAAGTCACAGGTTACCTATCTCCAGTATCTCATCTGTTGTTTTTTAACCATTGCATTGAACTGCAACTCTTTAATTGTATTTAAATTAACTTTTATATTGCTTTTTCTATTTAAACTATGTTTGCTCATCCTAATGCTTGTAAAGTATGGAGTAGTTTAAAAAAAAAAAAAAAAAAAGACTGTGTGTGGGTAGAGAAAGACCATTCATCATTTGGCACAAATGCTTACCTACATGTAAGTGTGCCTGTGTGCTCCCACAGAGGAAGAAGGATTAGCATTAAGTTCTAACTGCCAGATCATGTTTCTAAAAATATATAGAAAATCACAATGTAGGAAACACAGTTCAGTATATTTAAAATGATGGCTATTTGGATATCATTGTGTGGCTATGTTAAGAGACTCACATCAGTATGATGCACTGCCATAATCATGTCCTGTGGTAACTTTCTTGATACGTAGTGTATTGTCCCTCGTGTGACAGCTTAGAAACTGATTTTGAGGCTCACATAGACATAAAAGGACTATTTGAGCACTATACACTTCAGTATTTGTTCAGTATGAAGTGGAGGCGTGTGGTTGTTTGCATCATGGCTTCTTGACCAGGAAATTTGGAAATAATGATGTGCCAGCCCACTAGCTATATGAAACTTAGATGCATTTTTTTTCTTATCAAGTATAAAACAAATACTTAGTCTGTTTGTGCCGTGAATCATAAACTTGTGTTTCTTCCCCAGTAGTAAATCTTGAGAAAGAGCAGCTCTTAGAATCGGTTAACTATGCTTATTCAAGACTTCAGAAAAAAAACATTGCTCAAACTGACAGGTTTTAGAGCTTTATATTTCCAGAGCAGTTTAATAATACATATGTATCAATACTTTATGTTGAATAAACATAGTTTTAAAAATTTTGTTTATTTTAATGGTATATAGGAGTCATTCAAAAGTGACAGTTGCAGTGTCCAACTTTGTAGGCACAAGCACAATATAGCTCAACCTAGTCTGTGAGATGTGGGGTAAATATTTGGTCCACAGGCTTCTTTGAGGGGGAAGGAGGGGAAAGACAGTAGTGAGGACACCTGTCTGGAAAGAATAGGTGTGCTGTGGGTTCAGGAGTGGATGGACTATGGTCTGTGCCACAGGAGGGTGCTAAAGCATGAACCTGAAATGGTGATTGCCATGGGTGGACAATCCTGGATTGTCTTGGTCCTGAAGTTATTGGTATTACTTAAAATTCAGATCAAGACTTTTTTGTAAGATGAAAGATTTGCGTTCTGAATAATGGAATTATCTGTTGTAACTGCTCTTCAGGACTGCAGATAAAAAGCATTAGTCACGGAAAACTCTTTTCATTTGGTATGAATGCAGTTGCACTTAAATGAATTTATAGTATTGTGAGTAGTATGCTTTAAGTTAGCTTTTGAAGAAGCCAACACTATCCACCATCCCAACAAATATATACCATATAAAATGATAAATGTTAGAGAAACCTGAATGACTTGATGACTTAATGGTGTGTTACCTGTGATTACTCATGTCAAACTTTAAATTTATAGACCAGATTTCTTTATATAAATAAATAGATAAAAACCTGATGAATTATAGATTTAAGAGAATATTTTTGTGAGTTTAGATTTAAATATATTCCTTGGCCTATGTTATTCAGTAGTTTTGTTACAGATGATGTTCCATGTTTTAATCTGAAACAAGATACATTATTTTCTTCTTCCACACTAAATCCTCCCTGAGCTTTCCTGCTTGGCATTATATGAGATTAGAGGGTGTTTCCAGGCTTTTAACTTTCCCACATACATATTTCCCCCCCAAGTTCTTTTGAATCTTATTTCTCCATCTTGTCCAATTTTTAATCTCTTTCTTTAGCATGTGCCTGGAGCGCACAGTTGAGCTCCAAACAGTAATGGTCCTGTCCCTGTCCCCCCAGCTCCTTTCAGGATATTGGTATGTTTTGTTCCCTGGGGTACTCCACTTCTTGCTGACACTCACTTTCCTCTCTCATTTTAAACCTGTACTCATTCTTTCATTGCAAATTAGACCAGGGATAAAAGAAACATTATTTTCCATTCAAAATGATTGGCACAGATTTGGGAGAAGGGTTTTTTCTCTTATTTTTATATTTAAAAAAAAAAATCCCTTCTGCTTAGCATGTACCAAGGAAAGTATATTCATTTGAAGAATTTTGAATGTAAGGGAGGAAGTGGCACGCACATGGCATTTGCTAGAAAGAATAATAAATGTTGGATCCTGATAAAAAGTCCTTATTGCCTGAGAGGAGGCATGTGTGATTTTAAACTAACCAATGTGATAAAAATTTACGTGTTATATTATAATTACAGAGGTCTTTTGTAAAACTTTGCAACAGTTATAATATAGTGTTGACAGCTGCACTTCTCTTAATATATAGCATTCTGGTGGATTTGTGTGACAGATCGCTGACTATTTTAGAAGATAAATTATTGTTTATTTAGGTTTAAGGTAATGTTTCAAAAGCTTTCTTATTTAAAAAGCAGTGTGTTATAAATAGCAATACATTCCTCAAAATGGTGTAGACATCACAGACTGACAGTTGCAAAAGAAATGACTGATTATAAGTAAAAACTTCTTAATGTAGGTGTTCTGAATAAGTTACACCTATATGTACTCTTTTACATTGATTAACCAGGAAGTTTTTGCAGCCATTCAGGCAGCTTTGTAGTTTAGTCCATTAGTTTTGTTAACTAATGTTATTTAGTTAAGATGTAATTGATAAAATACATTTGGTAAAAATCTGTTCTTCCCCATAGTGGTATCTGAAGTTAATTTAGAAAGAATAAAAATAAAATACAAAAAGTGAGTTGTTACAAATATGGCAGGGCTCTTGATGACTAATTGAAAGTTTAAATACAAGCATTTTGATAAAATTATTGTCTTGTTTTTATGGAAGTTTTGCTTGAGACGACTAAATAGCTGGAGATAACTGGAACCTTCCACTAACTTGGCTTCTGTTTTTAGAATTTGATCAGCTGAGAAGTTAGAAAACTATCTCAATTAGGACAAATAATATTTCAGCTAGGCATATGAAAGTCTCTAAAATTTAATATACAATTATACTCACCCAATAGATTTTAATTTGTTAAAGCTATTTGAATATCATTCATACATAGCATTAATAAGACAATACATAGTATTACACGTATGTGCATAGAATGCAGAAAAGGTATACTGCGTGAGAATAGCTATTGGAAATAAGTTGGGAAATGAAATTTTGTCTTAACATAGCACTAAAAAGCCATTAGTATTATTTTTGTGAAGATTGTGTGTAGTTCTTAAAAAGGGGAAGTATTTTTTTCTAGTGTCATGTCAATGCTCTGATCTCGTGTTGTAGATTGTATTGTATTCTGGGATCTTACTTTTTCTTTAATGAAATTCCCCATGCTTTTCAATTTGCAAAAGGCAGTGAAAACGGTAGAGAGTTTCAGTATTGCTGTGTCCATGGCTGAGGAATCTCATTCCTACTTGAACCTCCCTGCACTGGCAAAAAAATCCTGAAAAGTACCATTCCCAGCTGGGGGAGAATTCCCCTGGTGTGTGTTCTGTGGAGAATGGCCACAAGCTCAAATTTGGCTTGGACTCATCTCAAACAGTAACTGAGGAAGAAAGGACTGCTAGGCTAAAATCTATGAACCCCAACGCGTTTCAGTTGTTTTGGGTTTTAAGCTTGGTATCTTAAGGAAACCAGACGTGCATGATTTTGTCTGTCATTCAGTCTTCTTTTCCTTTTCTTTTGCAGTGCTCCATTAAATTTTGAACGTATTGACTAGTTTCAAGCAATTTTGATGTAGAATTAGTCACTTTTAAGGATAATAACCTATAAATATGTGAAAATCATTGGCATCTGGGGAGACCCTAATGGGTATACTCTTCCTTCTGCCATTGGCATGTATAATCCACTGCCATTTCGTTACGTCCTTTTATCTCTCTTTACCCCCAGCAGTTGCCAAAAGCCGAACGCTGCCCAAATGATGCTCCGCAATGAAAATGACTCTTGGGATAGCAAGTTCTCCAGGCAAAGCTTTGTGCCTCAGGCCTTCCTCTGTCATGTGTCAGAGGTTTGTCCTGAGGTTAGAAATTTGAGAGCTGGGGATTACTCAACTTGCTGGGGCCCTGCTGCAGGTATGCTGCTCAATAGTGTGTGGGATTAGGAGAAAACTTGGTCTGGACAGTATTATACCTTCCTCTGAAGGAAGTGGGTAGCAAGGTTATGTTGTAATAAAAATTATTACTACATCCTTGGCAGGTGCTTGGTGGAGGGAATTCTTGCACATGGGGTCTGGCTTTCTAATAAACTGCCATAGGAAGTGTGTTCGGGAAAAGTACTGCTTAAAGAAAGTGTGACATGGAGCTGGAACTACAGCCCACTAGGACAGTGGGGGAAACAAACACCCTTAATAATCTGCTACCACAAAGCAAAGTGGTGTCTTGGTGAAGAGTCTGGGGCCACTTGAAATGGGGTTGGAGACTAGTGCTAGCTCTCTAGCAGGTGGAACAGATTACAATAGGAAGAGTAACCTGGATGGGCCAAGTTTTTGCTAGTGGTTCCCAGATGTTGTTTAATGAATCAGTGATGTGGTCAAGCGATGTTCACAATGGTGTTTTGATCTTCCTGCTGTGTTCAGGACAACATAAGAAGTGCTCAACTATTCTTAATTAATATTTAAGGAGACCTGTAACAAGGATGAGCACCAGTCTTTGGTACAGTGTCTTCCAAAATAGCGCACAAAAAAATGTGAACTGGCTTAAATACTATTACTCTACACAGAAGAAAGGCAGAGGTGTAAGAAAAAAGTTTGTTGTGGTGCTGACCAGTTCACTGGCTGGACCTGTCTGAGGATGAGGTGGTCCTGTAACAGCCCTGACTTGTGCATTGGGCTGGATGATAGCACAACAGGCAAACTGTCCTGGAGTTTCCAGCTATGGAAAAAACTGTTTCAATGTGAAATATATATGCTGTTTTATTAAAACTTAATTTTCAAGAGAAAGTTTTCTTTTTTAAATAGGTATCAATTCTTTTAACACTCTTTAATTTTATTAGATTTGATTGTTTCCAAACGCAGGTTGGAAAAGAGAATACAAATGTTGTAGGTCACTTCTTGTCTCTTGTCTTCTCACATTTGCAATGTGTTCTCCTGAGTGTGTTTCCTGTCGCTCTTTCCTCCCAGTCCTTCAGAATAAACTGTTTCAGCCACTCTTCCTTCTTCTTCCCAGGCACAGAAAATATGTGGGGCAGAAGGACCCTTTTTAGCCACCTCCATCCTTTATGAAGGATGCCCCCACATCGTCAATTTTGGTCAGGGACCTCACCTAGCACTAGTCTTTCTGCTACATCTCTCCTCCTGACTCCTTTCCTTTCAGACCACCCTGGTGTGACAATTACTGAGTTAGAGTTCTGTGCACTGTGAATTTTGTGGAACAAACATTTAGGAATTGCCTTTTTTCATCCCTTCCATCTTTCCTTCTGTAGTAATACCAAATCTTGAGTATAGCTACCAGTTGCTGCTGTAATATTTCTTACTGTTTGTTATTTTCTTCTCTGTAGCTTTGTGAGCTCTAGTCATGGATCAGGACTCCACTGTGCTAGGTATTAAACAAACACAGAATAATGTTACAGAATTAAGATGCCCCCACCCATATACCCCAAAACCAAAGTACTGGGCAAACTTCCTGTAATGTGAGGAACAGTGAAATCTTTAAAAAGCTAGGAGAAATTGCAGAAAAGCCATTTTGAGATGTTTATTTCTATTAAAAAGCTCTTACATCATGGTAGGTGGCCTCATAATTTTTAAAAAAATACAATAAATGTACCAAACTTTACTAGATGATCTGTTAACAGTTTATATTATAACTTTATTTCCAAAACAGAAAAAAGATACTTGTACAACTTGCTTCTCTCAAAAAAGGCCTGCAGACTCATTTTATTTGTCACTGTCTTGGGTGTTGAGAAATTGGGGTGTATTTCTGAGGAGCACTTAGTGAGAATAGCCTGTTTTATTTATCTTTGTCTCTGTGGCCTTATCACTATAGGCTTTCAGACTCTGACAGTTTCATTTCTTGTAAACAAAGGGTAGTTCCTCTCAAATACCTCGGATAATCAGTTAATCAAAACAGTAGCAACATCACAGGGAGATGTTACTGCCCAGAAATCAGTAGGCTGACAGCACACACTCTGCAGTGTCAGAGCAACAGACTTCCTACGAGCTTCTTGGCTTTCAACTGAGGCTGCTGTGGCAGTGTCTTAGCCTGTCCACAGCTTTCACCTGGATTTTTAACTTGTACCTCTCTTTCAGAGCACATTGTGCTATGCTAATAGCAAACATGGCTTATGGTGACTGTCTCAAAGATGGATGTCTCTGATCTAGTATAGGTCTCTTAGTGTGCCTTGCTGGTCACTGTTTCTACTTGTTTCTCTGAATCTAACATCAGCTGAAATCAGATGCAACAAGAGGCAAATGGAGGCTAACGCCTTATTAAATTATTTCTTGATTGCTTCAGTGTTATTCTTAACCAGGTTACCCTTGTTTATTCCCCCCCCACATTGAAGTGCTTTGCCACTGCACCTCTGCCCCAAATTCCTTGGTATTTCTCCTTCAAAGTCTGGTAAATACTTTAAAGAGTTGATTTTTGACATGTTTCTACATGAAATGGTACTGTGAAAAAAAAATAAAGTAGAAAAATAAAGACCTTGCATCATGTTCTCATCTGCCTTGGAGAAAGACAGAGCTTAATCTCTGAGTACTCACTCTGAGGTATGTGATTTACGAGGTTGAAAATATTTAAAATTGAGTTTTGTAACAGTGGAAGAAAATGGACTGTCATGAATAGACTTTTGAAAGGACCACAAGTGTGTATGTATAAGCTATATATAATTTCCATACATAATACAGAACTCCTTAATTATTCTACAAACAGTAACCCAGTCTGATTTAGCTAAATCTTCAGTATTTTATATGGTCATCATCTTTAAATGTATATAATTTTAAAGTTAATGTCCATTAGACTATTAACTCTCACTTTTCAAAAGATTTACAGATGTCATGTTAAATTAATTGATTTTTCTCAGTTTCAGTGCTGTTATGCTTCTAGTTTGCTGTTTGTTAGAAAAATAATAATTGATTTTTTGTTTTTGTATTTCAGTTTGTTAACTTTTAGTAAAATATTCTTTGCAGGATAATTGTGCAATGAAATCATTGAGCCTGAATTAAAGTTGATGACTTGTTTGTAAGTAATGCTTGACCTGTGCTAGCCAGCAGAAGTGTTATTGCAAGGTTAGAAGTGTAGTATAAATGAATTTGTCTATTTGTGTATGTATAAAGATGCATACTGACAATTACATAGCAGTGGAACATAATCAGATATCTTTTTGAAAGCAAGATCTTGATAGTGTTTACCATTTTAATAAAACTTGTGTATTTTTAAGATAATATTTTTAGAAACTTGTATTACTTTTTATTTTTTGTATGGAGAGGAAATATAGGGCAATTTGGGATGATTTCTGGAGATGATCTACTCCAACCTCATGCCCAAAGCAAGTCCAATTAGAGCAGCTTGCTCCAGGGCTGGGCCAGCCAAGTGCTGAATAGCTCCAGGGAGTGAGACTCCACCACCTCCCCGGGCAGCCTGTTCCAATACTTGATCACCCACCTGGTGAAAAAGCTTTCCCATAGTCCTGTTTGGAATTGCCTGTGTTTTAGATTTGTCAGAGGTGTACTGTGGGAGTATGAGTGGCAATGGACAGAGAGTTTGACTCCATCTTCTGTGTACCCTGCCAGTAGGTAGCTGTACACAGCAGTAGGATCTCCCTTCTCCAGGCTGAACCACCCCAGTTGTCTTAATCTCCCCTGAGGGAGAGCTTATGTGTTCCAGCCCCCTAAACATCATGGTGGTCCTTCCCTGGACTTGATTCTGGTACGTCCATGTCTGTCTTGTACTGGAGAGCCCTAGACTGGGTGCAGTAGTTCATACAAAGTCTCACAAGGGCCAAAGAGAGGGGAAGAATCATGCCCCTGGCTTCACCCTTCCTGATAGAGCCCAGCACACAGTTGGCCACCTTTGCTGACTCACTCTTGTGGTTTCACCCCAGCCAGTAACTAAGCACCACGCCGCTGCTCTCTTCCCTCTGTGGGATGGGATGGAGAATGGAAAAAAAAAAAAACCCAAACAAACCAAAACAAACCTCATGAGTTGACATAAAGACAGTTTAATAGGATAACAAGGGAAGAGAATAATAATTACATATGTAAAACAAGTGAGGAAAACCCCCCCACCAAACCTGATGCCCAGTCTATTTCCGAGCAGCCATCCCACTTCCCAGCTAGCTTCCCCAGTTATACACAGAGCATGATGTTATATGGCAGGGAATATCCCTTTGGCCAGTCTGGGTCAGCTGTCCTGGCTGTGCCGTCGCAGCTTCTTGAGCCTGGTAGGGCTGAGAAGCTGAGAAGTCCTTGACTTAGCGTAGACACTACGCAACAACTAAAAACATCAGTGTGTTATCAACGTTATTCTCATCCTAAATCCAAACCACAGCATTATACCAGCTACTAGAAAGAAAATTAACTCTATCGCAGATGAAACCTGCACAGTATCCATCCCTTATTCCATATGATCTACATCATGACCAGGTCCTCTACTTTCTAATGCATTCCAATTAATCACTATCACTTTTTCTGTCTTCTGATACATACACACAGATATCATTCCTTAGTCTATGGGCTGTCCCTCTGAAATGTCTGTTGAGTTCATTTAGTCCATGACTTTTGAGCTCCATCTGTCATAACAACCTCTCAGGGCAGGAGTCTGTGTGGTGTCGGATTGTTGCATGCTGCGTGCAGAGGTTGTAGCTGACGTATCTGGCATGGTCCATGCTCACAGTTTGCGGGTTGAAGATGTCGGTCTCAAGGCTGTTGCAGGGCACTCGTTGCTGAAGCCAGTTCTGGTTTCATCACCTCTGCACCTTGCTTGGTTTCATCAAAATTTATTCTTCATTAGTCTGGATGATTCTTACTGTAATATTGTTGTTATGGCATATAGCAACCATAGCAGTGATGACGTGCAATATTATGTAGCATTTAACATCATACAATTTAAATCATTGACTATTTTTGCTCAAAATCAAATCCCTTTGAGGTACACATTGGACTGTCCCACCCTTCTGCATTACCCACCAAGTGCACCCAGGTCCTTGAGCAAAAGCAATCCCACAGCTGGGTTTGCCTTTGCCTGAGGTAGGAGTAACCCAGACTGTCATCTTTATGTGTACTACAAGAACTTTATCTGCTTCTACAATACGTGGAAGTTTTGATTGGGCAGGGCCAGCTCAATTAGTAGACCCCCTAGTATTAACTAGCAAGGTGGCCTTTGTTAAATGTGTATACCAATGTTTGAGGGTCCTACCACCCACTACTCTCAGTGTAGTGTTTAACTGTCCTTATATTGTTTGATTTTCCCGGAGGCTGGTGCATGGTAGCAGATGTGATACACCCACTCAATGCCATGCTCTTTGGCCCAGGTGTCCATGAGGTTGTTTAGGAAATAAGTCCCGTTGTCTGACTGAGTTCTTTCTGGGGTGCCGTGTTGCCACAAGACGTGCTTTTTGAGGCCCAGGATAGTGTTCTGGATGGTGGCATGAGGCACAGGATATGTTTCCAGCCATCTGGTGGTTGCTTCCACAATTGTAAGCATATGGCGCTTGCTTTGGTGGGTTTGTGGGAGTGTGATGTAATCAATCTTCCCGGCCCCCCCATATTTATATTTCAACCATTGTCTTCTATAGCAGAGAGGATTTAACTGCTTGGCTTGCTTGATTGCAGCACGTGTTTCATATTCATGGATAACCTGTGCAATAGCATCCATGGTTAAGTCCACCTCTCGATCACGAGCCTATCTGTGTTGCATCCTTTCCTTCTGAGCTACAAATAATTCACCCTTAGGTTGCTAGTCCAAACCAGGACACTGATGTTCAACTTGCTGTCTGCTGAGACCTTTGGATTCTTTTCTGCAAAGCTGCTTTTTAGCAGCTCAGTTAAACAGAGTACCTCCAACCCAGGTGCAGGACTTCAAGTTTGCATCTGGACTTCACAGATTTCCTGACAGGCCATTTGTTCAGCCTCTCAAGGTCCCTGTCAATAGCAGCCTTGCCCACCAGTACATTGGCTCCTCCGCCTAGGTTGGTACCATACACAGCTTTGCTGAGGATGCACTCTATCCCATCTTCCAGGTCTTTGATAAGGATGTTAAACGCCATGGGCTTGTACTGATCCCTGAAGGATGCCACAAGTAACCAGCCACCTGTTGGACTTTGTACCCCTGATCATAACCCTTTGAGCCCAGTGGTCCAGCCACTTTTTCAGCCAACTTATCTCCCACTACCTACTTAGTATCTCACCAGTTTGGGAATAAGATCTGTGCAGGAGACTGTGACAAAGGCATTGTTAGGATGAATGTATTCTAAATATTACTTTCAGTCTTGTCACAGGCAACTAAATATTCAGCTGTATAAGCACAGCCCACTAGTGGGAAAGGAGTTCTTCTCTTGCAACTTTTGCGTCTTACAATTTAAGATATGTTTTACAGAAATAGAAATACGTGTTTCTTACTGACTTGTAAAGGATATTAAACTCACTGTTTTAGAAATGATAAAGGATAAGAAAAAGCAGAATTTTATAAAGAAAGAGAGAAAATGATGATGGAGAACTCTCTGCAAGTTTGCACAGTAGGGGCTTAGGATCGGTTTGGGTTTTAAAATTTTAATTCATAATAGCCGTTGTTTTTACACCATTCTCCTGTGTGATTTTTTTTTTTTAAAGAACTTTGTTTTCTCTGTCTTTAACTTGGTTTGATGAAAGCGGAGGGACAATATTTGCATCAATAGCTAAGTGATCCCCAAGAGAATACGTTATTTTTCCGTAAAGAAAATGTCTTATGAGACATTTTGGAGGTCTTGCACATTAAATAAGATTTATGTATTTTTAAAATGAGAAAGTGTCTTTTTAAAGAGAAAAAAATCTATGTATTTTAAATTTGGAAAACAGAATAATGAATGAAGATAATAAGCTCCACTTATTAGGAAAGAGCATAGTAAACCTCATCCAGTATGTGTTCAGGTGTTGTCAATTGTAATTTGCTTTAAACCTTGCAGTAACTCTTTTATATTGCAGTAGAAAATTGACTGAGGAACTCCCATGTAAATTTACTAGCCTAGGTGTCTTTAGCATGTTACTTATGACTTGCATAGTTTTAGATTAACCATAGTGCTCTATAAAAATATTTCAGCCAAGTACCTGGTCTGACACCTTTGCCAAAAGGGAAAAAGGAGCCTGGTTGTGCAAACTTCTATTTGTCCTGATCCAAGGTCTATTTGTATAACGACTCCCATAAGCAGGACCTCATGGTAAAATTTTTCAAGTTTGCTAGGCTTTACTTGTGATACAAGCTAGTGGAAAAGATATTTTTTTGTAAATGAGTGTTATTTTCTTTAAAAATCATCTCTAGATACGTCATGAGTGGGTTTTTTTGTGTTTTGTTTTCTGCTGTTGTGACTATTGTTTGGAATCACTCTTGTTAATGCTAAAATGAACAGGCATTTATCAAATCTCATATTATAACTGTAGTTATTACCACTTTTAGAATGTGACTCCCTTCCCACCCCCATAATTTTGACTTTAAAATGTTTGTCATCTGGTGTGAGGTGGATTTATGGGAGTGCAGTAGTTTTAGTGCCTTTTGGCTGGGTGTTTCTGATGACATCACTATGATCTAGACACAGTGTGTGACTCTAGTTGGTTCCAGTGTTAAATAGTTTCATAATTATGCTGGTTTTGGCAGTTCACTTGGAACTTTTTCCCATTTCTTTAATGAACATGTTTTACTTCTGGGCTTATGAGACAGCCACATGTTTGAGAAATTAATAGTATGCTCTTAAAGTTAATGTTGAGCAGAAGCATGCAGATACAGAAAGCTTTTGGATATACGTCTACATCGGAATGTAGTTCCTATAAGGTCATGGCCACTGTTATCATCTTCTGATCATTAAAGAATACAACATTTTCTTTATAAAGTATCTGTAGCTGTTGTGAAAAATGGTGTGTGTTTATGCTCAAAAAACCCCCATATAGCTCTAAAACCTTTTTGATAATTGTGTAAGGAAACGAATGGATGTTATCCCATATTAAAAAAAACTTTTTTCAAATATTTGGTCAGGTTGAATTCTTCTTAAACGTAGGCATACTCTATTACTTCATGTGGATTAAGTCACACAGGTGTATTTCTGAGATAAATTTTTGTGTGTTGCGTTTTGGCACCATCTTGTAACATGTGCATTTTTGCTTTGGTTACTTTTAGGTCCAATGTACTCTAAATGGTTGCAACCATTTTCCATCACAACGGACTTGTAGCTGGAAATATAAAAAGCTTGTTGTATTGAATTTATTTATAGGCAAAGATTTGAGACTTTCATTCAAAATTACCACAATCTAACAGTTCTTTGCCCCTTTCCTTTAAAACAAAGAAACTCCTTCAAAACCCAATGTGTTAGTGTGTATTCCTAACTCTCTGAAGGTAGTAAAAGCTTAAACCACTCTTATTTTGTATTTAAGTGTTAGCAATACTCTATGTGATTAAAACATCACATAGACTTTGCATGAAGTTATGAGAAGGTTCATCAAACATGGTTATGTTAGTACACAGATAAAAAAGTCAGACTTGAATGTAGTCAGGCTTGATACAGTTAACACTTCAAAAATAGAATGCCTTCCCAGCCCCCTTTCTTTTTCTCGTAGCCAACATACATATTAAAAGGCAAGCGTAATGTGATCCTATCAGATCAAATCATTAAATAGTTATACCACAGCATTCTGTAGAATCCATAAGTGAGCTCAGAAAAGAAGGAAATGTGCTAATTGAGCTGTTCAGTCACTCTGACATCTTGGGGTTTTTTTGCAAGTTCAGAACATAAATAGTATGGTGACTCATCTGAAAAAATATTTTCATGCTACATGTGAAATAGTTTCCAAGAAAAGAGGGTATGGTTAAAAGTTACTTCAAAAATTTTAGCTTAAAAGTCTATGATCTAATTTTTCTCGGTAAGCTGGAGATGTGAAGGAGAGGTGAGCTTTTGAGATTACAAAATGTACATGCTAATGAAGAGAATTCTGTCACCCCAGGTTGAAAGATAAAGCAAGAGCTTTAAGCTGTCATTATTACTCAGGTACGCCATAAAGAGAGTGGTGGCTTTCTAATGAAGTTGCACTGTAGATAGTTCTGAATCAGTCTTCAGGAGACTCACAGTCCTTGATGAAAAGCATCAGAAGGTTGTCAGAGCTAAGAAAGCAAACAAATGCCCTCCAAACAGAGTTGATGCTAAATACTCATTTCATTTTTTTATGGACTAGAATGAGAAAGTCCTGTATGACTGAAATCGCCAAATAACCATAAATTAAAAAACAACAAACAACTTCTTTCAATTCCATATTAATGACTGGAAAATCTCAAAGTCTTTATGGGAACTCATCCTTCTTTTAGAAGCTATCTTCTTCCCTTCTAATGTATGACTGGGTCTGTCTTCTGCAGTTTCTCCAAATAAGTTCAGTCTTCTATTTTTCTTTTTTATCCCTCCAGGCTAAGATTGTATTGCTCATCATCTTTTTTTCTTAGTGAAATGATATTTCTACTTTATCAGAGAATTTCCCTTTGTGTTCTGTTTTTGTAAATATGGAGTGGAAGGAAAGAAATTGTCTCTTCAATTGTTTTTGAAGTTGTAGACTTCTATTTAAAATGTATCATTACATGTAACACAATTTTTTTATTTTTCATGCAGAAAACATTAGGAAGCAGTAATGCGAAGATTCCATTTTGTAATTTTTCTGAAATTACTAAAAATGCCAGGCAGCATGCAGGGAAACACATGATATATCCTGTGCAAAAACCCAGCAGAGTTTAAGCTCTTTGCTTTTTGGTGGTTAGAGGACTTGAGAATATTATAGCTTCATACTACAGCACCTGACGTTTGTTCCCTGAACCCTTCTTTTTATGAATGTGTTGTGTGATCCTAGTAGTGCCATGACTCAGAGAGCATTTCGCTCTTTTTCTGCAAGAGACTACATCTATCAAAGAGATAATTTGGCTTGGGTCAAAAGTTGTAAGAATTTGCTTCCTCTCTAACCTACTCTTTTAATACACTTACAAGAATGCATTACTTTTCTTGGCTTTCTTGCGCTTGAGTCTTGTAGTTAAACTGTCATTCTGGAATGTAATGGGTAGACTAGTGGGGTATTTAAAACCGTAAATTCAGCTAATGAAGATTTTCTTGTGTCTGTGAATTTCATCTTGTAAGGCTTATATCATATTCTCTAATTATGAGTCATGTTTCCTGCTTCTGAATTCTTTAAGGTGAATAAGCTTTATAGAAGCTTAAGATGAGCAGGTGCCCTCAGTTTATTTATCTTTTCTGAGGCCATGTTTTACTATTTTAGAGGTCTGCAAAAATATTTTGCTTTGTGAATCAGCTTCAATTAGCTGTATTAGGAAGGACATGATTCTGACATATTGGAACGGTCTTGAGGTGGTTTCATGAGTAGGCATGTAAGCTCATAAAATTCAGTAGTTTCTCATATTTGTTTTGGTAGTCTTCAGGGCTCTGTCTCTGTTTGAGGGAATGTTTCAGCAGAAATCCAGTTAGATTAAATGTGTTCAATTGAAATTAATAATTAAATGACTGAGATTTATTTTTTAAAAAATAAAAGTTAGTGAAAGTATTAATTGGAAATAATTTTTTTTATGTTGTCCAGCTGGTTTTGTAATAATTTCTGTAGTTAGATGCATGTACAGGATTAAATTGATGGAAGAACACTAACAGAAGTATAATTTATCAAATCTTTACCAAGATGTTCTCCCCACATTTATTTTCTTTTTGTTTTGTTAACTGAGTTTGTTTTCTTTTCCTCTAGCAGGAAGACCATGAAAGTTGTGGTTCCAGTTCAACAAACCGCAGTACCACAGAAAGCATGAAATCAGCAGTAAAACCACGACGAGTTCAGCAATCTGCTTCTCCTGACCCTGATTTACCTCCAGGTAATCCATAATTTCAGAGGCTGGATTGTATTTGAGTGATACCTACATTTCATTCAGGTGTCCAAGTTAAACTATTATATCTCTGTCCACCTATAAATCATGTAAAGGTGAGTGAAATACTTGAATATTATAAAATAGAACCAAATTGCAATAAAATTTTGATAACCCTTATACCTTTTCCTTCCATTTTGCCGAATCCTTAAACTTACAGAACTCAGATTAGCATGAGAAACATACTGTAGGAGTAGTGTGTTAGATTTTATCCTCTGCTACTCTGGTTCTTCTGTTTCAGATCACTCTGTTTTTTCTGCTGCTCAGTGGTTCACATTAAGTTCTTTTCTCGTATGTTTTCAGACATTTTGTTTTAGATTCTTACAATAGTTTTTAAAGGTATGGTTTTCTCTTTATGAGAGTAATAATTCTGAGAAATGTTTCTTATCAAATCCTGTATCTACTGGTAGAGATGTTCACTGCTTTTTTGTTTTTTTTTTCCTGATGTGGAAATTGTCTCAGTTGAGCTTAGTGATATTTATAAGATATAAAAATGCCTGAGGAACTGTATATGTAATTACTATTGCCTCTGAGTTAGCACAGAAATTTGGATTATGAGGTGTTGTTTTGTGCAGAAAAAAGATATTGGAGAGTACTGGAATGAATTGCAGTTCGTCTTCTTGGGGCATATAATTTCTGATGGGTTAAAGACATGTCAGTTTTGCGTTAGACTTTTTTTCCTGTCTTTTGTTAACAGAACGTTTATATTTGCCACGAATCAGAAGAGAACATTTGAATTTAGTGTGTGGAATGTTATGTACTATAGAGTACTATTTTGTTTTGGAATGGGAAGCCAGAGGAGGAGATCTGAGGAAGCCAGAGGAGCCAGATCTGGAGGCTTTCTTAAAGCTCTGAAATCCCATAAATTCCAGTAGCTTTGGAATTGCAGGATTCTTGGCATCCACTGCGTCCTACCACGGACAGCGCTTCCTCTCAGGCAGTTCCTTGGCCTTTGGTTCTCTGGGTTTCACCTGTGAACAACAGGAGTCAAAAGCTTGCCGAAGAATTGGATGAATGCCTTGCCTTCAGTGACGGTTTTAGGATTTTGGTTCCTTACATTTGTTTCAGTCAGTGTTATCTGCGGACCTCCCAGAAGGGTGTAGTCTTGGTGAAAGGCTGGAGATCTGCTTATTGTAACATTGACATCTGATGAAGTTAAACATCCCAAAAGATGTGTTTCCATAAGACCAGATGCAACGTGCACATTGAAAATTGGTTTACGTGTCCTCTTTTATGAATATGTTGTGGTCCTCAGTGATTACTGTGCTCATAAGATTTGCACGTATTTGCAATACTGTAGCAAATTATTGGCTCTAGTGCCTTCTTATATTACTATTTGATAGATTCCATAGATGTGTTTTGTGCTTCTGTGAAACTCTAGGGCACCTTCTTCACTGTCATCATGTTCCTCCTTTAACTGTGTAGAGTATGTTGGTAGTGAAGTCTGATGATTCAGAGAGCATTAGTCAAAAGCTTTACCTTATTGATAAGTTACTCTCCACATGGCAAAATTCTCTAAATGCAGTTGATTTTGTTTTTTGATGCATAAATAACACTGTTTAATATAGAGGTCCTATGTGGCAAACAGCATCCATGAGGAGTAGAGGCCTCCTTATAGGGAGATTTTATTCTCTGTGGTATAGGATATGCCTTTGCTAAGCTTTAATTTGCACATCTCGGATTTTAATAAGATGTTGAGTCATCTACTTCAGATTTGTTTTAGTCTTTGGAAGATACAGGTATCAGATTACTGTTGTAATTTGTAGAAAGATTTATTTGTCCTTTAGCTCGGCTGTTGTGTTGGGTTTGTGTGGAAAGGTTTTGGTAGCGGGAGGGCTACAGGGGTGGCTTCTGTGAGAAGCTGCTAGAAGCTTCCCCTCTGTCTGACAGAGCCAATGCCAGCCAGCTCCAAGACGGACCCGCCGCTGGCCAAGGCCAAGCCAATCAGCGCCTCTGTGATAACATATTTAAGAAAGACAAAAACAGTTAGAGAGCGCTTTTGCAGCCAGAGAGAGGAGTGAGAAGATGTAAGAACATCTGCAGACACCAAGGTCAGTGCAGAAGGAGGGGCAGGAGGTGCTCCAGGTGCCGGAGCAGAGACCCCCCTGCAGCCCGTGGTGAAGACCATGGTGAAGCAGGCTGTCCCCCTGCAGCCCATGGAGGGAGGATGAGGGGGTGTAGAGATTCCACCTGCAGCCCGTGGAGGACCCCACGCCGGAGCAGGTGGAGACGCCTGAAGGAGGCTGTGACCCCGTGGGAAGCCCGCGCTGGAGCAAGCTCCTGGCAGGACCTGTGGACCCATGGAGAGAGGAGTCCACGCCAGAGCAGGTTTGCTGACAGGACTTGTGACCCCGTGGAGGAACCCACGCTGGAGCAGTTTGCTCCTGAAGGTCTGCACCCCATGGAGGAGACTCACGTTGGAGAAGTTTGTGAAGGACTGTCTCCTGTGAGAGGGACCCCACGCTGGAGCAGGGGAATGATGAGAGGAGTCCTCCCCCTGAGGATGAAGAAGTGGCAGAAACACCGTATGATGAACTGACCGTAACCCCCATTCCCCGTCCCCCTGTGCCGCTGAGGGGGGCAGAGATTGAAGCCAGGAATGAAGTTGAGCCCGGGAAGGTGTTTTAAGAATTGATTTTATTTCTCATTCCTCTACTCTGTTTTGCCTAGTAATAAATTAAATGAATTCCCTCCCTAAGTTCGGTCTGTTTTGCTCGTGACGATAATTAGTGAGTGATCTCTCCCTGTCCTTATCTCGACCCACAAGCTTTTTGTTGTACTTTTTCTCCCCTGTCTAGAGAAGGAGGGGAGTGATAGAGGGGCTCTGGTGGGCACCTGGCCTTCAGCCAGGGTCAACCCACCACAGCTGTGTTCTCAGAAATGGAGCGAGGCAGACCTTAGCTAGACTGTAGCTTTGGTAACAATAGAGCACTGCTAAACCTAAGATGTTTAGATGTGACTAGTCTGATGATATCAATTCTGTTGAATCCATAGACCACTCTGTGGACTATAGTGCTACAATATTTTGGAGAGTTGGATCTGAAACTGC
Source organism: Balearica regulorum gibbericeps (assembly GCF_011004875.1). Lineage (NCBI taxonomy): Eukaryota > Metazoa > Chordata > Aves > Gruiformes > Gruidae > Balearica > Balearica regulorum. Next base: position 24,279,704 of record NC_046185.1, on the reverse strand, counting down.
ATTTGTTACATCTCACTGCACAGTGCAGCCTGCTGGGTTCTGGAGAATGTGGAAGAAGCATACATGTGGATTTTGTGTAGCAGCCCAGGAGAGAATTTACCCCTACAGATTTTCGAGTGTTTTTAGTCACTTCATCATAGAATACCTGAATTTTAGTCGTAAAGATGGTCATAGTGTTATGTTTAAAAATTACGGGAATAAGAAGCAACTCCTACTTGTATTTAAAACAAAACCCTTTTAAAAAAAAAAAAAAAGCTGCATTGTACATGAACTTACTGATGTTTTTATTACTTTGTTTTGAATTGGATTGACTTTGAAATACCCTTGAAAGCAAAATATTGAAAAAAACTTTTGGACCTGTGGGGAGTCAGCTTCAATTTCTTCAATGAAATTAGTAGCTTGCTTTAAAATTGTAATTAAATTGCTGGTTATGATTTTATAGTTACTAGTTACATAGTCTGCAAAATACTTCTGTGCTGAACTTACGCAACTAAATGTTTTGTGCCAGATTCTATTTATATGCATGTCAGTTTACACCACTCTAGTGATGAATATGGGTCTCTTATGCCCCTTAATTACTGAAATAATACATCAGGTTTTCTGAATTCATATAACCTAAAAATGTTACCATTTTAAGAATTCAGTGAGAAAATTCTTAAGGCCAAGTTATTCCACGTATTTTTCAGTAGTTTTTATACATTGTTATACTAAAAAGATAAATTCAGATTATGTTAGAAATCTGACAGTACTAAACTGTTAAAATTTTGACTTCACTGCATTTCTGGATTTCCTGTTTCTGTAGACAGTAGTCTAAAAGATTTTTCAGATTTTGTTTTAATATAATTACAATCCTTTTAAGATGACAGGAGATGTTAAAATGATATTTCTGACCTGCTGGTCACCCTTTGCTCAAAGGGTGACATATGCTCAAGACTAGAATAAAATGAAGCAAGGTGAGTTATGATAAGAAATGTGAGATGTGTTTTACAATTAAGATTTTAATATTGAAATACTTTTAAAACATAGAAGTGAACCTGAATATTTTGATCAGAATCAAAATATTCTGCTAATGGTAGCTTAAAGCATGTTTTTCATTTAATAAATGAGATGGTTGGAGGCTTTGAATGCAGAAGAAGGAAAAACTGCTTATGTCAACTGTGTAAATTGCTGTTGTGTAACTGAAGAAAATCACTTATGTAATGGTAAAACCTTCCATATATTCTGAGGTGAAAAGTAATATTTGAGTGTGAAAACGATGAATAGCTAGAAAAAGCAGAGTAGAATGGAAGTAGCAACCCGAGTGTGCTCCTACTGATCTCACAATGTTTTGATGTTAATTTGAAGTTTTGTTTGAATTAAAATTGTTGATATAAATGAGTCTTATTTAATGCAAGTTTCAGAAAACTACTCCTGAAGCCTATGGATTTAAACTTGTATCATTAACTGGCTTTTTTCAGCATAGTTACCAAACTAGACCTCTATAGCATGTATTAAATGCCTTATTAGATAGAATGTGAGTAATGTTATAAATTTTAAAACATAGAAATTTTAAGACTTTTCTTTTCCCAGCACAAATGAGTTAGCTCCATAGTTACATTCAGTATAAATAAAAGACATGAATATGGGTAGTACTTAATTTCTTTACCATATTGGTAAAATATGAGTGTTTACTGTATACTGGGAATTCACAGACGAGATCATTTTTCCGATCACATTATGTCTGCAAAAATTTAGATGGATTTCTTCCCAACAGGCTTCACTGCAGGTGCTTACTATTTGCGTTGTTGACAGAAGTTGATTTTGTTATACCTCACAGGAGTCTTACTGAGCATGATGTGGATATATTAGCTTTCAGAATGAAAAAAGTACTAGGCATATTACTATTTAGTTAACTTTTAAAAAACTAGATGAGGGGGCAAATAGGCATAATATGCATACTTGAAAAGTAACCTAGAAATTGGTGTTCACTTTCCCAAACCTATTTCTAAATATCTTTAAAGTTAAAAAAAGTCACTGTCATTAAAATTCTTTGTCTACAATAATCCAGAGTCTTCTGTTTTCTTAGTTAGTTTGAAAGTTGATTCTTGCCACCAAAAATCAATCTCTTACACTATTATATTCCTGGTATTTACAGTTTTGTTTTTATAGTTTCTCTGTTGCATTTCCAGGATACCGATTAACTTAACTGCACTGAATGCTGTTTTAAAGAGTTTTAAGTCCTATGATTTTTTTTTTGATAAATAAAGGACAATGATACTTGGTTTCTTTCAGTTTTGGTTTTAAAAAGAATACAAGTTGGAAATGATGACTTTAGTAATAAAGGAATTTGGCATTATGTCTGTCTTAACTCCTAAGAATTTGTTTTATTTTATAGGTTATGTCCAGAGTTTGATTAGGCGTGTTGTGAACAACGTCAACATTGTGATCAACAATCTCATATTAAAATATGTGGAGGATGATATCGTTCTCTCAGTCAATATCACTTCTGCAGAATGCTATACAGTGGATGAGTTTTGGGATCGAGCATTTATGGACATCTCTGGTGAGTAGATATTTTTTCAGTTTTAGATATCACAGTGGAGGCACTCAATATAGAAATTTGCAAGTCTAATAAAAATGACTCATGTCAGAAGTAAGATACTTTCCGCCTGTTTTCATTTCTTACCATTTTTTCTTGTCTTTCTTTTTGAAGAGCTAATTATGATAATATAGATTGATTCTTAATGCATTCTTGTATGATCACAGGCAGTGGTACAACATGTTTTGTAGTCCTCTCTGCTCATGCTTGCCGTCCTTCGGTGAGTGTGTTTCATTTTGTGCTTGCTGCTGGCCGTGAGCGCTTAGGCAATCTGTTTCTGTATTCCTGAAGGAGCAGTAGCATCTGAAGGCATTCCGTTGCAATTGTTTGTGATGATCTTAAAACTCTAAACGTGCTGCACTGTAGTGAGTGTGGCATACCAATTGCAAGGCATGTTTCATTTTGCCTCACATTTTCAGGAAAAAAACCCAACTTTCTGATTTTTATCTTGGTCTTCAGTATCTGAATGTCTCAGTCTTTGAATTACCATCATTCACCTGTAAGTCTAGGTGTTCTTACTGACATTTGGTAGAGTAAGAACACTTTAAGATCACACAGATCATCTCTGGTAAGAGGGGGAATTTAATTAATGGTTTCCTGATCACTGGACCCATTTCTTTGTTCTAGCTAAAATGATTCCAAACTAATACAACAAAATGACAAAATACGTTTCATATTAAGATTGCTGTAATAGCTCTTGTTTGCTTTGGATGATTCAAAAGAAAACTTTGGGGGAAAATATGCAAGATTCTTTCTTGGAGAATAATGAGAATAATGTTTATTGGTCTTATGCTTACATGTGAAGTAGTGCTCTTACTTTATAAACAGATCTAAGGCGTAGTGAAAGGATGAAAATTTGAACTGGGTGTAGCTGATTTGTCCTCAGTTTTTAAGTATTCGGCACAAATGTCTTCAACACGTTAAATTATTCTCTTTAGTCGCATAAGCAAGTACTGTGCTGATTATTTAAATAATGACCACACAACTATCTTGCATTCTTTTCTTCTAGATAAGAACATATATGCATAACTTATTTTTCTTATGTTATGGGTTTTTTTTTAACCTATATACTTCTTTTAAAAGCCACTGATCTGGTACTGAGAAAGATGATCAACTTTTCTGACTGCACAGTGTGTCTTGATAAGAGAAATGCTAGTGGTAAAATTGAATTTTACCAGGAACCTCTGCTGTACAAATGTTCCTTCAGGACTCGTCTGCATTTTACTTATGATAACCTCAACTCCAAAATGCCATCTATTATTAAAGTAGGTATCCACAATAATCTTTTTTGTTACTCACTTGTGAAGTTTTGAGGTTTTTTGAAAATGTATTTTGAAATTTAAAGTAAAAAGAAAAGCTAATGCTGTTGTGTTTTGCTAAAGGGATTTTTTGATTGTGTTTGGTTCATATGATGAACAAAATGATGTCTATGTACAGTAACAGCATGTAAGTTATGCTCTCTAATCTTTTCTATTTTTCCTGAAGTTTTAAAAAAGAAAACGTTAATAATTGTAAGGAAAAAAAAAAGTCCGCACATAATCTGTTAAAGAAAAAAACCCCACCTGTATGCTTTAAGGTGCTGCATAAGATGGAAGGGATTTTTTACTATGTTGCTGTTTCAAATGTAGCTCAAACTCTCATAAATAAGAAAAAGCTTAGTGTATTAACACTATGCAGTGAACCACGTGGAATGGATTAGCAAGCCAAGCTCAGTTTCTGGTGAGCAGGGGTGCGATATTACTCATGGACATCTGACATTAGGTGACATCTTTACATTTTGCAGTGCAGAAGCAAAACACTGGAGTGGAGACACTAAACTACCTTTGACTCCTGTTTATCTTTTTTTTTTTTTTTCCCCCCATGCTCTGAGTAGTCATACATGTAAGGTTTGTCCTCCTTCTCTCCCTCTCTTAACAAATACCAGTGGTGCCCATTTAATTACTTGAGAATTCTTTTAAATTAAGACACAGACTTTATACCAGGCTTTTCCCAAGTTCTAATAAAAAAATAATCTCCAGGCGTCTGCACTGCAAAATAGTAAATGTTGAGATAAATTTTGATAGGCATTTCTCAAGAATGTAATTTAGAAGTGTCACTCTTTCAGTTGGGATACTGCATTTTTTTGACTCATGATATGATTTGGTAAGTCCTAAGCTGGTGTGAACTTAAGGTTGGGAGTTAATTAGTAATTATGGCCAATTTGTCAAATGCACCTATTTCTTGTATGTGCTGTACAGCTGTATGCCTTTGATTATTTTGGGCAAATTTGGAGATTTGTGGATATGGTAATGTCCAGATAAGTATTTATCCAGGTAAGAATTGTCACAAAATGCTGGATACCTGCACACAAATGTCTGGTAGTACATATGTTTGCAGAAGTTTCATTTTTTCCTGTGCGGATCTTAATTCAATAATGAACTATGTAAAGACTGATTCTGCATATTAGAAAGAAAAGAGTCTCTTTTGGGTTGGGTTTTTTGTTTTTTTTTTTTAAATCTCAGAGTAACTGGTAACGATATGGGAAATTTGCTTATTTTGAGTCTTAGAAACAAGAAGTTATACAGTCAATGAGATTGGAAGTTTTAATCACATGTCTCATAACTTTGGACTCTGTACGAACTCCAGTGATAATGAGGAATCATCATATGATGGCTTGTAGTTTACCAGTTATGATCTTTATGTTCTGTGGTGATAGCATGATTATTACATATAGACAGTAAATCTTAATGTTAAAAAGCCTCATTTTTAAATTAGCCAAATAGTTCTGTGAATTTTGGAGAGGTAATCTTTATTTTCCTGAAGTCCTATATGCCAAGTTTGCAGAGCAAAAGTTTATGGCCAGTTACAAGTCTCTGACAGCACATTTTAATGGAAATGCTGACACAGTCTTCCATATAGTTTAAAATGGTACTGTTGTTGTAAAAATGATGATTATTATTATATTATTACTTAAAATTTTTGGTGGATACTGGACTAAGATAAAACACATACCAGAATGCACTAAGGTGGTAGTAATTTAATTAAATTTGCATTAAACTTTTCTGGTTATCTTTGTTGGTGATCATTTATTGTCCCTGCCCTTTTAAAAGGCACATTTCAGTTTGTTCAAAGATGTCTTATCTTTTTTTTTCCACTATATGCTTCGATTTTTTTTTTTTGTGTTGCGCATAGCTTACTTTATCTTCTTTTTTTAATTTGTTCTTTTTTCCTCTTTTTTCTTCAATCTTTAAACATAAAACACTGATCATGAAGATGTTCAGAAGTATGCTCAATTAATTCAAAACATTTAGATATATAATGCTGGGTTAATATTTAAGTGAATTAATGATTGTGTATTATGATCCAAAGAATAATGGTCCAAAGGTAATGATTTTTTAAAATCTTAAATCTTTTCTAGTATTTCACTGCCGTGCCACTATGCAGTGATTAGATCTACAGATTTGTTCACCCTCACAAATTTTACGTTTGATCACCTTCTGATTTCTTGTATGCATGGCGATTGTGTGCTGTGCTGCATCATCAGGATGCTGTTATTTAAAAAGACTGTCTTTAAAATATTTAACTATTGAATGGAAATAGCTGTATTTTCTTACAATTGGAGTAAAATGAGCTGTTATCAGTAAATATAACTACGTCATTAATGGAATGAATTCCAGGACACTTAAGGCTTTTTAAAAGTCTCCGCTGCAAATGAAATTACTGTAGCTTCAGTGCATCTGAAGAGTAGAATACTGAATGCCAGCAGCTTGTGTTCTGGTGTTTTATTTCCCAGCTAAAGACAAAAGCCAGCAGCACTCACTGTTTTCCTCCAAATCTGTGAAGAGCTTTATAATGAAAACTTTCATACTCTGTGTTGTTCACTTGGTGTAAAGCACATCTGGTTTTTAGTCTTCAGTGAAAGTTTCCCAGACTTCCAAGTTTCTACTAGCATATGTGCTTTTGCTTTCTCTGTAGGGACTAGAATATTTTTATAACGTGTATAATTTTGACTGCTACGTCTCTTGCGAAGATTTGGCCAAACTAATCTTAATGAGTTTAAGTTGAGACTTCTCAAAGGAGGACAGTTCTTGAAATACTTGGAGATGCATTTGTATGCTGTTAAATTTGGAACACTAAGCTCCTATTTAAAATTTTAGAATGAAAATAGTATACGTGAGGGGAGGTGGTAAAATATATGTAAAATGATTAGAGTTTTAAGCTTTTTGTTGCTTTTCTTGTTGAAATCTTCTTGTGATGAGACGATTATGAGCCAGATGAGCTGATTTGCACTGGGGGTGTCAATCCTGCCTCCCCCGATCACAGCAGCCCTGACATTTGTCTGACCTGTCAGTCATCTAAGTCAACTCACTAAGTTGACAGAAAGTTAACTGGACGAGAAGAAATAAGTAGTTTTCTGCTGGTTTTAGTGAGATGAGTCAGCTTACTGAGGGGCAGATGAGTTCCACTGGCAATGTAAGAGCAGGATCATGATGGGAGGGTAGTACCATACAAGAAGTCCAGGAGTGCAACATGATTTCAATTAAGCCACTATATAATTATGTTTATTGCCTACCATCCTACCTAGTATTCCTGTCTTCCACTATGACATGTTCTTTGTGTGACTTTTAAACAGGCTTCTGGCAAAATAATACCTTTTTTTCTTCCAAACCTTAAGACAGTTATTCGCTCCTTAGCCTTCCTGTTGTTCATCTGCCCAAAAAAAGATTTATTATTAACAACTGTTAATCAACTGGCCCTGAAAAATTGGTATTGAAGGATTAATTTTTAATTTCCAAAATGTATCTTGCGATTTTACATGCTGTTTTCTTTCAGTGAATTTTAAATAATAGCACAATTCTGATACCTAAAATCTTTTCTCTAGTCTCTATAAATGAATGATACTACGTTGTCATTCATTCTGTATGACTAAGGCTGTGACTTTATTAATAAATTTACTCTTATAAATTTATTAGTGAAGTCTTATTAGTATATTAGCGTATTTTAATACAAATATTTATTTTACTACTGTATTTTTACCTACCCATAGATATGCATTACTGTTTACAAAGTAATTTTTCATGTTTCTTGAACTGGGTTAAAGTCAACACTGATGTGTAGTTCCTTTCCATTTCCATTATTTTCACTCACAACATTTAGAAACTGGACCTGGAGCTAGAAATATGTCTAATGTTATAGACAGTAATTTTATTACAATAATTTTATTTTATGCTGCTCTTAATGAAAGGTAGCTTTCTTATCAAATCTGTTTTTGTCTTTATAGCATGTTCACATACTCATAAAAATATTCTGAAGTATTGAATAAAATAGCTAGAATATTTAAAGAAGGATAAATTTTCATCCTAGTAATTACAGTCTTTGGAAAACTTGCTTTCATTTAGAGAAAATTCCTTAATTGCATGTTTGAACTTGAACATCCAGAGAAGCTGGTTTTCTGCACTTCAGCTGGAATGAATCCTTTTTCCCCTCCTGGTACTTGTCCACTCACAACAATGTTGGGAGTAGGAAGGAGTCAAAATGATGGACCTTGTATATGAAAACCAGTATACCTAGGTTTTCTGTAGCATGGAAAGGTTTTTATGAAACTGTAATGAAAATAAAAGTTTAATCAGGTGCACTTCTGTGACTTATATTTTAGAAATTGCTTCAGCAACAATTGTAAAAAAAAAAAAAAAAATATATATATGCAAAATATATTCCATTTGACTTTTTAACCTGAAGATCTCTTGTGTAGCAACCCAAAGAGTGTATGTTTTTGACAGTCATCATTTACAACCCTTTGTCTTGTGTTTCATTGCAGCTTTTGTTTTTTAGAAATTACAATACAGATACAAAATGAATATGGTGTTGTATGGTCTAAAAGTTGGCTTTAATGATGACAAAGCTTTGCTATTTGTTTTTGTTTTCTTTCATCTTATAGATTCACACATTAGTTGAAAGTTTGAAACTTTCAATCTCGGATCAGCAGCTTCCTATGTTTATACGTATAATGCAGCTTGGAATTGCTCTTTATTATGGAGAAATAGGCAACTTCAAAGATGGGGAAAGTGAAGATTTGATTTGTCACACTAAAGATATGTTGGGAAATATCACAGGTAAATACAATATTTACTTTTTTTAAAAAGAAATGTTAAAACCATTAATTTCTTCACTTTTTACAAATGTAAATGGCCAAGGCTAGTCATTGCAAAGTATCTCACAGAATCCCGGAATGGTAGGGGTTGGAAGGGACCTCTGGAGATCATGTAGTCCAACCCCCCCTGTTAAAACAAGATTACCTAGAGCAGGTTGCACAGGATCACGTCCAGGCGGGTTTTGAATATCTCCAGAAAAGGAGACTCCACAACCTCTCTGGACAGCCTCTTCCAGTGCTCTGTCACCCTGAAAGTGAAGTATTTTTTTTTCCTTGTATTGAGATGGAACTTCCTGTGTTCCAGTTTGCCCGTTGCCCCTTGTCCTGTCACTGGGCATCTCTGAAAAGAGCCTGACCCCATCCTCTTGACATCTGCCCTTTAGATATTTATAAGTGTTGATAAGATCTCGGCAGTCTGCAATTTGTTAGAGCTGGTTCATTGTGTTGGGTGAGTATGCAGTGCTGCTAGTTTCAAAGTTTTCAAAGATGGTTTTTTTCCATCTTTCTTTGAAACTTGTTACTGAGAATAGATATAGCAGCATTTGTTCTAAACAGCAAAGTACTACTTTGCACTGTTTTATATTGTCTAGTTTCCTCTGCTTTTTATTTTTGTATAACGTGTATTCCCTCTTCTACATGATCTTTCATGGTAATTTACTGTGACCTGATCTTTTGAGGAGCATCGCACTGATGAGGGGTGAATTATCTTTACCTTTGCGTGACGGCTTTCAATCTGCTGCTTCCCAAATATTGCTAGGGTTATAACAGATACCGGATGGCCATTGATGCATTTTGAGCTGTAAACCTTTCACTCCAGCCTCAATTTTATGTGGCTTTGCTAGGACCTACCAGCTTTGCTACTGTGTTTTTATTTTTTTCTAGTTGTCTCATGTCATGTATTTGAGTGTTGAGGTTTTATGTTAGATGAATTGTTAGGAATTTGCAGCAACATAAGAAAGGCGTATCAGTGCTTAGTTTATATTAAAATTGGAGGGAAATTAATTTCTATGTAGACATTAGGACTTAAATACTTGCCTGTTTTTGCACTTCTGTGTCAAATATAAACACAGAACATTCAAGAGTCAAGCAGTCATACTGACATACATCGTACTATCTTTTTTTAGTAATTTAATCAGGAATGTCATGATCTTGAACATCCAAACTTTAATCTGAAATTTTTGTAATGTATCAGGCACTAAGTAAAAGAGAAGAGGGAGGATGGACTGTCATTCTGAATTCTGAATTTTCTTGGTTTTATGTTTTTGTAGAGCAGCAATTAATTTACTTGTCAAAACAGGGAACTTGTTTAGAGATTTCTGTTTCAATTTTAATTTCCTTGAGACATAAGTTTTGGATATCTTTCAAAGGCTGAATCTGGATCTGGGGGAGTAGGAAGATAGGTTTACCACACAGCCAAGAGTATGACGACTTCTAGAAAATTCGTGGAATTAAATGTGAAGGTGATATGGCACTCTTAAGCTATGCTTATGTTTATAGTATTACAACAGCTTGAAACTTTGTGTAAACTATTACATTAATTCATTTAGTTTTGTATAAGAAATATACATTTTTAATTTACGTAAGAAGTTTATACATTGTTTTTGATCCTGTATTGCTGTCTTCTCTGGTTTCAGAGAAATAAATAAATACATTTTTGGAAAAATGACAGGAGTGGAAATTTTTTTACCAAAATATAGCCTTCAGTGTTGGTTGGCACAGATAACCATTTCACTCTCATGCCAGATGTAGAATTCTCTGTCATGCTCCTGCTATGTGGAACTGGGCAAATAAATCAGATGTCTGTAAATAGTTCTGCTGTATTTTCTCTACAGCTCAAATAGTTTTTTATATTAAAAACTGTTTGCCTTACAAGAAGTGTGGAGTTGGTTACACAAGACGTATGATTAGAAATACTTAATGAATATTCTGAAAATATTAACTTAATTTTCTTCTGAGACTTAAAAAGCATACAGGTTTTAGAAAAATCATTAGCGTGCATTTTAAGAACTTCTTGCATCTAATCAATGTTTTAATTGTACAATTTGGTGGAGAAAGGGTGAGGAATTTTTCTATGCATTACCTTTGCTTTCAGATGGAGGGTAATCTTTCTACCATGAATATCTTTTCTTTCGTTTCCATCAAAGTTCACCCAAATTTGGCCAAGTTTTCATGCCATAAAGAATTATGATGTGTTTAGAGTGAACTTTGTAGCTGGATTCCTGGAGCTACTAAGGCGAGTAGGACTCTTTGAATATAGGAAAGACATTAAAAGAATAGAGAAATCATATGAATTGATATGCGAACAGCTGGGACTGGTAGGCAGTGAGTTTCAGATGGAAAGATCTAAGGATTGGAGACAAAGATTAGTTGGGTAATGAGAGGCTGCGATGAACAGCTGTAACTGGAAGAGGATGGAAGTTGGCTGGGAGAGGTATGTGGGTTTTGTTTGTTTGGCTTCTTTTGGTTAGAGTGTGAGATGGGTGGTCAAACAGAAATATAGTTTAAGTGCAGATTAAGGTTAAAACAAAAGGCATCTGCCTACAAGTAACTCAGTCTTTTCTGCATCTGGAGTGGAATTTTAGATTCTTATGTCCAAATATGAGTAAAATCTTTGGCAATACGTCTCTTGTTGTCCTTATTTCTAATATATGTCCTCAGGAAGGTTGAATTGCAACTGCTCTCTGTAAATCTCATTTGCATTCTTCTTCTGCGCAACTGTGAATGTGACTTCCTACTTTTTCATAAAGTAGCCATCTAAAAAAAGAAATAATACCATGTAACTTCACACTGATGTACACAAGAGTTGTTAGAAGGGGTAGAACATAGACTAAGGTTGCAAGGACAACTACCAAGGAGGAAATCTGTAATTTCCTATGCAATTTTTGTTCAACTACACTGAGCTCAAACTTTGTCATTGTACTTAATTATATGATCATATCTATTTGACAGAGCTATGTTCTTCAGAACACAAAACAGACGGCAATTGTTTGGTGGCCAAGCCAGAGCTGTAGAAACAATTTTAGAAGTCTATTTCTATCTTCACTGCAAAATATTTTGCCACACACAGGCTAAAACGGTTATCAACTGTTTTTCTTCATGGCATTTATGCTTCTTTCCTGCATAGAATTTAGTATATATGTAGGCACACGTACACATGCGTGTGTGCATGTATGTGCACATGGACACATAAATAAAACTTTTTTAACCTCTTGTTCAGTGCAGTTAAGCAGGAGTGCCAAATTGACATTAACCAGGTTACCCATACCATCAATTTGTGAGTTTATTTTTTTTTCTTGTGACTTCATATTATATCTTTGTCTGAGAAGGAAAAAAGACCACTTTCTTAGCACTTCATGGTGCATTTGTCATCCAAATTTCCAACCACAGATTTGAACTTTTCTGAGGAAACTTTGTGCTACTATTTTGAGAAAAAAATATGTAATCAAGTACAATGATAAATGATATGTATTATATGCTGAGCTATATTAGCCACATTTTTTTCCCAAGAGTAACACTTCATGACATCCAAGACTAATTCCACTGGAATTGTGCCTAAATTCTTTACAGTTTAATAATGTACAGACCTCCTTTATAGATTATATTTTTATAACTCTCTGAAAGGATTCTGAAGATTCATTAAACAGTTTAACCCAGTATTCATTAGTAAGCAACCCCCACCCTTTCAGTTTAAAGAATTTACTTGGTTCAATTATCACTATTTCTTAGTCTTTTGGGTGGAACTTATTTTATGTCGTTGACATAATAAAATCAATTACCTATCCATGTCTAAGAATATTCCAGCAGCAGTTTGTTTTTCTTGTATACCCAAATGTAAGCAGGGTAGCCTGTGTCATGAACGTATGTCATGAACATATATTTTGCTGCCTGAGTAAAATCTGCTTAAATTCTGTCAAGCTGAAAGCATTCCAAAAACGTAGGTAAAACTACAGGCCAGAAATACCAGCTTTAGTTTGGTATGTAAATTCACTTAGTACTGCATGTAGACTGGACCATGTTTCTGCTCAGGGCTGGACAGGGCTTTTGCTTCTGAGGGGCTGAGGGCTGCCTGAATTGTGACTGTGGACATCTCTACTGGTGGTGCCAAGGAGCAGATGGCTGTATTTCAGCGCAGAGAGATACAGAAGTGAGAAGGGTTTGGACAAGAGCCTATGGCAGAACCAGCAGTTGTAGTTGTGAGGGTCTGGGACTTGAGAATAAGCTTTTGGTTTGTGGTGGAAAAAAATTGGCTAATGTAACTAGAAGTGAAAATGATTTAGGCGTGAAAGAGGATGAGAAGCCAGGATGCAAGGGAGGGCTGGAATTTAGTTGGATGGAGTTGTGAGGTTCATGATCTAAGGCGGAAATACTAGAGCTGGTTAAGTAAAGAATGATCTGAGAGGTTTGAAGAACAGAAAAAGCTCAAGCCAAGGAAGTCCAGCACTCGCTGGGCAAAGAAATACAAGCAGTGGGCTAGAGATGAAAAGCTGGATGGCTGAGGTGAGGTGCAGGGAGCTGGGATGGGTCTGCACAATGATGTTAGGAGATGCTGAGCAAAAAGCTTGGGACAGATGTGAGAATCTGGGATCATGAGCAGTATAAGCTACTGAGCTTCTGAGTGGTTTTGACAGTTCCTGGTGCTGCCTCCTCTGAATGATTGCCTTGAGATTCTGTATTATGAAAGTTTTTTTCTTTTTTTCTTTCTTTTTGTTCATGAAGTGAAATCCATGGCAGATGTGATTCCAGCACTTGAAGCATGTTTCCCAGGTATAAAATGGCAATAATAACAGTACCTTTCCATTCCGAAGGAATATTGTAAAATTTTCTAATATTTGTAAAGTACACTGACCCTGTCATGATACTTACTCTCAAAAAAACTAAACGAAAGTAAAGGCCTTTGTGAATGTGAGTAGTTAACACTTCTACAACACTAAACAGAATAAAATGTTGCATAGATCCTATAAACCTCAAATTTTTCATGGACTGAATTGCTCCTTATTGAAAACTTGGTGGTATGAACAGTAGCGTGGGGATTTTTTTGGGATACCAATGGAACAAAAAGCAGATCAAGAGAGTGAGTTTAATATATTGCCAGCTTTGGGCTGAGTATGAGATTTGAGTTGACTGAGAAAACCAGATGCAAATAATTTGTGACAGCAAGAAATTCTAGGTGAGCATTAGGTGTCAGAGAAAGAATTGACTCTGCGATATTCTGTTAGGATGAAAATGAGAGAACTGAAATAGATTTACTTATCCATACTTGACTGAGGAAAACCAGCTGTGCATTGTGGTCAAGAGTTTGGGTAGAGGAGAGTTATTCCTAAACAGTGGAGAAAATGATCACTAGTTTGACTGAAATTATGTCAGGATAAGAGGTTGTGTGTGCCAAATGACACTTTACTGTGTATTTTTTTTCTTGTCCCTGCACTTTTTCTCTGTCTTCTCTTGAAACTTAGAGATGGATATATATGGTCTTTGTACTGGGGTATGTAATATTGTTTCAGCTCATTGTATTTTCATGTGTTTTGTGGGGTAAACGACCTGTGCAGTAAACCCCACAGTCTTTTTTTCCCTCCAGTCATCTAGCTCTATTATTGGAGCTTCTTCCTTGCCTGTATACTTTGGTATCCTCCCAGGGAACAACAGGTATATTTGCAACTCATATTTCAACAAACTGTAAAGATGCAGCATAGACAGACAGCTGTGGAACAGGGCTTGTGGGCTCAGTGCATTGTGCAGCTGTCCAACGGTCAGCGTGGCAGTGAGTGACTTTGTTGTAGGAATCTATAATGGTGCATTGTAACTGGTTGCTGAGATCCCATATGCTGAGGATGGGTATCAAGCTCATTGCATGGAGGTGGCCACATTTCATGAATTTGGAATACGTGTTTAGGCATGTAGGTATTGCTTATGTCTGTTAACAAATGAGCAGCAGTTAAAATGAGTAGCAAATTAAAAAAATGAGTAAACATTATCAAATTATAAAGTTCCTAAATTGGGGAGATTAAATTTGTTTCTATTAAATGTTTTTCTTGTTTTAGGAAATAAAACCTTGTGGAGAACTAGATTTTTTTTTTTAAATGCATTTTAAACTGCTCTTTTATGTTGTCTTGCCATTTTCTTTTCTCTTGAAAAACATTAATACTTCTGAAGTAGAGAGCCCAAAAAATCTGATTAAATCTTTGAAAGGCATGAGTCACAGGTTAACCTTTTGTTTTTACTTAATAAATACAAGCTTAAATATTAGGCCAGTTTTTCTGCTGATGATTTTAAAAGTGGTTTAATGTAGATGGCAGAATGGAAGCTTTTTTTTTTTAAATGCTTCCAGTGAGCAAAGTGTATTTCCAATTGATCCGCTTAAACTTGTAAGTGGGATATGAAACAAAAACACTTTTTGGATTGGCATTGTCAGACAACTGATGCCTTCCTCTGCCTATTGGATATCTGCACTTACATATCACTTTGAGATTAATCATCCTGTGATTTCTGCCTCAGCCTGGAGGCACTTGCCCTTTTGTTGTGATATTTCACATTATTTAGTCTCCTCTGCCATTAAAATAGGAAATAGATCTCCTACCCCTTGTCCTGGGTCTGGTGTTTTAAAATCACTGGCACTTGTTCTGTAGCTCACCCTTAACTAACTCATACATCTGCTCCTAATTGTATTGAGGTTGGGATATTGTTTAAATAATTGGAATTTTAAAATAATTGATTAGCAACCCCAAGTAATATCATGGGGAGCACTTTAGAATAATTATTGGTGTTATTTCAGCACTTCAGAATTGTTGTGGCATCATTCTTTATTTCTTAACAAATTTGGAAGGTGATTCATTCTCTCTCTCCTTATCAATCGGCTTTTCACTAGGGTAGTTTCAATTTATGGTTAGACAAGACGGGATTAGAAGCTTGGGGAAGTTTCTTTAGTAGAGGAGAAACATGTTATGAAAAAGCAGATTCTCTAGAGCTGATCCGGAAGCTTTTCTATGTTAGAGTCACATTCCCTATCTAGTCGACTGTGCAACTCAGCAGCAAAAGGGAGTTACGATTTCTTCCCTTCATTTATGTTTGTCTGTAAGGTGGGAGTGTATTCTGATCTAGTAGGATCCAGGGGTTTGAGTTTAAGGAAGATGATGTTCTTGATGCAGAAATAAGAAGAAATTTTTAAGTCTACTTTGCAGTACTGATTCCTGGTAATACTGATTATTGTCTTTCTGTGGTATAGATGAAAATGAATGTCTTCTTTCAAATAAAACTCAGTTTGGCGACACAGCCACTGAATAGTATAAACATATTGGGGCGGGCACGTAGAACAAACGTTTACAAACATTGAACTTGTTGTTTTTCTGTATGTTAGTAATTTCTGTGCATTCCTTGTATAATAAATACGTGCAAAGGAAAGTCATACAGAAAATATTTGTTACTCTGAAAGAATGTGTGTTATTACATTTGAGATTCTCCAAGGACAGTTCATGCCCCAAGGACAAATTTAAGGGCTATTGCATTCTCAAGGTCAGTACCAAAACTGTTATCAGCCAGATAACTCTTCTTCCTTTCAAATTTATCTTTTTTTTTTTAAGATGATTTATTTTGTAAGCTTTGTATTAATAAGTAATGATAGTGTCGTCTTAGCTGTGAGTTTGAAGTAGCTTCTTTAGCTTATAGTGGTTAAATACAGATGAGGAAATGTAGTCTAAAATCTACATTGTTTAGTGATACAAGAATGAACATCTACAGCTGTGTTCTTGAAGTTCTTACCAAGTTTCATTTATGCAGTTTCATGGTCGATTCAACCAGATGAATATTGATGCTGTTGCCAGCAGGGATGGTGATGCATTCCGTCCCTCTTCCCCTGGTGCCAGCACTTGCGTTTATGTAGCCATGGGCTAAGCTGGATCAGCCTTACCTGGTTGAAAACTAATGCAGGCAGAAAAAATAAATACAAAGAGTAATTTTCTGCTGGGTTAGTTCCAGACTTATGGTGAGAGATACCAGTTTCCAGACTCTTAGAGATAAGTATCTCAAACTCTTTAAAAGAAAACATAGTGAATTTCTGAAGATCAAACTTGATTTCAACATGGAAACAGTGAGAAGCAGTCACATGGCAATCTTGTAATTTATATAAAATGTATTTCTTAACTGCAATCACTGCCCTGCACTATGAAGCAAGATTGTTCCAGTGTGATCTCAGCTATGGGTATCTAGCAAGAGTGGATTTAGAAACCTGATGAATAGGAGCATTTTGTCCTTTAACAAACTCATATAAGTAAAACACAGGGGCTTTATCATTATATTTCACTCTCCTATATGTTTGCAGTCGATGCAGTGGTTAGTGTAGTTAGTTAAAACCGAAGAGGCTCTGTGTTTCCAAAGTACATACTCCCCTTCATGCATTACTTGTTATAAAGGAATTGACATTATATTTATGCTTCGAATTGTTTAGAAGATGCTGTGTGTTGCTTAGTAGGCTGATGTGCATTTGTTCCAAAGTTTGACTGTTGGTTACATGATGGTCATAGTAGTTTTATCTTAGTGATGGAAGATAGGTGTATCTTCCTCTTTTTCTATCTTCTTTCTCAGTTTATAGATATCACCATTTCAGTCTAGTTGCTGTTCTGTCCTATTTTAATGGCTTCCAAAATACTATAAATATTACAAACAAAACTATTATTTGGCATCTTTTACTGTTGTCTCTGTGTACACACACTGCAGCGAAGAGGTATGCTAAATGATGGCTGAATTTTATGGCTACGTAGACCAAATGTTATGAATGACCCAGGTCCTACACCACCAGATTTTTTTTCTCTTTTGGCAGAGCTTCCACCATTTCTTCTGTGCTTGCCAACAACAGTCTAGGCTAAACGACTGGAGTCATGCTGCGTATCAATTCTTTTTCCTTCTGCATCTGACAGTTCTGCCTCTTGGCGATTTCCAAGGCTGTCTGTGCACCTCTTCTGTATTTCTTAGGTTTCAAGATTTACATTTGGATTGAAATCTGATCTCTGACACTGTTTTGTAAAGCGAGCAGGAAGGAAGCTTGCATTGCCCTTCTGGGAGGAGGAGTCCTCACCTCCAAGCATCTGCAGAGAATTCTCATGAGTGGTTTTCTCCCATTGGGCAAGTGTATAAATAATTAGACTAAAAGCTCTAAAACTTATTAGAGTGGATCCTCTGAGCTTACAAATAAGTAAATAGAAATGGAATATGCCTATTTCCGTTCCCAGATAATATAATACATTCAAGATTTGTTTCCCTGTGGGAACAGTTCTGCATCCTGTACTACCTGTGATAACTCTGAAGCAGATAATACCCCTCGGGAGTCCCATGAGAGAGGTGACGATAGGCTAAGCTAATTGTGCTGTTTGTACGGGCACGGTGTTACCTGTTTGGATCATGAATCTTACACTTGTGTATTTGGGGAAGTCCTTGTTTTGTTCCCTATGCTATTTCTAATATTTTTCTCACAGAAAACCAACATTTGTTTTTGTGACTCACAGGTGGCATAGCAGCTTTTTTGAGCGTAGATAAACCTTTATTGTTGAATACTTGAAAAGCTGACTTTTAAACAAAGGAGATTTGCAACCTTAATTTTTGGATCTGTATTGTGTGTGCCTTTTCCTTATTATGGCTTTTGCAATTGAAGTTCATTTTCATTTCATTTTAAAATTGAAAGCTACAAGATTGTAATATATCCTTATGTAGTAGCGTTTAATTTGCAACTTCAGAAGGGCTTTCATAGAGGAAGTCTTGGAAGTGTGTGGTATAGATGACAAATTCTGGACTCACTGCAAATGTACGAAAAGGATCTTTGCAACAGTTTTATTAATTTTTTTTGGAGGAAAATGTTAATAAATCAAGTGTTTAGAAACTTGTATTCAGAAATTTAAAATTTTTGCTTAGTTTCTGTCATTGTAAACCAAGTATCAGTGAATGATACATGGAATATTGTCCTAGATAAATTTCAAATACTATGATTTTGAGTAAAATAAATTAATTTTTAAGCATGGTTGATTTGAAATTTGACTTAATTTTTGTTTTAAAAGGCACAGAAGATGAAACAAGCTCAGTAATGCAATATCCAACACAGTATATTAATCAAGATCGTTATTTGCATCAAGACGATGACCAGCAACAAGGATGGGTTTCTTGGGCTTGGTCTTTTGTTCCTGCTATTGTGAGTTACGATGATGAAGAGAATGATTCTAGTGGAATTGATGATGGAACAACACTACATCAGCAGAAATCTCAATCCCTCAAGGATCCCATTATTTCAATTGGATTTTACTGTACAAAGGCAACAGTGACTTTTAAGGTAAGTATTTCTCTGTGTCATATATGATTTATTTGGCTTGTTGAGAAAGTGTGTAAAAAGTATCTGAATGCTTTTCTACTGTTTGATGCGAGACAGGGAATATTACATTAATAAATAACAAAAATAGTCAGTGTTGACAGTTCCTCTCACATCATAATGTATTGTTAATTGCAGTGTGAAGTCTTTTTGCTATTTGAGGTAGAATTTGAGTATGAACATTTTCATTTTAAAGGGAAACCACTTGATTTACTTAGATTAATGTTTTTTGATGGGATAAAAAGCTTAAAAGACTTTCTATGAATGTTTATTGCAGTATTCTATCCATCTAATGTTTATATGCATATATTTCTTTATAAAAAAGCTTTAGCTTCATATAGCTTGTAAATTGGAGGAATGGTGGGTTTGGGGTTTTTTTAAACTATAATATGTGCAAATATGAATTTAAATTGATAATGTTGAAATTCTTTTCCATGGGTTGGAATTAAATTTAAGAAACAAGGCATAAATTACACATATACTCTGAGCTATAAACTATGTATGTAGAGAAAGATTTCAGTATTTTCTGTAAACATCTCAAAATAGTTGCTGGGCCTCTCTCTATTCCTTTTTGTAAGCTTGCAGAAGGGAATATGGAGAGTCTGAATAAGATATGGAGATGTACTGACAGAAAGTAAAATTAAGGTTCTGAATTAGAAAAATACTTTATACACATGCCTAACTATATGCAAGCAATATGCAGTATGTGCATAACTATAATAGAAAGTGGCTCTTGGTTTTACTATTAAACGTGTATTAAATCAAGGCCAGAACTCTTCAGAACAGGAAATAATACTATTTCTATGAGCAGCAGAATAACTAAGGTTGATTTTTATGACTTTGAGCCTTTTAGATGAACTGCGGTACTTTCATAACCCTCATATAATGTTTATGTGCCTGATTATACACTCAATACCGTCAGCAGCTCCCTGTCCCTGTTCTGCCCATTTGGTTTGTCATCTGTGCACAGGAAACTGTTTTGAGTGACTTCATAGCTATTTTCCCTTAGCCGTTTTTGTTTGGTGGCATAGCAGAGCATTTAGCTGCTCAGTAACTGTCAGAAGGGATGAGACGTGACTTTGGGAGCTGCAGGCATTCTGTGGGGAGGTTAATGTTTTAAGCCTTCAGTCTCCCGGCAAATTGGGTTGCAAAATTTGAGGACATAAAGCATCAACAGACGTTCGGTCATGTTCTTTTCTGTCAATCTGCTTCAGCTTTCATTTAAAAAAACCCCAAAACCAAACCAAACAAAAAACCACCCAAAAAACCCAGGCTAAAAATAAATAATGGAAAATCTTTTTTTTTTTTTTTTCCCTTCTTTAATTATATCCCTGGGACACCACTTAAAACCCACTCAACAAACCAAAACTCAAATTTCTCATGTGTCATGGCTCAGCATCTTCTTTCCTTTGTGCTTTGTCATACAGTAGCAATTTTGTGTGCTCTTTCCTCACCTGAAAAAACTCATTTAAAATAATATGAACTTCTTTTTTGATTAAGATTTGGGGGATTGGACTTTCCTAAAGTTTCACTGGGAAGCTTACACATTTTATATTAGGAAGTGATAAAAACTACTTATAGAATGTAAGATGTTATATTTTAAATTTTAAATGCAAAGTGGTGTGTGATACTAATATGGTGACAGTTAGGAGGAAAACAGAATTCATTGTTCTGCTTGCATGCAAAGAATGTATGGAATTAATTTGTGGTTCATATTTTGGTTAAAAAATAAGGTCAAGTTTCTGCATTAGCATTCTGAACAGTTGATATCATTCCAGCTAAAAATCATGCCAGATTAAATGTAGCATTTTCTAATAATGGTGAAAATGATTCTTGTAATGTCTGTTTTCTTTTAATCAATTAATTGCTTTTCCTCTACAATAATTGCACACAGCTGAAGGGCGATCAGTGATTTTTTTTTTTAATCCAATTTTCTTGGACATTTGGATTACAAAATTCTAATTTGAAACAACATCCATGTGTATCCATTCTTGAAAATAATAAGAGCTTGTGGATTTTTTTTGTATAACAATTAGAATTTGAACTATTTAAGCTGCTCAACATTAACAAACAAGTATTTTTTTTAATGCAAAACATAACACCTTCATTATTTTGTGCCTCTTCTCCTTTTTCTTAGCTGCAGGTTATATGCTTTTTTAACCTGATTATATGTGTTTTACCACTTTAAATGTTTATATCAAAATCATGCAAAAAATATAAATGCATGTTTCTCTCAATTGCCATGACAAGTAACAAAAATGAGTATGGTTGTAATCAGAATCTTTCCTTAATATCATCATGCTGTTTAATTATTTGCTGGGAAGAATAAATAATGTATTTATGGATTTTTACAGCAATTCATAAGCTAATTTGATACTCTGTTAATAATGCAGCTGTGTATCTGTTTCATCTTTTCACATAGTTTCTTTTTAGATAAGCAAACTAAAAATACTGGAGTGGATTTAAAATTTTCTGTTCTGGCATACTTCAACCAGAAGTCGAATATGAGTTCTTATATGGGTAATGCGTTACAGCTGTTTAACTGCACCTGTTTCCTGCTTGTTAATAAATTTTAGCCCATAATTTGCTTTGTCTTCATCAGTTCTGTATATTAATGATGTTGCTGTTGTTTAATACTGATATTGACTTACACAAGGTGTTTATCCTATTGTTTCATAGCTCACTGAAACACAAGCTGAAAGTAGTTATTACAGCCCTCAAAAAGTAAAATCCAAAGAAGTTATATGCTGGGAACAAGAAGGAACCACAGTTGAGGTAAGTTTCCATTGACAGAGTTTTTTTGATTCATTATAAATAGTAAATAGTTACTAATAAAGTATTTTGAAATTATTTCATTACTGTTTGTTCATATTCTGCTATATTGGATGTGTTTATTGTAATAATAATTTAGATAGAAATTCTCTAAATTTCTAGTGCTATAGTGATCAGACTCTAAAGCAATCCCTTCCTTCTAAGTGCACTTTTTGATTAACTTGCTATTTGTTAAAACTCTAAATGTATAAACCTAAACGTATTTCAATTCACTTTTCTCCATCTTTTCTCTATCTCATGGAGTAGAATTCTTCAAAATATTGTTTTTTTTCCCTCACTAGGTCCTTATGAAAGGTGAACTTTTCTTTGATTGCCAGATAGGTTTTGTTGGTTGCCAAGCTTTGTGCCTTAAAGGAATTATGGGAATTAAAGACTTTGAAGAGAACATGAATAGGAGTGATGAAGTGAGTATATTGAAATATCAGTTAACTTGCTGAATAAGCAGTTCTGGTATGCTTTAGAATCATCATAGAATAGTTTGGGTTTGAAGGGACCTTTGAAAGGTCATCTAGTACGCCGCCCTCTGCAACAAGCAGGGACATCTTCAACTAGATCAGGTTGCTCAGAGCTCTGTCCAGCCTCACCTTGAATGTTTCCAGGAATTGGGGCATCAATGGCCTCTCTGGGCAACCTGCTCCAGGGTTTCACCACCCTTGTTGTAAAAAATTTCTTCCTTATCTAGTCTAAATCTACTCTTTTTTTTAGTTTAAAACCATCACCCTTTGTCCTATTATAACACGCCCTACTTAAGTCCGTCTGCATCTTTCTTATAAGCCTCCTTTAAGTACTGAAAGGCCACAATAAGGTCTCCCCAGACCTTTCAGCTTTTGTTCATAGGAGAGGTGCTCCAGCCCTCTGATCATCTTTGTGGCCCTCTTCTGGACCTGCTCCAACAGCTCCATGTCTCTCCTGTCCTGAGACACCTTCCTCAATGTGCTGGTCACACTTCTTTTGGTGCAGTCCAGGACACAGTTGGCCTTCTGGTCTGCAAGTGCGCTTTGCTGACTCATGTCCAGCTTTTCATTGCCCAGTATCCCTAAGTCCTTCTCCTCAGGGCTGCTCTCAATCTCTCCATCCCCCAGCCTGTATTGATAGCGGGGGTTGCCCTGACCCGTGTGCAGGACCTTGCACTTGGCCTGGTTGAACCTCATGACATTCACGTGGGCCTACTTCTCAAGCTTGTCCAGGTCCCTCTGGATGGCATCCTGTCCCTCAGGAGTATCAACTGCACCACTCAGCTTGGTGCTGTCTGCAAACTTGCTGAGGGTGCATTTGATTCCACTGTCTATGTCATTGATGAAGATATGAAACAGTGCTAGTCCCAATATGGACCCCTGAGGGACACCACTCATCACTGATCTCCATCTGGACATGAAGCCTTTGACCATTACCCTCTGGATGCAACCATCAAACCACTTTGTCATCCACTGAACAGTCCATCCATCAAATCTCTGTCTCTCTAAATTAGAGAAGGATGTTGTGGGGAACTGTGTCAAAGGCCTTACAGAAGTCCAGATAGACAGCATCCTTAGCTCTTCCCTTGTCCACTGATGTAGTCACTCCATCATATAAGGCCAATTTATTTATTAAAATACTTGATTGTAAGCATTTAGAAAGGCTGGTGTTACCAATTGTGATTTAAGTTTTTTTGAATGTGTCACTGGAATATAGAACTCAATGTCTATTCTTTACAGTTGGAAAGACAAATATCCCAGAGTGAGGAGATGCAAAACATAAGGCTTTTTTTTTTTTTTTTGACAACCCCACTACCCCCCGTCATTATGCATGTCTGCATACTTTGATCTTGTATAACAAATTAAAACACAGTTGAAAACCTTTGAAAGTACTTAAATCAACAGCAGATTAGAAGGGAAGAAATGGGAACACTGTATGTTAAAGATGATAGAAGTGTAGCTCAAATATTGAATGAGTGTTTTGCCTCATTTTTCAATAAGTTTGATGAGGGCAGTATCAAGTGAGGGAGTAAAACTATTAATTTCTATATTATTAATAGAAACAAAGCTTGAACTGCTTAATAAGACAAAATCAGATATCCACATGAACTATTCTTAAAATATTGAATGAAGTGGTGCATACGGATTTTTGGCTGAACTGTTGATAGAATAGTGCCCTGAAGTACTGGAGAATAGCAATTATTGTGTTTAAATAAAAACAAGTAATGCAGCCAACACCAGACCTGTTAACTTGATGGCAGTGCTCTGTGAAGTCTTAGAAAGTATTTTGAGGAGAAAAATTAAGAATGTGGAAGAAGATATAAAGTGACTGTATATCAATGACAAGTATCTCGTTATGTGGAAAATGATCATATACTGTACCATGATAAGGATGGGGGAACAGGTTCTTATAGTTCCCTTGTGAAAGCAGCATGGCTTGGCATCCCTTTCAAGCATTTGGATACAAATGCATGCAGCACAGAAAACAAAGAAGAATAATTTAATATCCTTGCACAGCTGTAGGACATTGTTGAGATTATAGAGGTGTGGTAGGACACACCTACATGGCAGGTGTGCTGTTGTGGATAGACACAGGCTCTTCCAGAAAGACAGGCTGGGGAGGCAGGCATCACCCAACTGTAGAAGATGCTCTCCTGGCCTTGTTAGATGCAAGGGAGACGTGGTTGGGGATGTGAGGGTGGGCAGCAGCCTTGTCTGCAGCAACAATAAGATTGTGAGGTATAAAATCATAAGTGATTTTTTTGGATTGGGGTGGGTGGATGAGCAAATGAGTTTCCTGTAGGTTGGCTGATAAGGGACTTTGAGGATTTTTCTCTTTTTCATTTTTCTGCAGCCCTCTAGGATGTGAATTTAAGAAAATACCTGCTTTTGTGAAAATGGTAGTGATGTTCTCACCTGTTCTCTTTCTGTCCTGCTATAGTTGGGACTGTGCTTTTCATAAAGGCTCCAGATTTGTTGTATGTGATTGAGAATAGATAGCTGGGAAAAGTCAGTCTCATTTAAATAACTTTTTTTGGAAGAAAAACTCTTGATGTAAAAGTTGTGTTGATTTCAGAAGGATGGAGGGTTTGAGATATGGAGAAGGCGTGTAAAAATCTAGATGAATAAAAAAGAGTGATAGGGTAGTGAGGAGGTCATACATTGAAATAACTGCTTATCATGAAGAGGATAGATAAAGCATCTGAAAGGCTTTGGTTAGCGAGAAAGATGAAGGATGTAGTGACAAGATCGTCTATAGTTACGAGGGTGGGGCAGAATATGGAGTAATGATAATCTGAGGTTATTTTGTGTTAAAATGATACTAGTATGTTCTGTGACATGGGTTGTATAATATTCACTAGCTGAGGCCATTTTTATTAATTTGAAAATGAGAGGGAGTGGAAAGCAACGTTGTTTGAATAAAGTTATTTTAATTGTCTTCATTTGTAAATGAAATAAGCTCTTGAAGGATGCTATCATGTCATTAGTGTGTTATGACAGAATCGAAACTGCTCTGTTGACTGTATTTTTTTCTCCCTTGCCTTATTTTATGTTCTGCTACTTCATGAAGGAGGCCTACTTCTTTAATTGTGGTGAAAATTTGAGTGCAAAAGGGATGGCATACCTTACAAATTCACTATTTGATTACAGAAGTCCGGAAAATAATGGTATTCGTGCAGAATTTATATTGGATGCAGCTCATCATAAGGTCAGAGAATTACATTTTGCTAAAAAATAAATAAATAAATTCTAATGCTCTCTAATGGATTTTTTTTAAAATGATTATTTAGATCTGTGTACTATTAGAGGACAGATTTTCATTAGTTTGTCATGTTTAACTGAATCTTACTTTGCAGATGGCCAAAGAAAAGTAAACCTGTTTGTGTTTTGGTTTTTTTTTTTTTTAAAAAAAAAAGTAACAATCACATGTCCAAAAGAAACCTCAGACTCCCCTCCTGCCCCAAAAGCTGAATTAATGCCATAGTTTCCAAAAGCACTAACTACAGAACACCTGCAGAGAAAAACAGGATGTGAGGGAATGCTAGCAAAAGTTCAAGCTTTACCAGCACATACGTCTTTAAACCCAACCAGTAAGTACTTCGTGGTCTTCAAACTAAGAAGTGCTCTCTTGGAAACCAGATCTTGGGCAATGTTAATTTTATTGTCTGTGTGCTATATTTGTTAATTCTGCCTTTGGTAGAGACAACTTTTCGGTCACTGATAGTCTCTGTTGTGAATTGTGCGGTAAAACTTTATTCCTTGATTGTCTGCAATTATTAAAGACTGGATGAGATGACCAAGGTGGTCCCTTCCAGGTGTGTTCATAGGTGGAGTTCTATGCTCTGTGTTAATCGTACAGGTAAGCCATTTACAGTTTTGAATGTATCTAATTTCTTGAAATTTTACTATTTTTACCTTTTTAGTACTACTGATGAAGTGTAACCCTGAAGGAATCCCATTTAAAAAAATGGAATTTATTAGTGAAATCACAATTACTTATACATATTCAAACATTTCCCATAGTGTGTTTTAGTTTTAAGTTTTACTCTTTCCTTGGCCTGTCTTTGATGTTTATATGATTTGCCTATTTTCTGGAAAGAGGGGAAGAAAACTTGCTGTGTAATAGTAGATTATATTATGTATAAATCCCAATGATGGCATAAAGTCTTAATAAGTTTCCTATTGTTTAAAGACAAAACCACAATATTACTTAAATAAAAGAGCCAGAATGAATCACCTTCAGTTTTCACTGTGTTTAATTAGGCAGATCTGTTGTATGGAAGAGGTCAAGTGAAGCATATTTACTCCATTAAAGGTACTAATTAACTAGATGTTATTGATGAATTGGTCAGCATGTCTGCTGGAATTATGGATGTGCCTTTGTGTGGCCTCAAATTGAAGTTACATTACCTATCGGAAAGGTGAATTCTTTGGGATAACCTCTGTCCTTTGTTTTGATAAGCCTTTCCGTGTGTTGATGCACAAATCCAAACATGAATATATCTCTCTCATACCAACCTATCAGTTGGTAATCTCAAGATTCTTTCCTTATACAACATTTTCTTTGTTTGCTTTGCTTTGTTGGTAGGAGACGTACACAGAGATAGCTGGAATGCAGAGGTTTGGGGCTTTCTACATGGATTACTTGTACACAATGGAAAGCATCAGTGGCAAAGGTACCTTTTTTTCTTTGTTTGCCCTGTTAAATAATAGAAACAAAGAGTTTTCATGCCCAGCTGGTCCTTGACCAACTGTCCTCTGACTTACCTTAGATTTACCATCAGGTTCGTTGTTAAAATGGTTTCATCTTCACCAATGTGTTTGAGATTAGCTGTTTGGGTTAGCTGTTGACTGTTGGTGGTGTTCTTTTTTTTTCTTTTTTTTTTTTTCCTCCTGCATAAATAATCACAATGGTATCTTTTACAGTTGGTTGTTAAGCTGAAAATAATGCTCTTGTAGCAGTGGAGAAGTTCATAAAATATGATATTTTTTTTTTCCTTAAAGTTGTTGTCATTATTGACTTTGGGAGGGGGAGGAATTTCTTTTGAGAAATCCTGGTTGAAGAATGAAGTTGATCCATCTACTTGGTGTAGAAGATGAAAAGGACGGTCATTTTCTCCCATGAAGAAAAATGCAAGGATGAGGGATAATGTGGAGAATTAATCTTTAAACATGCATATCTGAACAATTTTGTGAGCAAATATTAGCCTAAACAATGCACACATAGATATTGGCTAATGCTAAGTAATTTTTGAGATTCCTATCAATTAATTTCTAAATCTGAGACAATTCAGCGTAGTAAGTACATCTACTTTCGTGAGTGTCACAAAAGCCAGGACAAAGGAGTTAATGTATCAGCAAGTAATATGTATGTATTTTTATACAGATTTATTATCATGAATTGCAATGTGATTTCCCCCCACCCCGGGTAGATTGTCATCTACAGCTACTGTTCTGCAGTTTTACTGCCTAAATAATGCTTTCTGCCTGACCTGTGTATTTATTATCATGAACCTTATTTCTGTGGACATCTGTTGGGATCTTCTTGCTATTCTATGGCTGAACATTTATCTGTCCTTGCTACCTAGTCGAACTCATCTGGGGTTTTTTTTGCATGTTTTTGTCTCTATACAAGAGAAGTTTGAACTCCTAATATTTTTGTTTTCTGGACTTGCTGGACGTTAAGCATAAAAGGAGTAGGAAAGAAAAACTTGCAGTTTGGTGAGAGAATGGATCATGCAAAGCTAATACAAAGAAATAAATGAT
The DNA here is from genome assembly GCF_011004875.1 of Balearica regulorum gibbericeps. Classification (NCBI taxonomy): domain Eukaryota; kingdom Metazoa; phylum Chordata; class Aves; order Gruiformes; family Gruidae; genus Balearica; species Balearica regulorum. Next base: position 24,251,601 of record NC_046185.1, on the reverse strand, counting down.
GGTATTGCCTGCAATAGTAGAGGGACACTAGGTAATATAACAATTCGTTCCTGGCCTTGAGGCTTTGCTCTCTGTACTGTGTGATGTGAAGCTGAGAAAACGTACATTAAGTCAAGCTTCTACTGCAGTCTACTTATGGTTTTAATAAAAATATAACTATTTAATTGCACACTGAACTTTTATGTAGAGCAGTTGAAGACCTAGGGTAAGACTTATCTCCTTTGTGAATTTTGCTATAGAAATTTGAATATGCACAGATTATTCGATTGAGGAAAAATTGATTTTGTGGAGTATTTTGTCTTGTTTCTCTGGATGCACAAGGAATTTGATGACATATCTTTTTCTGACTGTAACTAAACCTTTTCAGAAATTGCTGAAGTCAGAAACACTTTTTTTTCCTCCCTCCCGCCCCAGGCCAGGCTACTGGTGTTTTCTGACTACCTTTTCCCCTCCTCAGCTTCTCTTCTGTTTCTTTCAGTTTGCTTTCTTGGAGCCTTGGCTTTTATTTCCTACATCAGTCACCAGGAAAGCACCTCACAAAATGTAGCTTGGCTTCCTATCAAGCCTTGCTGTGTGTTCAGTATTACTCCTCTAATTTCAGCTACCTGACTATATAACAGAATGAATAGAGTAACTAATTTTTAAATTAGTGGTTTAAATGGTTGTTATAGTTCTAGAATCAAGAACTTAAACCTTAAATTTTCAAACAGTTTTGTTCTTCACAAAAGCAAGTTTGACATTTTTGCTAGTTGTTTTCTAGCTAATTTTTCCATATTGTGAGTCAAGTATGTAATTATTAAATAGAACATGAACAAATACGTGTAAAGTATTTCATTTGAAATGAAGGTATAAGTACATCAAGATTTTGAAAACAATATAAATCTTGGTACATTTTCAATGTGGTGTCTATATGAGAGTATGTCTGTGAAAGTTTAGATTTTACTATTTCTTCTTTTGACATTGTTAACTATGTTTTAGTTACAATCAGTGCACATCACCTTCCCCTAAAAAAACCTACCCCAACTTAAGTTATAGGAGGCAGTTACTGTGATTGTAAGATTTTTATCTGTCAAGGTAATTTTGGTTTGACACTTTCTTTGCCCCTTTAACCTTTGCTGAAGTGTGTGATTACTGATTAAACTGCAAGTGCCTCATGGATAACATTAACCTCAGGAGTTTCATCTGTCACTTACAGAAGTGCATTAATCACTTCTAGTATTTTGAATGAAAACAAGATAGACAGTCATGCACAGTAGTCTTATTTTGAAATTCTGCCGGTCCTTCCCTTCCAGCTTTATTTTTCTATTTTTCGTTTTGTATTTCGATGCAAAATAATAATTTCCCTGAAACATTGAGTAGCCTATCAGTTCCCTGATTGCTGATTTGCATGACCTGCAGACCTAATGGGGTCTACTTTTGAAGTTATATTTTGTTTATAATGTGTGCCTATCTATTTTGGTGGCAAGTTTATTATGCAGCACTCTCATTTTAAGTTTTTTTTTGTTGTTGTTGTTAGAATTAGCAATATGGTTTACGGAGAGCTGAATACTCAGTGATCAGAAATTATTTACCTTTATGGATCTGTGAAGTTTCAAAAGTAACATGTGATCACCTACTTCTACAGAACCAATAGGTTTTCTATCACGTTCTCTTTGCACTTAGAATTAAATGGAACTATTCCAGAAAGTGGTTTGCATAAATGCTGTCACTTCAGTATATTATTCATATGCATACAATATATAGAAATTCATACACGTACAATATATAGAAATATATAGAACTATTCCAAACAGTGATTTGTATAAATGCTGTCACTTCAGTATATTATTCATATACATACAATATATAGAAATGAGGGGAGTTTTTCCTTTTTGAAAGGGAGGCAGTTATTACTTCTAAAGGCTTTTGGCCTTGGTATTTTTTATGTGATGTTATGGTTTTTTACACTTAATAGTGTTCATCTGAACTGGATACTGTACAGCATTGGAAGGACGAAAATGCGTGTTAACTGCATATTAGATAAAGCATACCCTGACAGCAGGCTTACCTTCTTAAAAAAGGTCTTTTTCAGGATTTATTAAGAAGGTTGTCATTTCAGTTCCATCTGAAGATTTGAATAGATTTTATAAGGTAGTATCTCTCTCTTTCTCAAATGCCAAATAAAACACCAAGGGAAGCAGAGGCTATAAATGCTCTCACCATCAACTTCTGTTGGGCTTTTAGAGTCAAAGTTAATTTGTCTTCTGAGTATAAAGGCCTGTAAAGGCCTGCAGAGCATTAAACCAACTCTATGTCATGCTCGGGATAGTGTCAGTTTATTCCGGAACCTTTTCCTCACCAGTGCTTAGAAGCAAGAACATTTTATAGAGTATGATTTAAATATACGGGGAAAAAAGCCCCCTATCCTTCCTTTTCCCTGAAGCTTACTTCCCCCATTAAAAGGACTCTTATGAATAAGTACAGTAAAGGAGGGAGGAAAAGGGAGCGTTTCCCTGGAGAGTGAAAGACAACTAGATTCCTCTCAGGCAACCAGAAATAAAACATGCTTTCTTCCATTTGGCTCAAAAGTAGGATTTGCCTTGAAGTTGTGAATCACACCATGCCAGGCTGCTTAACCGCAAAGCCTCAGCTACTCAGAAGTGGACAGGCCCTACATCTCTTTGGCACAGTGGGTAGGTCAAACGTCTGCAACAGCTGCAGCTCCCACTGCCTGGTGTGATGAGCTGGGCTTGTCTTGCCATTTATGTTAGTACAGCAGATTGTGTCAGTGAGGAAGATGGTATAACAAGAATTGAGAATTGTCAGGTTTTCCCATGGTTTTGGGTCATGGTTTTCTACAGGCGTGTTTAGTTAGTTACTGTAACAGAAAGGCAGGAAGTTATTAGATTTATGCAAAGAAATAGGTTAATTTGCATCCGGGCAGATGGGCAAAAAGAGGAAGGGATGAGATCTATCTTGCTTTGAGTAGATGTACAAGATCTGCATTGGATAAGAACTTGGAAATCACTTGAGAAATATTACTATTGAGAAGGAGAATCATGGAAGAAGTCAGTCCACCACTTTGGCTTCTGTGGCACGACTGATCATGAGTACAAGGAGAACATCTCAAATGGACAGCCCTGTGATTGCAGATGTGTTAAATAGTGGAAACCAAGGTGAAATTGATGGCAGTGGCTGTGCATTTCCTGGCTTTCCTATTTGTCACAAATTTGACCAGATGGATTGTGGATTACTGTACTATTAAGCAGTATGCACTATCCAGATTTACTGAATGAAGTGCCATCCTACAATTTAATCTCAGAACTTTTTCATTTTTGTAGGTTAAGTGGTCTCAGAATCCATTTAATCTTGATGCTTATTTTGTCAAGATTGTTCGTTTGTGTAATGGTTAGCAAAACATTTGATGTTTAGTGCTTGTGTCAAAGCAAGGAAGACACTAGTGATTTATTAGAAAAAAAAGTACGAGTGAAATTCTGCAAACTAAAGATGTTAGGGGGTGAGGGTATTTTACAAGTCATATGTAACAGGAAAACTTAAGCTTCTGAAATTTGCATAGTTTAACTGAAGAATTTCCATGAAGTGTGTTTAGAGAAATGTAGTCATACTGTTTGATAGCTGATGAGTAGCCTGTACGCAGTGAATGTGTGATTTCAGTCTACCTCATTACCCTACATCTATATCAGAGAAAACAATAGCTATCCTTTAATTTGTACACTAGTTGCCATTCTGAGCACAAAGTTTAGATCTTTTGGATGCAGAGACTAAACCCCCTTTTTATCTCTGTGGAGGTCCTTTTAAAAATGATCTGAGACATCAGAAGTTTTCATTCTCACTGCCCATGTTTACCTCATCAGTGAATGGAAGAAAGAGTCAGTCCGGTTTATGACAATACAAGGGAGTGTGATTCTCATTGCTGTTCCAACCCATGTACCGGCAGCTAGCATTTTGAGGGCCTATATCTGTAGTTTCTTTGCAGCATACCTTTTCCTTGAATGTTTGAGATGGATATCTTTGTGATAAACTGTAGAAAGTTTGAAACAGTACAGCTGTCATTGGCACCTGGTGTTAAGTTGCCACAGAAGTTTGGAGATAGTTTGGACACCTTCAGAGTCCCAAGCTTGAGAGATACAAAGTTAATGGAAAGGTTCCTAAGTTGCAGTGTGCCTGGAGGCAAAGCAGAATCTTACCCCGTTTCCTCTGCATTAAACAGGAATAATGTTTGTTTGAACATATTAAACTAGTCACGGTATATTTGTGTTCAATTTGCATTGTTATATTTTCTGTATAAGTCTGTGATCACAGGATTTGAAACAAAAGTAGCTGATAAACAATTTTATAATGGCCAATTGTTTAGTGTAATTTGTTGTTATTTATAAAACTTCTTGTAGTTTCTGGGAATCAGCAAGACCTTTCTTCAGTAAAGAGTGAAGATTTTGGAAACGTTCAGGAGATGTCCACAAAAAACCTCATTGTGGGCCCACTCAATCTTCGATTGGATAGCAGCGCGGTACACCGGATAATGAAAATGATAGTTTGTGCTCTGGAACATGAATATGAGCCGTACAGCAGAACTAAGCCAGGTTTGCTCCTATTGCATATACACAAATACACAGAATTAAACCAGACGAATTTCAGTGCTTGTGAAGGTGCAACTTCCAAATAGTTAAACTCCAAATATGTCAGGGGATTTCATGAGTCCGAAGAGTAAAATTTGAAATGAAGATAAAATTAATCACAGTGTCCCCATCAGCGTTGGATGTACCTCTGAGAGAATTTCAGACACTCTGGAGGCCATTTGTTTCAATCACAAGCCTCTTGTTGAGTAAGCAGGGCTTGTTTCATTGACAGCTCTAGCTTAATTTTGGAGTCTTAGAGAAGAAAGTATCCCTGTTGGTATGTATTTTAGTTTGAAATAATAGTTACACAGGGAAGATGCATGGAAACAAGCTAAGGTAAACTGTTAAGATGAGTTTCTGAGAAAGAACTATATGGATTTCAAAGTAAGGAAAATCCAGTTACGATTGCATTTAGCCTTAGGTAGAACCAGTGTAGAATAAAATTATTAATTATGAGGGTGTGTGTGGGGGAAATGCCTTCCATTTTTTTGCTAGTCTTCAACCATTTCTGAAACAGCGACTGTAGGAGATATTTTATATATTATAGTCAAATGTATGTAATCTTGATTTATTATAGATATTATGGATGGAAATAGAACTATGCCAAGCTCAGAAGAAATAGCATCATTGGAGGAATACATTCCCACTCGACTTACAACATTCACTGTTCTTAAGTGTACAATTATAATCCCTGTGGCAGAATTCAATTTTCTAGACCATTTGATGCCCATAATCATGGGTGAGAAGGTATGTATGCACAGATATTTATTCAGTTCTTTATATGAAATAGCACATGCTAATAGAAATTTTCTTGCTGGGCTATTATTCCATGTGCCGAATGTATTAATGAGTTTGGTGCCCATAAGCCTTCCTTTCAGATACCTAAGACGAGTGGGGTGTGTGGTGACTAGCTAGACTTGTAAATTGAAGGTGACAGGTACTGGTAGGAAAAAAGAATTTGGAAGAGAATAGATTTTAAATCATGAATCAGATTAAAAAGAAGTAGCTTCAACTTGAAGTTTTTTATGGAAACCTTTTGATCAGAAGAGTACCTGTTATCATTTTGTCATACAGGTCTTCCTAAACTTGGTCAAGTTTGAAATCTTCGAATACATAGGCTCAGTAGAGACTTCATAGATGTTAACAGCCAGCTCTGTGTGTACCAGTTCCACCCAGGACACCAGCAGGACTTTTGCCTGTTACTGAGCATTTAACTGCTGAGTGACTAGCTCAGAGAGCCAGAAATGAAATTTCCCGACAGCCTTAATTTGTTTTATCTTCTGGATATAGGTAGTATAACTTCACCTAAAGAATCCTGTACTGGGTCCTGAGTTCCTACAGGACTTCCTCAGTGCACAAAGTTGAGGTACTGTAGGAGTGAATCAGTGTTTTGTAGTGAAGAATTGCCGTAGGTATACCTCTTGTGGCAGAGGCTGGAAGATATTTTATGTATAAGGGAAAAAATGAGGAAGGGGAGGAAAAAAAAAAATCTGTTCTTGATAGAGTTCAATTTCTAGGAATTTTCATCTGATATTAAATGCTTCCAATGTGTTTTTCACAAGTGGACACTAAATACATGTTCCTTGTACTTGAGGAAGAACTTTTGTAGCGCTATGTATTTTGTGGTTCTCAGTATCTGTGGTTCCAATTAAAGCAGTGGGAGTTAGGCTTTTATTTGTGAAGTGCTTTGCTGTGCTAAACATTAAAAAATTGGCATTCAAGCTGACTTCCAGAATTAGTGAAATATTTTTTTATCAACCTTTCTTTTCAGTGATAATTTCTGTCTAAAATGGAGATGAAGTTGTATGTTCTGAAGGTGTTGTGAAAGTAACGTATTAGTAAGAAACATGAAAAAATATTTGAAAAAGCTTATTTTTTTTTTTTACGGAGATGGATTTGAGTATTATTACATGATGGAAGGCACCATGGCATTAAATTATCTTGATTAAAATAATAGATACCTGCTGACTAGGGGAGCGCACTGTCTTAAGTTGTATTGTATTTTCTTGTAGAATGGGCTTATTTACATCATGTTTATGTGATTTAAGACTATATGTGTATGCAGAAGAGGACACAGTATGGAAAGTCTTAATTTATGGCATTTCCTGTAGTGTGCTTGTATAACCACTTTCATTGGTGAAGTGAAATACACACAATAACCTACACATTAATACTTCACTTGACTCACTAGTCTCTAGGCTGCAACATATAAAATTTCAAGCACATGCCATTTATTCAGTGAGTGTGCACCTGAGAAGTTTAGACTGCTTATCTTTTCAGCTAAGGTGGCTGGAGTGAGTGAACTGGTGACAAATCTGTCATCTCTTGATGTATTAGGATACATTCAGAAGCTTCTAATATTAGAAAATGGGACATTACCAGGTGCCTAATGAGAAGTATTATTTCCTTTCAGCCTGGAATAGCCCAATGAATTGTGGTGCTTTTCACAGTATGGGCGTGGGCAGATGGGATTTTTATAATGAGAGCAGTCCCATATTTATTGTAGGTTTGAGGCAAACAAGTTGAATTCAAGTAAACATTTTACTTATTTTTTTTTTTTACTTGGAGTTTCAATTTACATTTCCTAAGTGAAGCCAAGCCTATTCAAAATAACAATAATTTTGAATTTTAGATTGAAAGTCATGCATACATCAATTTATTGTCTTTCTTTGCTGCAAGTTTAATAAAATCTTTAGATTCATAGAGTAGTTTGGATTGGAAGAGATCTCTGGAGATGATCTCCCAGAAGTTCAACATCCTGCTCAAAGCAAACCCAAGTAGGGCACCTCGGCCCAAGTTGTCCAGTCAAGTGCTGAATTAGCTCGAAGGATAGAGATTCCATAAAAAGCTTTCCCATAGATCTGTTTGCAATTGCCTGCATTTCAGCTTGTTTCTGTTACCACTCATCCATCCCCTCACAGTACACCTTTGACAAGAGCCTGGCTCCCTCATCCTTCTACCCACCCTGTAGGCAGCTGTAGACAGCACCAGGATCTCCCTCTGCCTTCTCCAGGCTGAATGACTCCAGTTGTCTCAGTCTCTCCTGAGAGATTGCTGATGTTCCCCAACCCCCTAATCACTTTGGTGGCCCTTCAACAAACTTATTCTGATATGTCCATGTCTGTCTTGTACTGATTACAGTAGTTCATTTTAATAGATACAATGAAAAATATATTTGGATATGTAAAATAGCGTGGGGTTTTTTTTTGAATGGCCTTTTTTTTTTTTTTTTTTCCTTTTCTGAGATGTCTGGCATGACTGTGAATACATAATAATACATGACAGTGTAAAGGTTAGATCAGCATAAGTTTAGTATGGTGATAGTTGGAGTGATAAAAATGTAAGCAAATATTTTATAGAACAAAATATTTTGACTTTGCATGTTCTTGTAGTGGGTTGACCCTGGCCCGCTGCCAGCTGCTCACCCAGCCGTGCTCTCACTTCCCCTCCTCAGCATGACAGGGGGAGAGAATAGGATGGGTCGAGATAGAGAGGGGGGAGACCACTTACCATTACGGGCAAAACAGACTTGACTTGGGGAAAATTTATTTCATTTATTGCCAATTAAAATATATTTGGATAGTGAGAAACAAAGACATGAATCAAAATAACACCTTTCCCCATCCCCCTTTTTCCCAGGCTCAACTTCACTCCTTCATTCCCTGACTCTTCTGCCTCCCATCCCACTACACAGCGGGGCAGAGAGTGAGTGGTTGTGGTCAGGCCTTAACAGTCCATCTCTGCTGCTCCCTCTTCCTCACACTTTTCTCCTGCTCCAGTGTGAATCCTTCCCACTGTCCTTGAGGAAAAATCTGCTCCAGTGTGGGCCCTCCACAAGGCTGCAGCGTCCTTCAGGGCATATCCGCCTGCTCTACTGTGGTCTCCTCCATGGGCTGCAGGGGAACATCTGCCCTGGTGCTTGGAGCACCACCTCCTCCCTCTCCTCCTTCTCTGACCTTGCTTTCATATTGCTGTTTCTCACTTTTCCCCCCTCAGTCCTCTCAGCCTGTGGTGTTTTTACCCTTCCTTAAATATGTTTCCACAGAGGTGCCACTAACTTGGCCAGCGGACTCAGCTGTGCCCTGTGGTGGGGTGGTTGCAGCACCGGCTGGAACTGGCTGTGTCTGGCATGGGGCAGCCCCAGTCTCCCCTCACAGAGGCCGCCTCTGCAGCCCCAGCTGCTAGCGTCAGGGCACCAACACCCAAGGCAATTCTGCATGAAAAGTTTATACATAAATTTTAAACTTTCAAGAAATTATTTTGAAAAGATTTGAGGATTTGTAGGAAGGCCATACTATCTGTAAATGGTTAATTTCATGTAGATTTGCTTGTGTGTAGGTACAAATATGTAAATATGGTAGATAATACATCTGTAGTGTAATAATTGCATGTTTTCTTCCCCCCTCCCCTAGAACTTAAGTGGACTGTTAAATGCTGCAACCTTCCAGCCCCTGCGGCCTTTACCTTCTGTCCGAATTTTGGTGGATAAGGTTAACCTGGAGCACTCGGTGCCGATGTATGCCGAGCAGCTGGTGCACATGGTCAGCAGCCTGGGCCAGCCATCTGACAACCTGCTTCATTACTGTTACTCACACTGCTATCTGAAGGTAAAAGAAAGCTTGAGATCTGTTTCTTATTGCAGCGTGCTGAGAAAAAGTTAATATGAGTATAGATAATCCTAAGTGTTAGCAGGTTTCTTGGGAGAAAGTTTTTAACTTATCTAAAAGGACATAAAGGCATTTCACAGAATGTTGTCATTTGGGACTGCTGCTTCTGACCTGAGCCAAAGGTTTTGTACCGTGAACAGAGAACCTCACGTGAGGGAACTATGCAGACTAAAGCCCCAAGGTCTTGGTGGCAAGATTGAGTTAAAATAATTTGGAAAGAAACCTTTCCCCTCTTCTAGGATAACGCTTACAGAATATGTAGATGATAGTGTGTTACACTGAGAAACTTGGCGGGATGTTATGAGGAAAAAATATCACTTCTAGTGCTATTGATAGAGGAAAACCATGATAGTGAAGGTACGCAATCAAAAACTGGTGCCAAACAATTATTTTTTTTTTCTTATGAGATGAAAAACCTCTGAATGTTCTCAGGTAAAGATCCATTATGTGAGAGAAGTTCTTATTATGAGCTCGGGGAAGTTTTAGAAGATCCTGAAAATTTACTTTGAGATTACTCAGTTGCCATCTGATGAGATTGTAGTAGAATGAAAAAGTAAAATCTGAAGCTGCATTTAAAACAGGCCTTCTAACCTTCTAGGATGTGCCCAGGAAGTTTGAAACCTTTTGGGTGCTGCTAAAATGTAAATATTTACTACCAGTACTGTTAATTTTGCTAAATTTTTCAGTTATCCATTCACTTCCATGTTGATATTTTAATAGAGATTTAAACAATTAATTTCTTACTATCTGCATAAAAATCCCTCTGTCCCAGAATTGCACGGCAAGCTTTCAGTTTTCTGGGTGACAGGTTTTACCTTCTGTTACATTTAAAGATATTGTAAATCATCTGCATGTTTTTCAGTTTGAGGGGACTTCTTTCTTTAGAAAGTTTTCAGCAACTGTTTGATCGGTGTTTGCAAAACATGGACATCAATTCTGATTTTTATAGGGTTTATTTGATAGTGTTACTATAGACTGAAGTATTCTGTTCTTATGGTGGTAAAGCATGTTAAAAAGGCAACTCCACAACTATTTGTTTTCCATATTGAACAAAAAAAGCCATAAAGAAGAGTTGTGATGAACACTGCTTTAGATGTTCTTATTAAGAAAAAAAGATTTGAAGGGAAGCTTCTCATTTCCTTAAATGCCACTTTTTTAGGCCAATGTTGTTATAATTACAAGAAGTGATTTTATTTATTTATAAAAGATTTAAAGGATATAGAATAATATTTTATAGTAGATAAATTATAATTCAGCATTTTTTTTAAATTCAGAGTGTCATTAACACGCATTTTTTAACGAAGAAAATATCTTTATATGTATTCCTATTGGATTATTATTTTAGGTGGATTTTTCTGGTTATTTTTGTGTTGGGGGAAAAGGATTTATCTAAAAATAATACATTTTCATATTTATTGAGTATACTTTAAAATATGTATATTATGTTATAAAAGTAACGTGAAAGTGATCTAATCATGTGATAATATACACTTCAACCAACTTAATTTGTTTCAGATATTTGGTTTTCAAGCAGCACTGACTTCTCTGGACAGTAAAGGATTGTACTGCTTCCCTGTTCCAGTTATCCCCTCGTTCAGTACTGCTGTTTATGGAAAGCTGATCAAGTTTCCCAGATATTGGTGAGCATTGAGCATGAACAGTGTATTTAAGTATGGTACTCAACTACTTTTGTGTTTCTAATGAAGGTTTAAAAATGCCAAGCTCCATAGATATACCTAAACTTCTCTGTCTCTTCTATCATATTCTACTCTTAAGTCTATTATCATTAATAAATTCTTTGTAAGGATAGCTGTTAATAAACTTTAGACCCTTGTTTGGTTGAGAGAACAGGCTACGCAAGTCTTGTAATTAAGGGCTTTCTTCTAGACCTTGTAGAACTCTGTGAACTAGTTTCCGTTCTTCCTTGAGTGGATACAAAAGCTGAAGTTACATACTGAACAGGTCAGCTCTTTCTGTTTTAAACTCAACAAAATAAAAAACAACAAATGGGGGGGAAAAAAACCCACCAAAACACCCCAGCCCCACAAAAAGATAGTCTCTACTAGACTTTTATTTCTGTTACTCATTACAGTTAGAAGTGTTTTAACATTGTGATCAGGTGTTAAGCTGTTTGTAGTAGTTCAGATTTTAAATGCAAACACTTTTGTTCTGAAAACAATTCTGTGCTTTATAAAATAAGCTATATATTTTTTTTAAACTTTAATGCCATGGAAATTCAGTATTTAAATCTAGCTCTACAGGTTAGATCTTGTGATCATATATGTCAGAGTGTAATAGTTTTTATTAATAAATTGTATTTATAAAAAGTATTTTCAAGAAAACGTGTTTTAGCAGTACTTTGGACAGAACATGAGTTTTAGCCCTCATTTTGAGCAGTAGCTGTCTGTAATACTACTTTATGATTGAATCCGTACAAAGAATCGTACATAAAATGACAAGATAACAGGAAAACAGGTTAATGTGTTAAATACTCTGGCTTCAAACATTCGGTGTTGTATAGCTAATTTGTAACAGTCATTTGTTTGTGAAAGTTTTATGGATTATAGGAAAAAACCGACTATGTCTGTGATTGTTAATATTGCTACATAGAGAATATGCTAGTTTTTCCTCTCAGAAGCTGTGATACAGTGTTAAATAGAAGAGGTTTTTAGCATAATCAGCATACCACCAGGTGGTAGCAGCTTAATTGACTTTCTCATATTTTCCATCAATAGTTTACAAAAGTTCTCACCATTTCAAATGAACTGCTGTTCTCTTGTGGTGTTTTCCTAAAAAATGGTAAATGTTACCAGAATAACCCATAATCAGCACTAATCACGGTACTTTGGTACTCTTGTAGGATTGACAGCTGTTCCTGACATGACCTGACATTTAACACTAAGCTGTAGTTAGTGATTCTTGTTAGTAAACTGTAGAAATAAATTAGTGATTAGTTGTGCAAAATAAACTATTTTAGAGATGAGATGAAAAATAGTTGGAAAAAATCTGTCATCTGACAAATTCATGGTATTCAGGTGCTAGTGCTTTCTCATGAGTGCACTTGTGCTCTTTTGTGTGTGCTTGTGTTTGCTGCGCTCGATCTCTTGACCGCTAATGCTTGGTTTCTCATGCTTTTCCACATGCGCCGTTGCACACTTGCCATCACGCTCTTTCTCATGTGTGCATGGTCTCGTGCTCGCATTCTCTCTCTCACGCCTTCTCTGTTTCTCTCTCATGATTTTCTATCTTGCTCACTTTCTTTCTCTCTGTCTTTTAAAAATACATTGTATTATGATGCATGCCCAGCTGGAAAATAGAGTATGGTAGGTTAATAACACAGAAAAATAAAGGTGAGCATAGTTTTGGGGAGTGGAGGCAGGGGAATGGTCCTGCTTTAAAATAGCAAATAATCTTATGAGCAGTTATTAGTAGATCTTGTCAGACCAACACTTATTGTTGTCTAGTGTATTTAGAACTAATTTTAATAGTTTTCTCACTTTTTTCTGTGATATGATATTTTTTCTAAAGCTTATTTATTTATTAACATTGCAAAATAATTATATAAAATTAACTTATTCCAACAATTTATCTAAACTAAGCAACACCAATTTGCGGATAATAAAGTAGAAAAACAAAGGAGTACAGCAGCAGCCTGGTTAAATGAAGTGTAGTTTGAAGTGAATAAAACTCCAGATGAAACGCATCAAATAGCACTTGAACTAAATGGAAATCAGCATGAGGACTGAGAGCTTCATTGAAGTCATGCAGTGAGTGAGAATTAGTCTGGTAGGATAACCTGGTAATGTCATTAAACTTAAATTCAGTTGTTGTCCCCAAATTGTACCACCTGCTTTATTTGGATTTTTAGATTTCACATTCCAGAGTTTCTTAAAGTACACACATCTGATGCTACATGTGTTCTTCTATTTCTTCGTAGAAAATACATACCACAGACCATACCTTTGAAAAACAAAGACATTTTATGAACTGTTATGGAATCCCTCAGGTAGTATGTTTTGAGTTAGCAGTGAAAATCTCAACTTTATTTCTGACATAAATCAGTAGAATAGTTTTCTAGTTTCAATATAATAATCTATATGGTGTATAAAATACTGTAGTAATATTTATTTTTTAAGAATAGTTGATAAACATTGTTAGCATGTTTTAACAGATAAAATTTCAGCAACATCAGCCCAGTAAATTCCAGTAAATAACCATAAATGTTACAAAAGTGCTGTTTCGTTTACCTACTAGATTGATGTCTGTTTTAATTTCAGTTAATACACTTTCTTCTTACAAAAGAAATGCGCTCAAGCTCACTAGTTAACTAGGTCTTGGACATCTCTTAAATTGTATAGTTAATCTATTTTTATATGAAAGTAGAAACATCTGGTCTTTTGTTTTTGTCAAGCAAAACAAGATGCAAAATACAATGTTAATGTCAATATTTTACAACTACTTTATGTAGTGTTGCATGCCAGATTGTAAAGCAGCTTTCAAAGCTTTCAGGAGGATGTCTAAAAAACAACTAAGAATTAGCAGAATATGGTTAAAAGCTTAGAATGAATGACAAGAATGTTTATTGCCAAACAGAAATTTTGAGACAAATTAGCTGATTTCTTTTTTTTTCTTTTGGCTACAATGTCTGTGGTAACAGATGAGGCAATCTAGTGTAAGATGATTTAGTGTTATAACCCTCTGTTACATATAAAATATCACTTTATTGTACTTCTGAAAAATATTACAGTAACATTAAAGAATATGGATTCTGAATAGCCTTCCTTTATTTTTCTGATATCTGGATTGATAGTGAAGTGTGTCTGTATATTTTGAGGTAAATATTGGTCCAGTTATGTCTGTTATTTTATTGCTTGTCTTTTTTTCTTGACCTGTTGTCTTGAAATTCCCTTCCTGTGACAGGTGTTCCAGATACTCATTTTCTTTTATCAGATCTTTGGGAAGGTTCTCACTTACTGTCTCCACCTGTGGAATAAGATTATAAATGGGGATGACAGGATCTATCTCTGTATCCTTTCTATTCTTCGTCTTAGTCCAGTAGTCTACTTTTAAGGGGTCTGGTTCCTTGCTAACAAGTCTCCTCTTTCTCATTTTGAGACCAGAGCAATAGCTGCTGGTTTGCTGTCTACAAGGAAGCACCAGTACAGACTTGCCTAATAGCTGGTCATGTTAAATTTGAGTGTGTGACTGAACCTTTTATGAACAAGTTGAGGACCTCCTGAGTAAATTAGTATCTAGGGTTTCTTGGCCTGCACTTCAATTATTAGAGAGTACAGAGCAGGTAACTGATTGTTCTTGAATTGCTACTCTATCAGAACAAAAATCTGCACTAGAAACTTGCAAGTACAACTAGATAATTACTGGTAAACAAAAAAAAAAATCTGAGAGACTAAATGGATATAATTTTTGCAAAGATTCTTTCTTTTGAATTGTTCTCTGCAGATACTGTCTAAGAAATAAATTTCAGCTTAAGCATAGGCAGTGTGCTAATCTTAGTCAAGCAGTTTCTGATGAGGAAGGATTCTTGACAACATGGGACTTGATTTGTGTTGGCATTGTGTCTCTTTCCCTCAGTGTTTTTTTTGAAGAGCTAATCATTAGTGACAAAAGCTGACAAAAGTTTAAAATTTGCTTTGCTGTTAAAGGAAGTCACATTTATCATATGCTGGGCACCTCAGCTTGTGAAACAAGTCACTTGTTTCACTTGTGAAAGCTGTGGATTACAGTCGTGCCGTAGTTGTTTTATTAGTATGTACCCTCACAGTACTGAAAGATCACTATAGAAATCTAGATACAGAGATCTTCACATGGAATATTTGTGGATATTTTTTGTAGGCTTTGTTTTTATGAACCCTTAAGAACATCTATATAATATAGCTGTTCTTAATATTTCAACACAGATTTAACTGTAAAGGTAAATATTTACTATGTCTCTAGAATCTGTTACATCTACATTAGATTGGCACATAAGGTGGTAGCCTCCTTTTAGCTAACTATTACTCAGCAATACTGAGAAATATACTTTGCCAGCAACCTGAACATCAGCATTTTGTGTTTTCTTACCTGTCTTCCTAGCTTTTATTTTGACTTTGTCACCATGTAATTGCCAAATGGTTGCTTTGTGCACATAATTGAGTTTAACTTTTTAATTTCTAATATTAATATTAACATTACAAAACCTGAGGATTCTGAAGACCTTGTGTTATTACTGTTCAGGTTTCTGGTCAAACTTTTTTTCTGTGAAGGTGTTTGTATTTTTATACAGCTTTACTTCCATTTTATTCCATCAGGTATCCCTTACAAGGCAAACATCCTTCTCTTAATCAAAGCCACATAGTGGTACACCGTACAATTGTATTCTTATTGACAGAATTCATCGTTAGACTCCTTACGCAATCCAGTAAGGTCATTTGTAAGCTCCAGTATGAGTCAGGATGTGCACTTGCTCATGTTTGCTTTTATGGGTCATCTTGAAAGTCCTATGTGCATATAATGGCATCACAATGAATTGGCCAGAGTGACAGCAATTCATGTTGATCCACAAGCACTGTGATAGATGAAGATCTGGCTTCTTGCACACTAAAGTTTTTTAGCAAGGAAGTTAGCTCCTGATGACATTGCCTTTACTGACAAGGTACTGTTGTGATGACAGTAGGAGATTTTAGGATTTGCTACTCACTGAGAGAGGATTAAAAGTGTATAGTGGTGGATCAGGCAAACTATCTGTCTTTGCTTTTTTGATTGAAACATCTTCACAGGGCATGTTCAGTGGAGTAATGCTGCTTAGAACTAGAAATCACAGTTGAGTTGTGAGCTTGAGAGTCATGAGATGTAGCCGTCACACAGTTCAGCTCAGTTGTGCTAGTAAGAGGCAAGCGGACCCTGCTGGCAGGAGATATGAAGCCACATATCCACAGACTGTGAGCATTAGATCATAAATCTAGGAAGTTTTCCAATAAATTGACGCTTGGGTCTTGATTTTGGCAGCCTGTTTTATCGACTAGTCACAGTAAATCAAGAGTAATGTCAATTTAGATTGGATGTGGATTGTGTTTCACATGGGTAGTTGAGGGGCATGCTCGGTTCCTGGGTCAGAAGCAGAAACAGGTTGAAAACACATGAAACTAATTTGGTAGCATTCAGTTGCGACTATTAGTTATGTCAGTAATTGGATATAACTGCCAGATGAAAATTCAGGGTATCCTTCGAAACAGAAAAGAGCTGAGATTGCATGCCTGAGCAGATGCCATCAGTATTTGGGACAGGAGAGAGTTACAGCCACATCGGCATCATGTGAGTTAGAGCTAGCACATGTAAAAACCTGTTTGAACTATTGAGATATGTCAGTAATATGGGCAGTGCAAAACCAGACAGAAACAGCAATTCTTTTGGGTTTGCAGAGTTGGTTGTGTAGAATTGCTTCAGATGTGAACAATCAGTCTAGGGAGTATGCTGGATTTCTTCAGCATTGTGTACTTCTCTGCCATCACCTATAAAACGCATCAAAGAATATAATACTAAATCAGATTTTTTTTTTTTAATTTGTTGCTTGCTGTTTTCACAAAGCTTGTATGGCTTTGTGACCAACGAATTTGACACTTTCAAAAGTTTGGTTTACTGTGCATCTTTGAGGAGTAGGTATGTCAGTATATCATAGCAAATTGTGAACAGTAATGTAGGGTGATTTAACACTTAGTTTTAACAGGAGAATGATTTTTCATTGATAACGTGGTTTAACATGTCTTTCATTATAAAAGTTAAAGTAGGCCATGCTCGTGTGTAAGGATGAAGATGCTTAAGGAACTTGTGTGGAACATTTCTAATCTGCAGCGATATGAATGTATCAAGTTTCAACATGAACATTTTGAGGCAGTTTTCAACTGCAGTCTTCTGGAAAGAGCTGTTGTTGGTTACCAAGAACAACCCTCTGCCCAGGAGGGAATTTGCATTTTGAGTACATGACTTGAAGCTTGATTAGTGCAACTACAAATTAACTTCAGTTGGAAACCTCTAGTTTAATTTTTTATTTTAAATGTAGTCCAGATCTAATGTTACTGCTTCTCAGCAGATGTGGCAGGCAGCATTTAGCAAATCTGTTAAAAGTGCACTTTTAATCAATGTAAATTGGAAGCAGTTGTATTTTTTAGCATTGTCCATGAGGAGGAAATTCAGCAGAGTTGACAGTAAAGGGTGGTCATCTGTAGTGTTTCCAGTATAGTTATTTAGACTAATTCATTGTCAAGGCTCTTCAGTGAAAGTAAATTAAGCCTATTAACTAATATCTGTCCAGGGAAAGTGATTGCATGTGGTGAACACTTTATCCTGGTTGTTGTAACTGTTGCCATCAGTATTTGTTGACGTTTGTGCTAGAAACAAGTAAACGGTATTTATTTCAAAATGGGTAGGATTTTCAGGGTTAAAGCCACATTGTGCTTTACTTGAGACTGGTGAAAGGTATGAAAAGCTTACTGTCTTAAAGTTGAAGTGCTGTTATGCAGCATAAATACTGAAGAAAACTTAAATCCCTAATACATACTCTTTTTGTATTGAATGTATTTGGAAATTCTGTTTCTCTTATTTAGCTTTACCACTACCTGTAGAAAATACCTGGTTAGGATTTTCAGTGATATTCTCAATTTACGAGGTTTTACTTATGTAAACTCTGGCCAGAAAAATCCAGTGGTGGGAATTCTTCACACACAGTGTTTGTCCTTTATTTCTCCAGAATTTTGCCTGCAATTTGGTGGCTTCTGCCCTTCCCCCCTGCCCCCCCCAAGTGTATCTGTGCATCACAAAGAGAAATACAGTCTCTGAGGTGTCATCTACACTACTAAATAAAACATTCCAGAAAACAATCTGTGGCCCTGAGGCCTGGTGGCCTTTCATGGCTAAGATCATATCCACATGCCTAACTGTAGCTTTCCCCTGCACTCTCAAAAGGAGGAAAAAAAAAAATTAAAGCTAAGAAGGATATCGCCAGGCTTTTGGGGTGCTTGGTCCCTTTAGCATTGTTTGAGAAAGTGGCAGCTGCCATGGCCTGTAACTGGCAGGGAGCAAGTTAACATACACACTGTGCAGAGCCACAGACCGTTACTGGAGCCTGCACCTGGCTGCCTTTAGTTGTTACCTGCTTGAAATGTGCATCCTGAATCTGAAGGGCATGGAGGTCAACTGTGGTGTCATCCTGCTAGCCAGCCCTATTCAAATGTTGGTTATTACATAGGATTTTGAAAGAGTGTACTTCAGTGTTACAGTTGCTCTCTTAGCTTTCACTTTTTTCTTTGCATCTTCTTTTTAAGAAAATGCTGTGGGAGTTGATAGGATTGAAAGCACTGGTTTAAAAATTTGTAGTTGTTAAATACAATAACTTGAAGAAAAAATTAGATTCTTTCATGCATTAGGACTTCTAGTATAGTGCCCTATAGAATTATGTTTCTGAAATGTTATTATTTACATTGCGTACTAAATAATCCTCTGTCACCAAAGCTGTATGTTTAAAGGCTTCTTGAATAAGCTATGTAGGATTGCTGATTTAGTTTATCTTTTTATGGTTACCTTATGGAACATTGTTATGTTGCTGGACAAGCTGTAGCATATCCTCCTTTGATGCTGCAGAGCTTCAATCTCAAGTGGTAGGCTTCATTTCCACCTGGAGTGAGGTACCAGAAACTCTATAGTCTTAAATTATGCATCTATTTTTACAAGCATGTTAATGTGACATTCAGTTGAATTTGATAACCATGATAAATGGTGACTAAAAACATTTTATTAAAAAAAGAGATTTATTTATCTTCACTTGGAGCAACAAATAAACCAAATATAAAGACTTGTGTGCATGTTCACCTGTTCAGCTGTCCATAATACCTTAACAGTTCATCTCTAGGTAGGAGAAACATACTATCCCGCATCCAGTGTGTTTTGTTTGCTGTATTCTCCTCATGCTTGTTCCCTCTGTGACCTAGAAGCACTTTTTCTTTTCTATGGGAATAGACCTTCTCATAGATCAGGATCTGTCTTTGCTTCTAGGCTGTATTGCTTGCGTACAAGGAGACATCCTCATCATTTTTCCTTAAGCACTTTTATCCTAGTTGTATAGCTTTGTATTATTTTTTATTATTATTTCTTTAGCAACACCTTTTAAAATAGGTTAAAATAACCTGTCAGCTGTACACACTGAGGAACAGGTACTCTATTGAACGCATGCTAATGTTTGGCCCTCCAGTGGGCCTGTATGTTCAGTAGGCATTATCTGATTTTTCATTAGTTTTTAATCTTCTAAAGGACATAAGCTCCCAGTTTCTGAACTAGATTTTTTTAGTATGACGTGTTTTGGATGAGAATGTTAGAGGGCAATTTGAGCAAAAAAAGGAAGAACAAGAGAACAGCTGAAGTCAGGCTCGTGTGGGATGAGGCCCTTAAACAGTAGACTGTGAGAATAAAATCTGTTTATCAGAACAGATTTGGAAATCAGCTATACCTCTTGCAGATACTTCTGATGTTGATGGAAAAAATGGAAAGGATTATGTCGTTAAGACACTAATACAAGAATTGTGTATTAATTACTCAATCAGAATTTTTATCCATTATAACATGTATGTTTTTTAAACAAAGCCTATAGGATTTTAAAATAATTTTTAATGGGTTTTCTTTGCTGCTGTTTAAATAGCATTTCCTTTGAGTTTAATGACTGATTGCAAAATGAACAATCGAATAGAAGGAGATGTATTTGGTAAGCATGATTAGAATATTCCTTTTATAATCAAGAAATGTGCATACACATGCAGAATGACAGAATTAAAAATCTGATTTTTGTATTTTTAAAAGAAGGGAAAATGGAATAGTGATAACGCTGTCACTGACTTAATCTGTTGCTCTGAAAGTACATGCATTTGTTATACTCTAACTTCTATTTTGTATGCATCTTGGATTTGGCTGTGTACATATATTACAGCAAGAAAATGCTTTCCTGGCATTGTGTTTTACTGACAGTATCTTTTCTTCAGAGTGTGTGTGTGTATGTGATAATTGTGATGGTCTTGAAGACTCACTAGGGCTTGTGGAGTTTGAAGTAATGAAATAGATGTAATGAGACTCATAGTGAATAGACCAAAACTGAACACAAAAAACCTATATGCATAGAACCTGCTTCAAAGTTTGTATTATTTTTGAGGAAAGAATAGTGTAATGCTAGAGAAATTGCTTAAGATGGTACATTTAAATTTAACAATAATTGCAGTCTTTAAAGTAAAAAGTATTATGCATTTACTGAGATTTAATGTTTTGCTTCCAATAGCTTCTGATACCCTTTAAAATTCTGTTGAGGTTAATAATTAATGAGGCACAATATAGTAATTTTAATGGCCTTTATATATTTATATATGTATTTAGTAGAAGAAATTAACAGAAAACCCCAAATCCTAACCAACTTACCTTTTTGGACAAAGTTTCTTATTCAGATCAGTTGTTGCATTTACCTGAAGGTGGGGTTGTGTTCAGCTCTTGAATCTTTAGCAGGGAATTTGAGACTCTGTTAGTTTCCAAGAAGACCTTTGAACTTTTCAGAGAAGAAATGAAATGGGTGTTTTGTGCTTCTTTCAGTGAGTTGTGGTCCATCTTCTAACAACTTTGCAGCTGTTACTTATCTTCAAGAAAAAGAATAATTAGGCAAATTTATTTACATTTAGTAACTTTTTTCTGTTTTACACAATTTTCATGGAAGTCCTTAGAAGCGAGTTAAGGCTATGTATTCAAAAATGTTATACATGAGAAATTTGCAAGGGATGGCAGGAAAAGGGGTATGTGTATGGGTTACATGTTTTTTCTTTCTGTTCCCATTGTCAGCATTTCATTCTTCTATGAACTATCTTCTTCTTAATGCACTAAATATAACTTTAATTTTCCTGATCCCTACTTTCAGTTTCCAAGAACTTTGAAAGAAAGTTGTCATACAGCCTGTTCTGTTCACATGTGCTTTGAGTTTCTTCTAATGTTGTTCTCCCCATCTTCCAAGCATTTTATTGGACATACTCTAAAGATGCTGCTTTTCCTTTGCATTCTCTTATTTGTTTCTTTTTTTCTTGGTTTCTGTTCTCCATCCTTGTGCCTTAGTCCCAAATCTGTTGATCCCATTGTAGTGGTTTTTTTCTTTCTTTTTCCTCTGATCATTTGAAACCTGTGAGAGGAAGATAATTTTGTGGTCCTTTTTGTGCCTCTTTCCTTCTTAAATGTTACTGTCATCTTCTGTCACTTTGTCTTGCCATTTCTACAAGGGTTGGGAGAATGCTCTACCAGTTACTTAGCTTTTTGTGAGACAGCAAGGTCTGTGGATCTATCCTTGTGACCATTCCTGCTCGAAGCAGTTCTTCTCACCGTAAAGAGGAGCCATCTTCTCTCTCAGTTAACTCTCACAAGCTGCTGTTCCTAGCTGGCAAGACTTGAGTATATCCTTACTTCAGGAGATGTCTTCAGATGAGAAGAAAACAAAGCCTCTGTTCATCATATCTGCATTCTTGAGAGCTCATAGAATCATGGAATGGTTTGGGTTGTAAGGGACCTTAAAGATCATCTAGTTCCAACCCCCCTGCCATGGGCAGGGACACCCTTCACTAGACCAGGCTGCCCAAAGCCCCATCCAACCTGGCCTTGAACACTTCCAGGGAGGGAGCAATGTTCCTATTGCAACATGTTCTTCACATCTATGTTGTTTGGAGAATGATCAGACTTCTGGGATAGCAACTTTTCCTCTGTGTAAAATACAGCTCTACATTCAAGTAGAATGTACTTGGATAGGGCCATGTCTGGTGAGCTGTGCTGGCTCTGGCAAGCGGAAAGGTCCTCACCATAGACTGGGCTCAGGAGCTGGGCTATTTTCTTGTAAACAATGTTTATGTAATTTTTGAACGTGTTTGATAATTTCCAAAGTGTTGTAAGAAATAGCAAAGAGGAAAGTCACATTGCAAATTCGAGGTAGGAAAAGAGTTTGAAATTTGAAATCACTAATAGAGTGGAATAGACTAAGAAATGAAATATCTGCATGTTTTGAAGTAAATTTGTTAGGAGGTAACCAGTTTGTTATTTAAGATGCCAAATTTTGCAGCTCTGCTGGGAATAAGAAAGGTAATTTGACAGTAACTTCAAAACAAAATAATGAGTGAAATTTTAAAGGTCATATTGGATAGAAATCAATATCAAAAAATCCTTACTTGTGCTCCTAGTAATTCAACAAAATTCTATCCTACAAAATCATATTCTATATCCTACAAAAGTATCTTGTATATGACTGTATTGCTGCTAAATTGACTGTGTGCATTTCCCTGAGACTGAAAGGATGATTTGAGAGCTGCTGCTCTTTCTTCTGACAGCATGAAAGGCTGATGGAAATAGTTGCTGTTCTGGGAGCTGCCACAGTCAGGACTCTCGCTGCGCTGATACGACCAGGTTGAGCATGGATCTCCTTGTCAAATGGCAGCAGCCTTTGTGTCCTATTCCTGTTTCGTGGTATCATGTTCAGCAAATGACTGTGTTTATCCGTGCAGTTTTCTTCAGTGAGCACCAGCATGTTTCTGAGCCCTCCTGGCTCCCTGTTTTACCTGCTAATGGCAACCAAATGGCTCTGTGTGGCAGATTTAGAGGATTGATTTAATGGCTGTTGCTGCTGCTTCTGGGAGTGTGTGAAGGGGGAAGGAGGAGAGGAAATGGGAGAGGGAGGGGGAGAGTTGCTTCTCTGGACAGTAAAGCAGGCTGCTCTGTGGAAAGGCAGTTCCCCAAACCCTGTTCCACCCCTGTGGCTGCTGGGATTGGATTACACTGTGGTGTCCAAAACAATGATAGTAGATTTACAAAAGCTACACAAAAAAGTAATGCTTTGTTTTAATAAACAGATCGTTGCTCTTCGGAGGTTTATGGACACTAGCAACATTTACCTGGTTACCTCTGGTGGTTTTGGTGGTCTTGATCATCTGCAGTTGTTTAGTTACAGCATCTCCAAATTCCAACTGAATTTTCACCCTCCCTATCAGGGAAACTATCATTTACCAGGAGTTAAATGATAATGATTGCATTTATTTTGGCATTGCTGCTTTTCCGAGTAGGAGCTAGTTCTCCTGAAAAGATATAAGGCACAACTCAAGCAGCAGATGTAAAAGTGTTCTGCATCTGGTATGATTCCCTCTGTACTACCTTCATCAAGCCTGTGTGTTCCCTATAGAAAGTCTTTGCTACTTTCTGGACTTCTTTCTGGGTTTTTTGTGGGGTTTTTTGTGGGTTTTTTTTTTGGTGGGTTTTTTAATATGTTTTGATCTTTGGTTACTGTAATAGTACTGATTTTTCTCATGGTCCTTATATTTGAATCTTGCTGGACATAATGCGGCTAAATGTCACATCCCTTCCCTTGTCTCCACAATCAATGACAATAAGATTCCTAGAGTCACGTTAAAAAGTTACAGACCTTCTCATAGAAGTAAAGAAAGAATAGATGTTTAAAGTGTAAGCAAGAAAAAATGTCCTAAATTGGCATTAATCACATTCCATGAGGAGAGTTCCTTGTCTTATTGTTTTCTGATTTACACACACACCCCTTGTGGAGTTCTGAAGATGCAGTTCTTCAAAGATACGACTTTATGCACAAGATTCAGTTGGTTGATGATGTGTGTAAAGCTAACCATATAAAGGACATAAAGAAGACTGAAGGCTTGTTCTGTCATCTCCTCAGAGCAGAGAACTTGGAATGTTATTCTTTCATAGATTGCTCATATCATTAATGATTCTTTCTGGAGACAAGTATTAACTAGTGATTAGAAAAGTAGTTTTTTTTAAAAGGAAGAAATAGCAGTTAGTGACTGACGTCCACTTGTAATTAGGTGAAAGTTCAGATCCCTGCCATCTGTCCCATTGACGAGCTTTCCCAAAGCCAGTAAGCTGAATTAAATCTAAACATCCTAAATATTTTTCTCTAATGCAGCTGCAGATTCAACATGTTCCTGCATTACAATTTCAGCAGCCACCTTAGTTTGTCCTGTGAAGAAAAATAAGACTGAAATCCCAACCCCTTGTTGGGTTATCCCTTGTTGGTATTGTGGTGGGTTGACCCTGGCTGGGGGCCAGATGCCCACCAGAGCCGCTCTATCACTTCCCTCGTTCACTAGACAGGGGAGAAGTATAATGAAAAGCTTATAGGTTGAGATAAGGACAGGGAGAGATCACTCACTAATTATTGTCACAAGCAAAACAGACTGAACTTAGAGAGGGAATTCATCTAATTTATTACTAAGCAAAACAGAGTAGAGGAATGAGAAATAGAATCAAATCTTAAAACACCTCCCCCCACCCCTCCCATCTTCCCAGTCTCAACTTCACTCCCGGCTTCAACCTCCACCCCCTCCCCCTCAGCGGCACAGGGGGACGGGGAATGGGGGTTACGGTCAGTTCATCACACATTGTTTCTGCCACTTCTTCCTCCTCAGGGGGAGGACTCTTCTCATCGTTCCCCTGCTCTAGCATGGGGTCCCTCTCACGGGAGACAGTCCTTCACAAACTTCTCCAGCGTGAGTCTCTCCCGCGGGCTACAGTTCTTCATGAACTGCTCCAGCGTGGTCTCTTCCATGGGGTGCAGACCTTCAGGAGCAAACTGCTCCAGCATTGGTCCTCCATGGAGTCACAAGTCCTGTCAGCAAACCTGCTCTGGCGTGGACTCCTCTCTCCACGGGTCCACAGGTCCTGCCAGGAGCTTGCTCCAGCGTGGGCTTCGCATGGGGCCACAGCACCTTCAGGTGCCTCCACCTGCTCTGGTGTGGGGTCCTCCACGGGCTGCAGGGGGGTCTCTGCTCCAGCGCCTGGAGCACCTCCTCCCCCTCCTTCTTCACTGACCTGAGTGTCTGCAGAGTTTCTTAACATCTTCTCACTCCTCTCTCTGGCTGCAAAAGCTCTCCCTAACTGTTTTTTTTCCTTCTTAAATATGTTATCACAGAGGCACTGATTGGCTTGGCCTTGGCCAGCGGCGGGTCCGTCTTGGAGCCGGCTGGCATTGGCTCTATCAGACACAGGGGAAGCTTCTAGCAGCTTCTCACAGAAGCCACCCCTGTAGCCCCCCCCGCCCCCGCTACTAAAACCTTGCCATGCAAACCCAGCACAGGTATCAACAATTCTTTAGTTCAAATCTGTTGCATTTTGAGGCACATAGGCAATGACTTAACTGGAAGTGGAGGATAGACTGCTTTCTTGCCTTCTTTCTTAAACTTTTAATCCAGTGGGTAGAAAGACTCATCTGATGCTTAGTGTGGCTGGATTCAAGCTGAGGGAAATTCAGACTTTCCTACGCTCACGTTCCAGGTCTTTGTTTTTTCTTGCAGCCTTTGACATTTTCTCTTGGTGTCTCACAGCAGATAAAGTTACAATAACCATTCCACTGAGGTCACTGCTTCTCACTTCCTTGTTGCTTCACAAACCAGTATTATTATTTCCATGTAACGATCATAATTTTTAATCATCATAATTTTTAATGTCCAAATGTAACAAAACGAACTAAATGATTTTAAAAACAATCCAAGTTTAGAGCTCCTAACGTGTATCCGAAGAGTCTTGCATTCTTTGCTTCAAAGGGATTTTGTTTTTTCTGCAAGGTTTCCTCCTTTTAATTACTAAAATCAAACTAGTATCTGTTTTTGTTCTTGTAATAATACATTTATTTTTGCTTTGCTGAATAAAGCTAAATTTTAATGTTGCATTAAAACACACATTGTACTGAGAATTGAGAGTGGATAATCTCTTTTCATTTACTAAGATGTATTGAAGCTTGCCCTTTGTCTGCATTGTTTTGTTTTCACAATTGTTTCAAGGAAATCTGTGGTTTTTTTCTGAAGTTCACGTAGGGATTAACACTTTACAAACATTTTTCATCACTTAACATCACTTCTGGAATTGAAACTTTAAAAAATACTGTACAGAAGTTGGTTTTGAAAATGATTGTGTTCACCCCTTCTAATCCCATGTCTAAAATTTTCAGAAAGAAAAAGTTAATTTTTTTATTCATAAAAAAGAAAAGAAAAAAGTTGGTGAATCTTGAAGCTCATTGTTTTCTCCCTTGTAATAAATTGTGTGGTTAGCAGTGTTTCCTACAAATAAGAGGCAGAGGCAGCTGCTGAAAATTCACCTGTGTAAGAGATGAGATAAGATGTCAGGCAGCCTTTAGTGAAGCCTATAGAGGAACAGAAGAGGTTCTGAAGACCTCAGTCTTGGAGATGTTTTTGGAATGTAGTCTTTCAAAGCGGGTTTAATTATTATTTTTTGATAATAATAAACTTGGTCCTCTAGCACAAGTAACTACTGTGTGAAGACTAAAAATTGTGTTAGTGTATACAGACGTGTGATATGACTGGTTTTTATTGTGAGTAGTAGTGACTTCAATCTTACATTTTAAAAAATAATAATTCCAAGACTGTAGTGGTTAACTTCCTTTCCCTTTCTTCTTCTCCCTGTGTGCTCCCTTCAGAGTTTTGATATTTGTCATTAAGTAGCTAGACATTTTTCCCATACCCAATGATAGTTGCTTAAATGTTAAGAGGATCAAAATTATCATTTTCTTTAAGTCGATGTGAAAGATCAGATTAAGTAGAAATATTGGATTAGTTGTAGGTATGTAGATGAAGCCTTTGTTCATGTCAAAACCAGCGTACATTTTCTGTTTGCCTAAGAGGAAAGGTGTGCAAATGCTGACTGAAATTATTTAGGTATTTAAATTACATTCAGGTTCTTCTAAGGCACAGTTGCTGGGTTCTAGTAGCAGGTTACTGGTTTTGTTATTTTGGAAAAAATGAACTAATCGTATTTTACTGTACAGGATATGAGTAATAACAAAAATTAAATTTTTGGAAACATTTTGCAGGTTCCAGCTTTGCAGTTGGGGACTCTATATAAACCTCTGGAGCCAGCTGTTCACCACTATATTCTTTCAGTCACTCTGAGGTGTTGATTTTAAAAGAATGAGTTGCTGTTCCTAAAGTCTAGAGACTGAAAATATTTCATAGCAGGCCTGTGAACTTACATGGATTGGTTATATTGGTGCCTATGCATGGTGTATAATAAGGACCAATTCTTTTTTTTCATTCAAAAACAGCGAAGAAAACTATTTTCTTTAATGGTATGCCAGATTTATCCAAATATTTCAGCAAGTCTGTGTTACAGTTTGTCAGCAAACTGGGTACAACCAAAGTGTATTTAAAAATCATTTAATTAGGACAGATTCATTTTCACTAAATGCCACTACACAGCAAGACTTGCTTGTTCATATTTCCTTAAATTTATTCTGGAATTTGTCCAAGTTCAGCTTTAATGAGTAGCCTATCCTGCTAGTTACATTAGGATTTATTTTCCCCTAGAGAAGAGAGTTTGAATTGGTAGGTTTTTAACCTGTTCAGTTAAATGAACATATGTTCAGAACTGCATCTTAACTCTTGAGTGTAAAGATTTGAGAAATAATTATTTCTATTGTTGTTACAGTTTTAAAGTGCAATTTAAATAGTGGTTTTAGACTCCAGCTATGTGCCATACCTGTTTTAATATGGTGATGAGTTTTGATATGAAGTCACATTCAGTTGCTTAATACAAATTTAATGATACAATATGGAAACACAGATCTGACTTGGTTTACTGAAAAAATTATTTATACTTGTATTTTCACTTATTGCTTGAATACATCTCTTGGGTCATAAAACTTGGTTAAATATAGCTCAGTACCTTATTAATGATGGATTTTCTGTATTAACAGGTGCAGTTTGGTAGCAAACTTGTATTTTAAGTTCTTTTAAATGCATTATTTCTATTTCAAAACTATTATAATAAATCCTGAATTATAAATGTACTTTCATCACTAGCCAAGTCTAGTTAAAATTTCCTTTAAGCAACATTTGCTGCACACATGGTACAATACTCCCCCCCAGCCTTGATTTCTTGATTTTTTTTTTCTATTAAAAATGATTTATTTTCTTCAACTTCCCATTCCTCCAAAGTTATCTGAAAAAGACCAGTAGACTTTATTCCTGTGGGATTGTTAAAGTACAATAAGGGTAGAATTTGCGTATTATTAAAAAAAATTCATACACTGTTATTACCCTTAAGGGACTATTTTATGTGAAACTTTTAAGTTTTAAATTTAGCACAGTTCAGTACAGTAGCTGTAATATGTATTAAATGAATAGTCAAACTTTTAAAGCAAAATCTTTTTCACTGTCATATGGTATGCTGTGACTGTCACAGCTCTTCACAGAACCCCCCCTAAAGTACATGACTTTGTTAATACATATGTGTTATTTTAGATGGAATTATTGCAGAGTCATGATCATCTTGAATTTTGCTGAAAAAGGTTTTCTACCTTCTTTCTTCCTTTCCAATTTTACATTAGGGAACCTGTCTTTTGAAATATTCAGAAACTTTTTTCTGAAATATTTAGTTTTAATTCTGCAAAATAATATTCAGAAATAAGAGAGAAAAGTAGAAAATATGTTACCTGAAAATATAACAAAAGAAAAAAGAACATGAAGGGAAAAGTACAGAAAAGAAAAATGTTACGGTGCACTTCTGCAATGAGAGAAATAATAAAAGATCACAATACATGCCTTGAAGAAAAGCAACACTGGGAAACATTCTGATTGATACCACCATGCATTACATTTCTTTCCGTGTAATGCCTCAGAAGCATTGCTAACATCTATATCTCATTTTCCAACTTCATTTCTACGTAAAAGTAAATGGTTTGTGCTGTCTGTTCAATCTTGAGTTTTAAAATATATCTTTTATTTATTGTGTATATAGTATTTTGTTATACAGGGATGGATTTTCCGAAGTACAGAATCACCTTATATATTCCTTGACTTATACATACATTTTCTGCTTAAATTGATAAATTACAGAGCTTGGACTATCAGCCTAGGAAATTGTAGGAAAGCATGTTCAAATTCTAACTTTGACCAGCATTAGAAAAGGCGACAGTGTTGCAGTCTCCACGTGTGCTTTTCATAGCACCTGGGGCTTTTCTTCTAATGACTATGTGGATATATGTACATTTACACGGAGGAATGTATGTGTATTTGAGAAGCTGAAATGGGAGATATGTTTTATCTAATTGTGTCCACAAGAGAGTGATCTTCATGTCATGTGTTCTCTTGTGCATGTTGTGTGGTAGAAATTCTCAGAATATGTTCCAGGCTGTTAGTTCCTTTTGGCTGTCTGAGTGTTTTTCTTCAGGTTTTTTTTAAACCAGGCAGCATCTTTTGCTATTTGCCAGACTTAATACTAGTTTTATTTTCAGCTTTTGTTTTGTCTCCTTAAAGTAGTTCTAATTTTCTAACTAGCTTATTTTTTGAAGTGTAGACAGTTGTTTTTTTTAAATGGCTTTCTTGCACCAACAGATTTCAGATGTGTTTGGATGCATTTTTTTTTTCTTAGATGGCCACATGTGGTATATGTACTTTTTGGGAGAAGAACATTTTCGGGAAAGGTGCATGGTGTGTTTGAACTTCAAACTGAGAGACAGGAAGAGCTTCAGGAGTTTTGTACAGATATTTCTTACCCCTTTGGTGACCTACTATGATGCAGTTGACAGAGTAGGGATCTTGGGCAGTGAGGCCAACAAGTGATCTGCTCATGTATTCTAGAAAGATCTCTGCGTGGCTGGCAGCAGAAAAGGCAGGTAGGTGGTTCGCCCAAGCAGGGCAAATGTATTTTTCTTGTTCTAACTCGCTGTTTGGTGTCAGTGACTGCTATAAAAAAACCCCAACAACCAAACAAGATCTGTTCTGAAGAGGCCTCTATTGAGTTTTGATTTTCCTAGCAACAGAGGCTGTACCGATCCAAAATACGGTAGTTCCAAACTTCAAAGACTGATAGTTTCATTCAAACAGCAGACTTTTTTTTTTTTTTTTTTCATTCTGAAGGAAATTTCTGCTGCCGGACACAAGGCTGAGTTCTCCCATATAATCTTGAAATGTTTTCCTTCATCCATGTTTTCTCTGCAAATGGCATTTGAAGCTGGCAGCACAGTTGTGTCATTAACTTCAAATGAGTTGCAACTCAGAGGCAGTCTTGTTGCTGGTTTCCTTCTTGTTCTTCTCAACATTTTTGAGACAGACAATCCTGATTCCAAGCTGTATGAGGTTGAAAAAACTTGGTCTAAAGAATACTGATTACTGTTACAGAAGGCTACATCTGTTTTTGTTTGTTCTTTGTCCTCCATCTCTATTTACATCGACTCTCTGAGAATCTTTCATGAGTATTTTTTTTCATAAGAATCAATTTTTCTTTTATTCCCTTGTTTTTATTTTTAGTGAGGAGCAATGGAATTGGCTTTTGTGGATGGGCTTTATCTATGAAACTTTGATCTATGTAGACATCCACAGCTGAGATAATTACCTTAATCTCCTTCTATAGGCAGTGGGCAGAAATAATGACCTGCAGAAAGCAGCTCATTTAATTCTCAGACCTAAAATGAATGGATCTCTGTTACGTATATAAGTGCTGTTTTCTTTCCTTTTACCTTTAAAGGGTCTCTATAGCCATCTTAGGTATGGAAGTTTGTTTATTCTGTAGGTATCTAATACTTGATGAGATTAATTCCTCTTGTTCCAGAGAAAATGGTTTTCAGTTAGCTGTTTCCTGGTATTGACAAGGAATTGAGGGAGGAGACTTAAGAGGAATGCTTGTATGTGCAAGTCCCAGTTCAAAGCAATGACTTTACCTTTGGCTGTACCACAGTGTCAACATGGTAGTTGATACATGTCTTCTGATGTTCAGAATGCTTGTTTCCAAACCATGTTTCATATGTTGCACAGGCCTTATCTGCAGCTTATGGGCCAGAAGCGCTAGCAGCAAAATATTTTGCTGTTCTTCTTTGTCTAGATAATAATGATCATGGGTCAGAGAAGTGATGATGTGCTTTTTTCTGAGTTTTCTTGGTGAAGGGCCACTTTTCCAATCAGGTGCAAAATGTGCAAGGAAGTCTACTTCTTACTGCCAGAATTTTGTATCACTTCATACTGCTACAGATTTTTAGAGTTTGAGTGCTAGGAATGGCCTGTTTCTGAATTCATGGAGCCTCCTGCAGAGTCTCTACTGCTAGTATGATCTCACATATGCTAGGTCACATGGCTGCAAGCATTTTCTTGTGGAGCCAGACAGGAGGTGCAGTGTATTGTGGCTGCTTGCGACAGTTCCTTGGAAGGTTTTGCTGATCTAAAGAGTCATTCAGTGTCTGCAAGGGAATGTCTTTACATTTTCAGTCCCTCGACCATTTTGGTAAACGATGTTTTTTTTCCTGAGCTAAGGGATTGCCTGAGCAGCTTCAGCAGCGTTCCCTCATTTGAAGTTCTGATTCCCAATGGAACATTAACCTAATATTGTTAATTTTCATGTGGCTTTAGGCTTGTCCCTAAAATCTTCTAATGGAGGAGATTCTTCATAATGAGAATGAGCTAATCTGTGCATCAGGGATTATATTTTGGGGATACTAGAGAAAATAATGCTAAACAGCACAAAAAGTACATTTCAGTGATGGAGCAGGAGGTAATAAGTGCAAGAATAATAATGTTGTAAATAAACTGCAGGAAAAGGCTCCAAAATGGGAATGTTAAAGAACGTTTGCAGTTTTTGTTGAATGTAGCAAATCAATCTGTTGCTTAATTTCAGGTAATAGTGTATATATTAGGGAAAAAAAAGTAACTTACTGACTTCACTATAGTTGTGGTAGGGCCTTCTTGTTGGTAGTGGACTCTCTTGTCACAGAAGAATTTATTTCCAAACAGAATGTCCTGTACCTTGCACTCCCCTCCCAATGCCTGTCCCCACCTGTTCCTCCTCTCCAATTATAAGGTAAAAGGCATTGAAAAATGTTAGAATCACTTAATAAGCTCTATGTCAGCCAAATATGGAATATGAAGAGAAATATGGAATAGGGAGCTTTTTTGTTCGTAATTTGTTGTATGGATATTGTTTGGGTTTTTTTTTTTTTTTTTTTGGACCACTTGACATATATCGTTTAGTGATTGACTGTAAGCTTTTAAATAAAAATTCTTCAGAAAATTCAATTTTTGAACAGATTTCTTCTGTGTTTTTAATAACTGCACAATTTTATGAGTAGCTCTTATTTTGGTGGGAACACTTGGAACTGATTTTGTTAAATACTTTAAAGCTAAGAGATAAATAGATGAAAATAAAGGGTTTTTTCATGTTTCGGAGGGAGATGGAAAGTTAAATCATGTAACAGAATTCCTAATTAGGGTGAATTTCAGTATAAGTGGAATCAGCTCTTACAAGAAGAAATTTAACAGGCACACAGCTCCAACCTTACAAACTAACTGCATTTAGTCTGGTATTCTGTGACTAAGTTTTTAAATTGTTATTTTTATGCACCAAAGTAATGACTTTCCTTTTTTTTCTCTCAATATTTTAAACAGGACCAAGCGAGCTCATATCCCACTAACAGAATGCATATTTGAGCTTCCTAATTTGACAATTCAAGCAACTAGAGCTCAAACCCTTCTGCTTCAAACTATTTATCAGAGCTGGTGTCATCCTGTTGGAAATGTGAGTTCAGTGGTGGTAAATGAAGCTTTACTGAATGAGGTTTTCCAAACTTCAGGTAAATATGTGATGCTTTTGGTTAAGTATTTATTACGGTACAGAGCACTACTAGTGAATGTGCATACAACATATCCTTTAAATCCAGGTTTTTACTTATAGTAGTTAACAGACAGAATGTTTTTTTGTGTGTATATGGGTATTTATAGCTTATGCTTAAGATCCAGGATGTAAGCTAAGCCACCCAGCTTCACTCCTTGGCACCAGTTTCTGGATGCATTTAATTTTCCCATACAGGATAATTTTTCCATACTTCCCTCATCTGAAACATCCACCCTCACTGCCTTATATGGTGCAATGTTGTAACTTAAGATCATGCAGAGGTGAAGCTGTTGGAGGAAATAAAAAATACTGGGTTATTAAGGGCTTTATTAATCAATTGCATACATTGCCTTTTTTTAAAGGGCTGCAGATGTTTCTCATCTGGTTTCATAAATAAATGTTACTTCACTGTTGTGAAACCACTGAAGATATGCAAGTCTCAGTGATGATGATATAAATAATGAAACTGGTTACCTGTTATCTTTTTGCAAAACACCCATGGATTTTGGGAGTAAATTAAGGATTTTGACCAGCTTACAGAGGAGACCACAGTCTTCAAGTGCGTAAAGGTCGTTCAGAAGAAGATAATATATTTTTTTTTTACATTTCTATGCAGAGTAGAATAATTTAGACCTGCTGTTATTTAGACCCATTATTGTTTATCTGTTGTGAATAAACACATAACAATAATTGAGATCTTTTGGAATCTCCATCATTATCAGTCTTGGAGAATGTGTCAGGAGAATGATTCAGATGTAGTAAATAATGACTTGAAGCAGAATGGTAGATTGAACTACCACTGGAAGTCTTTATCAGTCGTGTTTTCCCTTTTCAGTCCTGTTGTTTTTTAAAGTTAAATCTGGTGCAAAAGATGGTGCAAAAGAACTGTTCTATTTTCAGGTGTGTAACCCTTGGAATAACTGTTTTAAGAGCTTAGTTTTTCCTTCTTTCCCAAAAGTCACTGATTCGCTTCATTCCTTGATTCTGTGTGGGTCATCTAAGGATGAGATTATGAGGTTTTATTTTCAAGTACTGGTATTTCTGAAGGTAGCATGTTTACAATCCACACCTCAGAAATACAGTTATTTGATCATTTCAAATAGTCTTAGGATTTGCACAGTTCCAAACTGTTTCATCATTTCATCATTTAACATGTTTCAGTCCTTCAGTTCAATGAACTGTGATACAACCATGCTAACAATGTATCTGCAGAATAGAAATCTGGAGCACACATTTTAAGTACTTGCAATAAAGTAAATGAACAGTACAATACACTTGTTTTGATCTTCTCTTGTTCGTGGTTTAGCGCTTGACCTGGTAAATTTTATACTTCTGTTGTTGTACTTTTGATTAACTAGATGAAGGCAGCTTTGAGTTCAAGGCTATGAAATGACTGCTGTCTACCCTTTTGCCCTAATTCTTGGCTAGGTTGATTCTGTAAGTCTACTACCTTTTGTTGGAATACCTTTGTGTAAAATATAGTATTACACCTTGTTGAAAATCAGCCTTGTACTTAGTGTCAGCTTCCACATACTTTAACAGTAACATGTATGTGTGTAAGTTTCTAAAAAACCCACTTGACTGTAATTGCACAGGGAAGTTGGAATTTCAGGGAGTTTCTGGGGGTTTTGTGGTTTGGTCTTTCTTTTTCCTTCAGTGGAGTAACTATGAGGATAATGTAATCAATAAGGAACTTTTCAGTAAACAGGGCACATGTGTTAATCACTGATACTCTTTTACTAACAGTCAGCTTAGTTTCTCCAACATAAAACAACAGCTGATGAATGTTCCTTGGGAGTCCTTGATTTGGATTCCTGCCTCCCATTGCATGCCTCAGTGCTCCTCTGGGCTTGTGCAGATCAGCCTTTGATGGGCTGGTGGCCCCTGTGGTGGGCCTGGGAGTAGCCCAGCAAGGCATTATTTGGGCTCCCCCTCCTGCCATTGTGTCTCTGAGCATCTTTGTGGGTGTATGGATGAGCTTTTATTGTATAACCTAACATCTCACAGAAATAAGTCTTTTTGTCAATGGTATTGTGTTTTCCATCTGATCACAGCTCATTTTTAGCTATGCACAGAAGTAGTACAAAAGTACTTGTGAGGGGTTGACTCTGGTTGGAGGCCAGCTGCCCACCAAAGCCACTCTATCACTCCCCTCCTCAGCTGGACAGGGGAGAGACAATCTAACAAAAGGCTCATGGGTCAAGGTAAGGACAGGGGGAGATAACTCACCAATTACTGTCATGGGGAAAACAGACTCAACTCGGGAAAATTAATTTAATTTATTACCAATCAAATCAAAGTTGAGTAATGACAAATAAAACCACATCTTAAAACCACCTCCCCCCCACCCCTCCCTTCTTCCCAGGCTCAACTTCACTCCGAAATTCTCTCCCTCCTCCCACCCAGCAGCACAGGGGGATGAGGAATGAGGGTTGTGGTCAGTTCATCACACGTTGTCTCTGCCGCTTCTTCATCCTCAGGGGGAGGGCTCCTCATACTCTGCCTCTGCTCCAGCGTGGGGTCCCGCCCATGAGATACAGTCCTCCATGAACTTCCCCAATGTGAGTCCTTCCCATGGGCTGCAGTTCTTCACCAACTGCTCCAGTGTGGATCTCTTCCACGGGGTGCAGACCTTCATGACCAGACTGCTGCAGCGTGGGTCCCCCACGGGATCACAAGTCCTGCCAGCAAACCTGCTCCAGCACAGGCACGTCTTTCCACAGGCCACAGGTCCTGCCAGGAGCCTGCTCCAGTGTGGGCTTCCCACAGGGTCACAGCCTCCTTTGGGTGCATCCACCTGCTCTGGCGTGGGGACCTCCACGGGCTGCAGGTGGATATCTGCTCCTCATTATCCTCCCTGGGCTGGAGGGGGACAGCCTGCCTCACCATGATCTTCTCCACAGGCTGCAGGAGAATCTCTGCTCTGGTGCCTGGAGCACCTCCTCCCCCTCCTTCTGCCCTGACCTTGGTGTCTGCAGAGTTGTTCCTCTCACTTCTCACTCCTCTGTCTGGCTGCAGATGTTCCTCGTGGGATTTTTTGTTTTCTTCCCTTCTTAACTCTGTTATCCCAGAGGTGCTACCACTGTCTCTGATGGGTTCAGCCTTGGCCAGCGGTGGGTCCGTCTTGGAGCCGGCTGGCATTGGCTCTATCAGACATAGGGAAGGCTTCTAGCAGCTTCTCACCTGCAGCCCCCCCACTACCAAAACCTTGCCATGCAAATCTAATATGAGATCAAGAAAATAGCTTTCCATCCTTGTGGTGGTGTGGATTAATTGTTTCTTTGATCAACTTTGTTCATATAATGCAAGTATAAACACTTTATTTTCTTTTATAGCTCTTTCTCCTTGTTCCTTGACTTTTTCTGATTTAGATTCTATGAAATTGTAGTGTTTTTGCAGGAAAAATTAAAAAATGTGGTTAAAGATCTCCTTACCTTCACTTTATCCTATTTCCCAGATCTTTTTCTTGAAATTCATTGCTTTCGTTCTGTTGTTACAAGAATCATATATTGGGTGTTTCATGAGTACTGTTGTCCAAATTATCTTCTACAGTTTTCAAACTTCGAAAAGCCATCTTTCTAACTGATTAGAAATATCACAGGACAAACAGCAATGTCTCTATCTAGATTCTTATCCCTCTGTTAAAATAAAAAAACCCTGTCCAGACATGACATTATTTTCAAAAAAAGAAAGGGCTTATGTAGTTGATATTCCTGTTTTTAATGGTCTGCTGTTATCCAGAGATTTCCAGTAAATCTGCCTGCCTACAGTCGGAATCACAGGATTTTACACATTCTTTATATACAGTACCACACCATACTTTTTTGTCCTTTGTGAACAAACTGTGCCCTCTTAGAAATGTTCTAGTTATGCGTTACCCTTCCAGACCTGTTCTGCCAATTTTGAAAATATACTGAGACTTCAAATTTTTCTTCTATAGTTTGGTACTTGCATATAGCTAGGCTTAAATGTGTTTGCCATTTGTTTACGTAGCCTACGACTTTCTCAGCTGCCTGTGTCTGTATTACCACTTTTTGTGCGGTGATTGAAGAGAGTTACTGCGCTGAAACAGTTGTTGCTGAGCTCCTTATGTCTTTATTGAAGCTTTGTGCCAGGTGCTTTTTGTGAGTGAGTGATGTGCCTCCACAACATACCGATCCAGTATTATTTGAACTCAAAAGTGATACCACAAGCCTTTGTATCCTCTCAGCATAGATCTTTTTTAGGAGTTATGGTCCCTAGTTGTATGCTTTTTCCAACACAGCCCTGCACTTACAATATTGGCTAAGACATGCTGTAGGGAAAGAACAGATCAATTAGAGGAAAAAAGAAAGAAAAAATGGAAAGGAAGGAAAAAGAGAGAAAGAGAAACAGCTAATAAAAAGGGAAGAGAAAGTAAGGAGAAGCAAGTAGAAAGAGTAGAAAAGTAGTAAAAGTTAAGAAAGCCAAAATTTAATAGGAAGACAAGTACAGATACATGAGTTGCAGGAGGAGGGGAGAACATCAGAGAAGAACACATGACTATTGGTCCTCTGACGTGCTGTGGGGAGTCTCACGAGGTATGAAGGCCTCTTCGGAACCTCGCTGCTGGGTAATGGCTGAAAGACTTTCTGTGGATGTAGTTTAAAAAGGGAGCTCTGCATTATTTCCACAAACATAGGAACAGTATTTATAGCTAGTATCTGAGGTTCTGTCCTGTGATTTCATCTGGAGCAGAAAAATATTTCTGCTCCAAAACTTCCTTCAGAACTAATTTAGACTGAAGGTAGTGTAGGGATTCAGAACAAACTCTCAAGCTCTTTCCTGTACAACATCTTGTTGGGAGTAGATTCACAGAATACCAGGAGTGTAAATTGCTTGAAATTTAACGCTCTTATGTCCCCCACCTACCTGCCTTCTCCCTGCTCTCCTGAAACTTTTTTCTACTAGGAGAAAAACACTTTCCTCAGGTATTTTGTAGTTTGTTGGGTATTAGACTTGCTGTCTTCATCAGGTAGTCTGAGAGTTTCTCTTTTGATTAACTTGTCCAAGGCAAGCTGTCTGAATAAATAAGTTTTGAAGTCTCAAAAGCAAGTTGTGTGTGTTTGGCTTCTGACAGAATTTAAGAATGAAGTGCCTGTACTAAAAATGTGTATTTGTCATACATATTAGTGAGGTCTGTTATCTTAAAACTATCAATAAAAAGATGTGTACACTACTGTGACTAGGTGATTGAGCTCAGACCTTGTGGAGGACAGGTAAAATGAGCATTTCAAGAAGAATACATGGGGTTTACACTAGATACATATTGTAAATATGTTTGGATATTATGCCTTCTTTAGCTTGAGACTATTTATTTCTGCTAAGGGCATATTTTTAATTATAACTGATTTGGAATTTAAAGATACATGTAATGGCTTAATGGGATTTTTTTGAAAGTAACTAACTCCATTGCAGTGACACCTCAGCACTTTTGTAATCCATAGTTTTAAATGACTGCCTTGACAAAGGTTCTTGTCCAATATCAACTGGTATTTTTAGGGTTCAGAG
Source organism: Balearica regulorum gibbericeps (assembly GCF_011004875.1). Taxonomy (NCBI): domain Eukaryota; kingdom Metazoa; phylum Chordata; class Aves; order Gruiformes; family Gruidae; genus Balearica; species Balearica regulorum. Next base: position 24,213,107 of record NC_046185.1, on the reverse strand, counting down.
AAGCCAAGACAATTAAAAAAATTCAGATAAATATGAACAATGAAACTTATTACTTGAATGAATAGGCTTTACCTTTAAAAAGTACAAGAAAGATTCGTACTGTCTAAAATAAGAGTTGTGCGAGAATAAAAAGAATAGAAAATTTAAAATAGTAGATGGGAATATGAAGTGACAAAATGAAAAATAAGAAATAGATAAGTAAAACAGCTGCAAACAATTGTTTGCTCTCTTTCATGGGTCAAGAAAAAAGCATTATTAACTTCTTGATAATGCATTATATCTAAAATAGAAAAACAACAAAAAACAATAAAAGCAGTCTTCAGCCCACACATAGCTGTTTGGAAATTTATGTTTGTGTTTTGGTTTTATTTTATAATCTTCTTGGTATACAAACACATCAGTATGTTACATGTCAGTTCAATAATGTGTTAGTTCTTATGCTTGCACATGCTTGTGAAACATCCCAATTTTGCATTTCATCCACTATAAATGTGGAAGGAAACATGAATCTGAAATGCATCACACTTTCTACATTTGTGCAAGTAGATATATTGATGTTAATAAAATTCTTTTACAATTATTATTATACATTCTTTTAAACAAACATAAGTGCACAAAATACCAACATTTTAGAATAGTGCCGGTTAAGATCTTTCAAAGGTTGAGCATAATTAATCCTATGAAGTAATTTTACTGCATACTTTTTCATTATTTGTTAGTAGGTACCTGAAGCACTCAGTTTTCTAACCATTTCAGCCTGCCAAGAAAACATATACACAGTCACACATGGCTTTAGTTTACTCTGGAAAACTGGAACTTGCTACCACTTTTTCCTTGTCCTATTCAGGTAGTTCATTATTTTGTTGACAGTTCTGTTCCATTAATCTGGTATTTTTGGGAAAATTGCTTGCAGACCTTACATTTCTCTATTGAAGGTGATCAAATAGGCATTTGAATCCCTCATGTAAATGATGTCTTAAAGTTAAAATAAAATCTACTTTCCAGAAAGTAACTGTAAAACTATTTTATGCAAGATTTCATGTGGGATACCTTAATGGTTGAATAATAAATTTTACCTCATAAAAATGAAATTCAATAATACAGTAGCTTTCTCAGCGCAGTAGCATCTGGTTGAATCTCATGAGAGCCAATATTTTCCAACTCATTAGGATCATGTCGTTCTGTATGTCGTCAACATTGACTTAGCCAAGCTACCTTTACTTACATAACCGCCAAACTATTAAATAGGTCTCTTGTGGAGTGAAGTCAAATATTCCTCTTATTTTGCTTTTGCCTTGGAAGAAGAGAAGAAAATGTACATACTGTAACATTTAAACATCTGGTCTAAACCACATCAGGGTAACACTGAGGAAAGTAACAGGATTCAGTATTCTTCCCAGGTGTACATATAAAAAAGGGTCATGAAGCTGCTGCATAGTTCTTTTAACCACTTAGGAAAAAGACTAAAATAAGTGACTTGCCTTTCTAATACCCCTGTTTTTAAAACTACTTTTTTCCTCTTACCTGCTCCCCTGTCACCAAACCCCAAAACACAAAATCCAGCAAAAGCCCAGCATTTTGACATTTAGTGGTAACGCAGGTTGTTAAGCTCTAATCACTTCCTTGCAGCATATTGGCATTTCATCTCTGTTTGTTCCATATAACGTGGCCTGTTTTGGCATTCATTTTGAGGAGTATGACTTAAACTTTCTGTTTAAAATCAAAGTGTAAGAGTGTATTCTCTTAACAAATTGCTTGGGAGTGGCAGGACACAGCTGTATCAAACTTGCATTGTATAAACTGTTTACTGTCTTGCATGGGTGACTGTACCCACATGTGTCCTCATCCTTCACATAGGCTTCTGAATGCAGTGTGTAAATACTATTATTTTTATACATTGTACGTTTCTGAGAAAGTCTGGTAGATTATGACCTCTAATATCAGAGGGAAACAGAGTGTGGATAAGCAACCCAAGCCCACTTTGTTCTTTATCTTAATTATTTGAGCTTAATATAGTTGTGTAAAATCTTTTATTTCCTCTTATTGTAGACATTTTCAGTGATATTCTTAAGTCATGTACTGATTTACACCAAACGTGGGACAGGTGGGACATTTTATCATTTTAATTTGTAATCAGTGGGTTTAGCTTGTTGAGTATCTTCTTAATAAATCCTCTGCCTGAAGCAATGGTTCTGTAGTGGCCCAAAATGAGGAACTAACATGTGAAGCATGCATATAAACCAGTAATTATAGTTGCATTTTTATTTTTTCCAGTCTAATTAATAACTACTAATAAGCTTTGAAATCGAGAAATACAACATTCTGATGAAAGAATGGTGGTAGGCATACTTAAGACATTCATACAGGCTAAACTCTGATTTGTAGCATTGTGCTAAAGAATCTCTTGTCCTTAAAAATTCACTTGAGACTTTTAAAATGTCTGTTGTGGTGAAAGTGAATGTATATGTAGCGTCAACAGCACAGTCAAGGAGAAAAAGAAAAGCTAAAAAAATCAATAGGTTGTGAAAGGAATACATATATATATGAGATCTATAGATACACATAGATGTATATAAGCTTCTTAAGTTGAATTGTGTTTCAGAATTGCAGGAGAGCTCAGTTCAGTGTGTATGTTGAAATTAACAGCGAACTCTTGTTGGGTATGTTGGTGGGCTACCAAAAACAAGACACCTAAGCTTAGAGCTATAAATAGTGCCCTTCCTCCAGAGCCTGTAGTTTATTTGCACAAATAGCAATGGAAGCTGTGACCGAGAGCACCTGTTTTGTTTGTTCAGCTGTTAGCTTTATGTTATTTCTTGTTCTATTAAGAAAGGTGTGTTTGTACAGTGGGGAGGTGGGCTGCCTTTTTGCCTCGTTCTAGCTGCCATGTACTGCATCAGGTGAAAAACTCCATGGGGTGGCTGAGGTGGTGGCTTCTTTTCTAAGAGCAATAGAACATGTTGAGACTAAGCTACTAGAATTCGGTGTTATGACAGGAAGACTGGGACGAACATGTTCTGAATCTGCTGCATAATAGGAACTGGAAAATGTCTGAGAAGAGACGCAAAAGAAAGTTTCAGAGATAACAGAAGGAAAGATTCTTTTTTGGGGGAGGACCCAGAGAAGTTGTTAAATTTAGAGTGAACCAGGAAGCCATCAGTAGTTGCTGGTATCAGAATAAAGCATGAATCAGAAGGCCGTGGTTTTTTGGTACCTGTGTTTTAAGAAAAAGATGCATGCAGAGGTCTTGCAACAGAAGTATTGACCCCAGTCGTGCTACCGTTTGCTGAACAGTGCTTTTCAGAAGAGCAAAAGGAAACTATTTCTTTGCCCCTGGCAAAAAATAATTGGGTTGTCAGAAAAATCAAGTTGGAAAGGACTGCCGGAAGTCTCTAGTCCAGTCTTCTGCTACCATCATGGTCATTTGTGTAGGGTTTGATCCAGTGAGGCCTTGCAAATCTCCAAGGTTAATAACACCCTAGCTTTCTGTGCAATCTGTACCACGGCTTGACTGTTCTTATGGTGAGAAAGCTTTTTCTCCTGTGCACCGCTGTGAAGAGCCTAGCTGTGTCTCCATCACAACCTTCTCATACAGACTGGAAGGCTGCTAATGTGTCAAATGTGTTACTGCTGGTTTTCACCTTTTTAAATGTTAAAACAAAATCATAACTGAGGAGTTCTAGCTAGTGCTAAAACTCAGTGACAGTGCCTCTGGTAGCTGTTTCTTCTTCTAATTCTCATGGCAACTAGATTTAACCTGAGCTTTGATGCTATCAGTACATACAAACTCAGTCACGCTGTTGTCTCATTAGTAAGTGTGCTAGTGTATGACATTGAATATTTCCAGCTCAGACCATCACTCTGTGGTAGTTTGACAGCTGTGGAAATTTCAGGTGTCAGTATCACTCCTTTTTCCCTTCAGGTTAAAGAATCCTACTTTGTAGGATATTACATCAGTTTATATAGTGAGATGTTCTGAGAGGAAAATGAAAATGCATACAGGTAATACAACACAAACAAATGATTAATATTTTATGTCTACTAATTGTATAAGCCTTTCTGTTTATGGTTTCATGGGACCTGTCATCTTCAAATGTAAACAAAGCTGTTGTGGGCTGCTAAAACTGCCTGTTACAGGGGTTTGTTCATGAGTTTCATTTCTTGAGCTTCAGTAGTTGTTATTTAAAAATCTTAAATGTTTGCTATCACATTCTGTAGTGGTGTTTCAAAATGTCACCGTTGGAGTGAACATAAACCAAACAAATAACCACCCCCCCAGCAAAGAAATAATAGCAGATCCTTAACTCAGATTGTAAAAATGAGGTACAATATTTTCATACACGCAGTCTTCCCCCTTCTAATGGTTCCGTACTGTTCAGGTGAATGTCCTGTATGTGCATTAAAATAATAGGTCAATTATTGAATTTCAGCATCCAGTTACAGTTTGGTATAAGCATCCCTTTCTGTGCCATTCATCTCACCATAATACATCTGTGTCTTCCATTTTTTTTCTCCATTTGGGTAAACAAAAGTATTAATTTTTTTATATGGATATGGTTGAAAAATGTGTGGGGATCTTCCCCACTTCTGTCAGCTGCAAGTGCCAAGAATAGTAAGCATTAAAAAGAGCACAAAGATAGTGACTAAATTAAGTGTTTAACCCTTCTACAAATTACTGTAGATCCAGAAGAAAATGTTCCTGGTAATTTTTCCAGCGCAAATAGTGACTTACAGACATTACCCTCTCACTGAAGATCTTTTCTTGGAAAAACAAACCCCATTATCCTCAGGTTTATGCATGTAGAAAGAAAAAAGGTAATGAGAAAAGATGGTATTGGATCACTCTGTTAGGCATTTCATTCAGTTTGAGTCAAATAGTTCTTGAGTTCATAATGCCGTGCAGGGCAGTAGGGGTTTTTTCGAATAGCAATGTGGAATTTTTTTTCTGTTATAGAATTAATGTTAATAAAAATGCTTTGTGATGCTGAAACGACTTGGATCACTTTAAAAGAAAGTGGAACATCTTATAGCATATTTTCCTCCTTGTTATTAGAATGAGAAATTTTGCAGTTTGAAAATTAGCAGGCTAATTAGGGGTTTTGATCTTGATGAGGTAAGAAATATCAGCGAGATTTTGAATGGAATAGATTATTAGGGAATGTGAATGAAATGAAAAAATAGTAAATACAGAATTGAAGAAGTTGCTGTGAGGAACTTCCTTTAGTAAAAATGTTTGCTGTAGTAGTAATCCTTACTTTAGGAAAAAAAAACCCAAGGCATAATCAGAAGTAAATAGATTTAAGAATAAGCACCTTTATAAACTATTAAACATGGTAGAAGCATGTTTTCTGTTTGCAAACATGTAATCTTGAAGGCTGATCTTGAGTAGTGAGTTTACATAATGCGTGTAGGTCTCGATCAAATAAAAGTTGCCCTAAGTTGAAATTACATGACAGATTCCAAGTGTTGGACTCCTGCTTAAAACTTATTATAACAGTGCCTGCAATACTAATAGTTTACAAAAACTTGTATACTCTACAATTACTTTTGTCTAATGACCTCTAGTGAATGACATGGAAAATTATTTTCCATTTGTGGGGGTGTTTTGTTTTTTGTGACAAGGTAAGATGATAAATACCAAAGGTATTCTTGCCATAGAAAGATACCAGCTAGCGTACTGTGATGACAATTGCTAGTCTCATGCCTCACATGATTTATTTTTATATTAAATCAGGCTTTTTAAAAAGCTACATATGTTGTGATCATTTTAAACATAGAGATCATAGATCCAAATCCCAGTTTGTAATTGCGTGGATATTCAAGGAAAAAATATTATTCTCCAGGAATATATATTGTGGGAGAGTTGTTCAGCTGTTGAAATGCAGACTGTATGAGAAATGATTATTGTGACCCTTGAAGTAAAGAATAATGTTTCTCCTACATGTCTAGTCCACCTCATTGTCATAAAATAAAATTAATGCAAGGTACATGTAATAAGGTAATGGTGAGGACAGATGGTAAGGACAGAAAGTGTATTTTTACTGGAAAATACTAACCTACAATTAGAGCAGTATTTTAGTCATGAGTTCTTTAGGTTAGTATTATGCCTCTAAAGGCGGGCAATTCTTCTGGAGAAAAATTCTACCAACGGTAGAAATACACAGTAAAGGTAGTAATAATAAGGCAGACAAAATTAGTGAAACTCAGAAAACTAGAGTAAGCAAGAAAATTTTAAACTAACATTTTATGGTTTTGATTTTGCTTTTGGAGGGAAATACTGAGGAATAAATGAAGAAAGGGAGGTGTTCTGTTACAGTGTTATTTAACGGTATCTGTTGAATCTCCCTCCTGTTTGTGTGAAGTGTAATAGGAAAATTAAATATGGCACAGCAGATGTATTTGCTTTGATCTTGCTTTGAAGTGTTGTAGTATTGTAGGAAAGTATTCCTTACTTTGCAGTATTGTTGTAATTTTTTTTTCATTAATAAAGATAGATATCACACTGTGCGATATGTTAATCAAAAGCTCAGATTCTAAGGAGATGTCAGATTTCTATGTATAACCACAGCTCCTGATTTTTGGGAGCTTTATCTTAGGCAAAATAAGAGCTCCTACATCTGCTTAACATCCTCCAAAACATACTTTGAAACCAGGGCTGCTGTCGCTTCAGAGAAAGTAATGAGAGCTATTCCAGAAACACCTTTGTTTTAGTTGGAGATCGTCTAAATAAGTGTAGTCCTCAGTCTCAGCTTAGTTTCTTTCTGTCACAATTACATCATAAGGCTGGTATGGATACAGATCAAACCAAATGTGTGTTTTACTTTCTTATCCTTTTTCACTCTCATTTTTGCCTTTTGTTTTTGAGGGCAACATGATAAATAAATCCAGATATTATACCTTCTTAAGCTGATTTCCCCTGTTTTCACACCGTGGCTCTGTTGCTGCATCTCATTCATGATCTTTTCCTCCTTTTACTGTTTTTATGTCAGATCCCAGGATATTTGACCCTTTTCTTCTTCTTTATGGACTTCTGTGTTCCAATCTTCTTCCTTTCTCCTTTTGACTTGCCTTTCTTTGTGCTTTTCCCTAATGAACAGGAGGGAATCTGATCAGTTAGGTGTGGAGGAGTAAAATTGTCTCTCATGTGGTAGCTTCAAATGTTTTTCTTGTTAGAGATGCATTTCTGAACTGGGGATTTTTGTAACCACTTTTTTCCCTCAGTTATTGCAGGGCATGGGGAGTGACTATGTAGAAAATACAGAAATTAAGAAGAAACACAGCTCTTAGGTAGTGTTGTAGAAATGTTTTAAATCTGGACTGATGCAAAGGGTTTTTTGAAGTATTCCAGTAATTTTCAAATTTTCCAATTTAAGACATTGACTTTTTTTCCTTTAGTTCTTTTTCATATGAATTATCACTTTAGCAGAAGTATGTTGTAGTCTGGCTCTTACCTGTTTTCTGAAAGAAGTGAATACTGGATGATTTAGAGGAAGATGCAAGAATCCCAGCATTATAGATGCCAGTGATATATCCTTGCACCTCTGCGGAGGGTTTGAGTTCTCTTATGTTAGCTCTCTTGTTTTTACCTGGCTTGCATGATGTACCACAGCTACGTACAGCAATTTTGTTCTGCCAACTACTTTATTCTTGTATTATTAGCTAGCATTTTTCATTCTCCTATATGTAATCTCAGATTTGTGATGTAGCCAAGTCATCTAAACTAGATATTTTAGTAATTGGACTTACTGGAGAAAAGTTTCTAAAGAAAAGTAATAACAAGCAAAAATACTAATAAATTAGTCATGTGCTTTGCTACAAACTGACCAAGAAGAGTTTCTGTGCTGACTTAGAGCTGTCCCAATTTACTATTTTAGGAAGGAGTCCTTGAGATTTCCATTTTTATCGATATTCCAGAATGGTTTTCTTACCTTTTTATTGTCTTCTCAAAGAAAATCTTTCCTGAAAAATCCCTTCTCTGGTATCTCTGTATCAGACTATTTAGTGTGAGTTCAGTGGACTCTACTGAGAACCTGTCTGGTGACTTTTAGTTTCAGTTTAGATAGTGAAAAAAAATCCTCCCAATGTGGTTGTACCCACTGTTACATAGCTGCATGCATTCAGCTTTCTGACTTTTTATTTTCTGATATTTTTACTGTTGAAGGACTATGTTAAATTCTGTTGCTCCCCTTTAACATGTATACCAACATGTCATCTCAGAAATCCAGACCCCTATTAAATTTTGGGATGCAGAATTATACTCTTTTCTGAGTACCTTCAGATTTGTTACCACTGTGAAGAATTAATCAGCCATCCATCTGCAGTCAGCATCAGCAGAAGGAGGAGTTAAATAAGAGCCTGATTTAATTATTTACTTGGTAAAAGAGGTTTCAAACTTTTACACTGCCAAAGGATGACTAGAGTTAGGAATAAAATAGGTGTTTTTCGGAGACACTTGGACATGACATGAGTCTATAGTGATATGCTGTCAGAGGTGAGTCCTTTTTTACTCAATTGAATGGAGACAAGTGGCAACCCTATTTGCCAGTAGGGAACAAATTCTCCCCTTCCATCCAAAATGTACCAAAACAAAAGGGTTTTTTTGTTACGGTCTGTTACAAACCAAGGGATTGAGATCAGGGAGGATGATTTTTTTTTTTTTCTTTTAAACCGGTTGTATTATCTTTCATGCTTCTCTGGATTTAAATGCAATTTTTGTATGAGTGCTTGACAGTGAATATTTGCTGTTGTAAGTAGTTATGACCGTGTGCTTGGTATGCTCTTGGCAGTAGGCTTACAATTGTAGGGTATACAATATAAAACACCTGTTAGATATCTATTATACTTAATCTTCTTGCAGATTCTTTTGGAGTCCCACTTAGTTTCTAAAGAACATAGCTTCTGCGTGTATTCAACAGCTTTTCAAATGGTGTGAAATTGTGTTATAATGAAGATAATGTACAGCTCAGGAGGGTGAACTGCACTATTCTGGGCATGGTCTTAGGAAATTGCATCTAAAAATATACTGTTTGTGCCAACAAACCAGATCACTTCAGAGACATTAGGAGTCCATAGATACTTACACTTACTCTTTTTAGACTGACTGTAAGCTTTAAAGCAAAGCTTTGAGGCACTGACATAACAGCATTTGCAGTTCTGTTGAAAGCTCATATAATTGCATCTTGCTATAGCTCTCATAGTTCCTGGTTTCATCAATTAACTCTATTCTGCCCACTGGACTTAGATGAGGTGGTTGTGATCACCAAAGTGCTAAGCACTTGATCTTCTGTCTTTCAAGAGAGCCTTTTATAAAACTTGCTTTGATGTGTACTTTGTGTCCAGGCTACTTTCCCCGTGGGATCACTTTTATGCTGCTATCTATTCGTATGTTGCAGTATCCCACATGTTCTCAATGAAACACAGCTTGCCAGCAGATTTGCGCTTATCGCCAAGATACAATATTCAGCACTAAGAACAACTACTTCTTTAATTCATAAAATTTGCCTTCTGTAAATTTGCACAAAGGCTTGAAAAACTCTCTTTGCATGTACAGAATATTCTCTAAATATATAAAAAAAAAAAAACTGAGAAAGGGAATAGTACTGTACCAAACTGTTATCATGATCTCAGTCTTCCCATTTCATGCCCTCCTAATTCTTTTGCTACCTTCATTTGAATGACTTGTCTGAGTTGGAATATAATAAACCTTTAGGGGACTTTTGTTTCTAACAATGTCAGTGCTGTTCTAACTTAAAAACTGGAGGGGAAAATGAGCAACAGAAAAGAGCTGGTGACCAGTTTTTAGGTCATTGCAGTAAGCACTAAAAAGTCCACACTTACGATTGTGAGATGAAATAAAGAAATACAATTCAGAGCATTCACTGAAAAACATATTTTTTTCTAATATTAATCTATCAAGCATTCAAGCAGATGCTGCATTTGCTGTAGTAGCATTTGCTGAGAAAATTGGGCTGCAGAAAAAGAAGCTGCAGACTTTGTAACAGAATACCTTGAAGCACACGTACAAGTCAAATGGATGGTTTTCTAGAGAACTAAATTTGTGTATTTCCCTCCCTGTTACATTCTGAAACTGGTCTGAGTTATGAAGATTGTCATTTAGGTTTCTATAATGTTGCCCAATCTTTTCTGTAACCCATCTAACTGTACAGATGCTTCGAGGGTGAACATAAGACTATGTTTTATTGCACCAGGTGGCTTTGTTCTTAGGCTTTCGAAATGGCATGAGTATCTGTATGTTATTAGTCTTTTGTGAGATTTTCTTTAATTTTCCCTTGAAATTCTTGTTTGCTGTAACGCAGTAAGATTTCTCTGTGTGTAGAGTAACAATTTCTCTATGTGTATGTATCACATTCCTTAATCTCTTTTGCAGTCTATTCTTTCAATGCTTTACTCTCAGTTGTTTGAATATAATTGAACATATTCTGGTAACATTTCCTATGCAGTTTTAGTACTTTAAAAGTTTCTACTGCAAAGAACAGGGAAACATGAAGCTTTAACTTTCAAAGCCAGTGAAGGGTCTAGAGCACAAGTCTTATGAGGAGCAGCTGAGGGAACTGGGGTTGTTTAGCCTGGAGAAGAGGAGGCTGAGGGGAGACCTGATTGCTCTCTACAACTACCTGAAAGGAGGTGCTAGGTTAACGGTTGTACTTGATGATCTTAAGTGTCTTTTCAAACCTAAACAATTCTATGATTAATATGCCAGCCTCAGTATATGCCTGAATATTATCTACTTGGAATTCCAGTCCACGCTTCATTTATGAATGTATAAGCTTCTGATAGATCATAGAAATACTGCAGAAGTCAGTTTGAAGACTTTACAAAGAATGGCAGAAAAAATAAATTGTTTGAAGTGGCAGGATATTCAAAAGACCTGATGGTACAAGGAGGAGATTTGGGTTTCTGGGTTTCATCTGCCCAGGGAAGTCGTGGCAAAGGGGGATCCAATGCCAACACCCAGCGCCTGCAGGGGGGTGTGACTCACTCTTCCAGGGCAGCTCCTGAGGAATTTTGTGTGTTGATCCGCTGTCACCCATTGTGACTGCTACACAGTCACAGTGTCTCAGGGCAGGTAAAAGGTGTGGGGGGGTGCTGTTGGGCCCCACTGCCAGACTGCAGGGAGGTCCCAACCAGGACAGAGCTGGCCCCAGCCCAAACTGATGTTATGGTCCAGTGGCATGAAATATGGGGAATAATGAAGGAGGAGAGCCCTAATATGTGAATGTTCTCTGCATCAGTGAGCAGGACTACTGCTATTCCTCTTCAAGCTAAGAATCTTGAATTTGATTATGGTGGTAGAAGCAAGGGTAAGAGATGAATTTGAGGTGGCTGGTGACTTACACGTGGGAATGAATACTGGCTCTTCTCAAGCAGAGGTGGATGCTCTTTGAAACTATGTTGAAGCGGTGATTGTGTCAGATTTCTTCATGTGGTGGTTTAAGATGTTGTATCAAAGAGGTCAGAGTTGCAATTTGTTTGTTAACCTTTCTGAAATTTGAGGAATGGTCTTATAAGCAACTCTTCTCTAAGGCTCACTTCCCTCTTTCTCTGTCCTGCAGTATGACTTGCAATTGCTGCCCAAAATGGCAGTGAAAAATAATGAGCAGATACAGTAGGTAAAATAGGGCCATGAACTATAGTGTTAGTTTTTTTAACCAACTGTGATTTTGCTTTATTGCTGTTTTGAAACTTTTTTCATTAATAATAGGTTGTTGAATGAGGGGTAGTTGGTAGAGGTCTTTCTAGCATCTCATAATCTCAAAGATAGTCCCTTCATTTCTGTAAAACCCACCTAAAATTTTTCTCTATACTTAGGAGTCACGTTCTATTTCACTGAGGTAGTACAGAGCTCTTTTGTTTTAGTCAGTTACAAAACCGACTTCTTAGTGCAGTTGCACTTAAAATCACAGTTCAGAGCCTGAGTACCCTTATGGGTGCTTCCCTGTTTGGACAAAGCTTACTAGGTGGAGCTCAGAAACTTGCTGGCCATAGTGTCAGGATGCTTTCTTCTTTTTGTAAGCCATTGATATATTATTTAAACAAAAGAGTTAAAATATTTATAATTTCTGTAATTCACTTTTTCTTTTACCTATACTAAATACATATATACCCTTTTGACTAAGTCTTTGTATTCAAGCGGGGAATATCTTTTCATTCTTTGCCATTTTTTGTCTTTGCTTTCACTGCTTTTAAGTGTAAAAAAAGCATAATGCTGAGAAATGCTCCATGGTTGTCCTACATCAGATGAGTGCTGTACATTGTCTTGTCCTCCCCAAAGCCTTGAAGAGCAGCTCGACTTCCGAATGCTGTTCAAGTCATTATTTTGCTATTCACTGATCTTCTTAAGGCTCATGTGGACTTTGGAGTGGGAGATGAAACTTGTTACAGAAATTATTTGCAAGCCTGGAAGAGTTGCTTTGTAAGAGGCAAATTCATTGGTATTTTGAGGCAACTGCATCATGTATTCAAAATGAAACTTTTCTGGCTAGCAAATCGAGGTGTGACAAGTTCCAGTAGCTACAACAAACTCCAGTTAAAAGATGCTTTTTTATGTTGACGGTAGTTAATGACTGCAACAACTTGCTGAGACGGCAGCAGTTTTTTTGATAGATTCATGCTGTTGTTTAAATACAGGAGTGGAATCCTGTGGCCTGCCTTTTAAAAGAGCTGGGTGATCACAAGGCTTCCTTCTTTTCATTCTGTGTTACTTGATGCTTTACAAATTATTTTCTGTTTGAAATGTTATTTCCCCCAGATCTCTAACTGGAGCCAGCTGATTTCTGAACTATCCTCTTGATCAGGCTGTGTCTATTTAATGCAGTTGGCCCTTGTTAGCTTTTGGTGCTAGCTGAAGTTGTATATTTTGCTATTGGTTTATATTTAATTTGTATCTTATTGTGTATATGTTTTCTTTATATGAGGCTTCTGTTCATTCCTTTGCATATGAACCTAATAGTTTTATCTGTAGTGAGTGGTGATTGAAAAATGAAATGTTTCATTGGCACTTCAAGAATCCAGACTTACAATACCAAATCATAAGAAAAGTTTATGAAGCTTGCTGACTGTGACATGTTATAGAAGTTGGCTTGTCTTTCTTCTGCTTTACTAATGATTTTAAATACGAGTTATTAAGTGGTGTTAGCATAAACCCCATGAAGCTGACTGTTTGAAGTTAAATAAGTGTAATATAATTTCCTGATGATTGCTGTATCATTCATCAGTGTAACATTTAAAATAAAAAAAAGAACAAACTCAAAGCAACAAATACATTCTGGTTTATAGTGGCTCAGCTATTTCATATGCTGTTGGAAACGTTCTTTACCTTCTTAGGAAGTTATCAAGCAACAGTTATTGAATAATCATCTTTATATGCATTGCCAGTAATTCAGAGAGATATTGTAATTCTAGACATTAGCAGGAATGAATCTCTCTTTTTAATTGCAGATAGCTGGTTTTCATTGTGAGGCATTTGTATTTCATTGACTACCTCAGATATTTTTTCTGTTTTGCACAATTTCTCTTTGGCAAAGGAAACTTCCTGATAATAAGTGAGAAATATTTCAGCAGCATTCTGCTTGCTCAGGGTGTTCTGTGGAGGAGATGGCTTGGGTTTGTATGATTTCACAGATTTCTAACATGGCTGTTCATACTGTTTCCTTGCTACAAAAGTTAATGCGTTTTTGGACTGCCATGTAGTGTGGATAGAAGCCTTTTGACTTATCCGTTATCCTTGCTGTTGAGTTTGAAATGAGATTGTTCTGGCACTGAAACCGTTGATGTCAGGAAGGTAAAATAACAACTTCTTCACTTTCTGTCCATGATGTGGGCAATCAACTTTATTACCCTTGGAATCTAAATGTGTCAGATGAATTCCTTAAGCCTACTGTGAGTTGCCTGTGTTTTATCCTGCTTTTCACAGTGCAACATAATGTTGTGCAGTGCTACTATTTTTATACTTTTAGTTCCACACCTGTTTCTTTGTTTAAAAAAAAAAAAAAAAAGACTTCCAGAATATGTAAGTACAATAGAGTTGTCCTTTAGATCACTCTCATCTGTGTTAAGAACTGTTTGATATTTCAGTTGTAGGACTCTGTTTCCCAACAAAAGTCATGTGACATCAGCAGTGAGGTGCAATAAGAGCTCTCTTAGGATTACTTTAAATAGAATGGAAGACTTTGGGTATATAAGGTTGTGTGGCCTTGAATGTGATTTTTATTTGATATATGAGCTGTGACATAGCTATTGCATGACTGAGATGTGCCTGTAAGCGGTGTAGTGTACAGATGGGGTTTCTCTGAAACAAAGCCAGCGACTAAATCTGAATGTGCTCATTTAAAGGGTAAAGAATACTTCATAAAACATATGGAAACATTTCTATGTTTTTTCATTAAATGGGCTTCTTACTCCTTACGCATTTTTTATGATTGTTCATGCTAATATGTCATTTACCTGAATCAAGACTGCTTATGCATCTGTTTGGTTTAGTGATGTTTGTATAATGTTATGAATATTTTATTTAAAAACACACTAAATACACATTTTTATTTTATAATTCCAGAACTTTTCATCATTTCAAAGGTGAAATAATCCTTTTTCATAGAACTGTTGGAAAAAACCTTACCATTATGCATTGCAAAATATATGATTTAGGAAGAATGTCAGTAATAGGGCAGTTGCACAGTATGATTTGGATTACATGGTTATTGGGATCCACTGAAGTAAAATCCAGGATTATGTACATTTGAACAAGAAATATAGACCAAATTTACACAAAGAGGATCTTGCTCTTTAAAAGCACGGATACTGAAAATGTGCAGGAATCATAGCAGCCCACAACGTGCCATGCCAATAGCAGATAGTGAGAGTTTTGTGTGTGTGATAACAGAATGATAAGTAAAAATATGAATATATAAACATACATTTTATGTGTGATGTTTATAAGCCAGTAGGCAATGCTTATATCCAGTTCTATGTAGCTTAAAAAGAAAATTGAAAACTAGAAGCGGACACAGAGGAGAGCTGTAAAGCTCATATGAGAATTTGGAGAAAGAGACCTTCAACTGAAATAAATAAAGAATGCATCTTTGTCCTCTGAGATTTGAAAAATTACCTGATTGTGCCACCTGTGTACTTTCGAATGAATAGTAAATTGGGTAGCAAAGGATTCCTTCATCTTTTTTGCCTTTTCTTTGATAAAACCCTCCAGTTAAACCCATGGAAATTGGTATATTAAAAATAAAGGACACATTTCGAATAGTGAGAATGGTTAGATTTAGACCAGCCTACCAAGAGGAACATAGAAGCTTCAAAACATTTTATGGCTTAAGGAGTATCTGCTTCCTCCAGTATGAGCTAGGTGTCATCAAAGCCAGTAGATACCAGGTTCCAAAGGATGCTAAGCAAAAGGAGTCATTTCCACATGGGAAGTAGTCACACGGTGAAACGCCCTGTGTTACAAGAGAATGGGGTTGCTGTGGGTTTACATCAAACAAACAATTAAAACGACCTCTGCATAAATACGGAGAAGAAAACAAAATGATGGAAAGGCTATTGAAACAAAGACAACAATCCTTCTGGGTCAGGAGTCATATGTTCTTAATATTTGGAGAATTGTCTGTAAATGTCATTCAGACTTTCCCTGTTCTGGTGCTGCTCCTTAGGAATCCAGCGTTGGTTCCAGGTGAGACGTTGGTCTTGGTGGACCTATGGTTTAACTCTTGCATTCTTCAGTGATATTTTGAATGCAGACTGTTTCTTTGAAGGAAACATTTTTGTCTTAACTGAAAATTTAGATGTTAGTCTACAATGGCATACAGCAAATATATGTTGTATAATAATAATTTCTTATGCAAACTTAAATTATCCAGTACAAGGAACTTCTTTCCCTGATTTCTTTCTTAAAGGGTATTTCTTCTTAATGCGCAATGAAATTCTAAGTAAGTTAGTAATGACTTTTGACAACGTAGTGGCTTTTAATAGGAAACTATTTTTTTTGGCAGGTGATAAGTATTTTACTTTTCATTGTCTTGTGTAACTCACCGTTGGGACAGGTGGCTGTCTTGGTTACTTGATACTGAAGATAGTCCTGCTGGATCATGTTACAGGAAGAAATGATCTCTTGCTGTCTCTCACACACATGCTATATATATGTATTGATTTACATTACCAGCACTGTTTTAGATGTTTGGACTTGTTCTGAGAAAATTAAGGATGTATTCAAATGTTGTTTATACAGGTTTACTCAAAGCTCTGTTACTGAGCCTATTAGTTATGTCTTTATTTTTTCTTACTGATTGTGTAGAGGGACTTTTATAGTTTATCTTTCCTATCTAGTCTTTTGCTTTCCTTCACTCTGAAGGCACTTGTCTTAAGTTGCCTTAAACTTCCATCTTCTCTTCCTCTTCATTTAATGTTTGACAGCCTGTTCTTTTCTCTTTTGTTGCTGCCATTGAGAATCTAAATCATCCGAGCTTCTGAGCATATGCCATCTGTAATGACTTATAGGGACCTTGTGGAAGAAATACACATTATTAATTTTTGTCATTTTTTGGGGGGGGGAGCGGGGGGAGGGGAATCAAATCCAAAATTTCTGAATGCTAATCGGTAATCTTTTCCTAGTTAATTTATTTGCAGGGATGCGAGGTGGAAACTGCAAATCCTGTTTGACAGGCCTGCCCACACATCTGTCTCCTCATTTCCCTGATTCCAGATCCTTAGTTAAGCTCTAAGTGCTTTAGTAATATGTGTGTATTATGTTATATTAAGGATCTAATTTTTTTTTTTATATGATGGCAAATCCATAGTTGGTTTTACACTTAAATGTATTAAATTAATGTAGTGGTGGCATTCATAGCTTCTCTTCAGAATCACTAATCTAGCACAACAGGGTCCTGATGCCTGAGGTCTCTAGGTAGTAGCTCAAACCAAATAATATCTACCTTTGCAAGGAAGGATATTAATTACATTACCCAGAAACAAAGCAGTTGTTGTTCTTGCTTTGTAATTATCATATCTCATTTATAACGGATGCAGAGTTTTGCTTTGTCCCCCCCCAGCCCTATGATTACAGCATGTTTGAGCCAGATTTTTGTAAAAACTATTCTTTCAGTCTAATCATACCCCTACTGGAAGGCTTTAAGGGTTCAAGGAGTAAACACATAAAACTTCGATCTAGTTCTTACAAAGACATAGATAGTCTTTTTGAAACTTTTGGCACCTGTTTATTCTTGTATATACTATTGAAGTGTTTCGGTGCCAGATTTTGATTGCAGGCATTTTCATAAGGATAAGAGCGTTTTCTAACCTCCTCTGTACTGTCTTAGAAAGGATGTAATTTCCTATTATTTGTAGCTGATGTAGGATCATACTAATGTGTAAAGGAGTGGTCCTCCCTTCCACTCCTGACAGCAGCTTTCCCACACCTTCTAATGATCGGGCAGATATGTGAGCAGTTAGTTCAGCTTGTAGATCCAGCTGGAAATTGCTCCTTCTGAGGGTTATTTTTCAGTCAGTTTAGCCATTTATCTGGCTTATAATGTGCCCACGTGAGCACTAGAGGCAACTCAAGGCAGAGGGTATGATGGCATTGCCCCAAGGGAGAGCACCTCAGAGCTGAATGAATTTATAAGCTGATCTTGGTACCATGCTCTGTAGCAATCTCAAGCTTTTATTTTAATGCATCAGCTTCTTTTCTTTTCCTTTCTGAAAGATGCACAATCTTGCAGGTTAAGATTGTTTATGTTCTTTGTGTGTTAAAAATAACTGTCAATACCCACTAATTGTTTACACGGGACTTATGTAAATTGCATAAGATTATTGTGCCACCTCTAGTAATGATGAAGTCCATGCTGCCTCAATCAAAAGAATGTCAAAGTTGATGAAATTCTGATTTTGCTATGCTGTGACGTACGTGTAGCATTGTGCCAAAAATACTTTGTGTGTTACTCTTGAGAGGTAAAACAGCTGAAATTTCTTTTAGTAACATCAATACATTGAAAATTTACAAAGCAGATATCTGTAGTCAGTGTGTAGGTATGATTGAGTCCCTCAATTTTGAAGTGATGAGTAAAGCAAAGTTTTTCTTTCTTTTTTATACTATTACTCTTTGGTGGTCATTTCAGAAGTTGTCATTACTTAGCCAGATTCGTATGGTGAGGTTTCTGCAGATATACTGCCATAAAAAATTCCACTGTTTTTTTCCTGACCTTAAAGAAACAAAAAAAATCAACATTAAAAGGTTGTAATCTAGTTTTGGAGATGTAAGAGAAGAAAGAATAGAAATTTTTTATTATAGGAAGATGCATAGAAGATTGTGTTTCCAAAGGGACCCTGCAATTGTAGAGTTGTGAAGCAAGCCTCTGTACAGCTGCATGGGTATGCTGTGTGAATAAAACTACTATTTGTATCCAGAACTATTCTAAGCATTAGTGTAATCCATGGTATAAAACCAGTTACAATGCTTTTTGTAAGAGCTACCACACCTGGCCTGTAGATAACTCTTGATTAACAAGAGAAGTCCTTCTTGTGCGATATTACTGGGTCAAATATGAATTTATTCTGTTTGTGATTTGGGTTTTTTGGGGATGGTGGTGAGGTTAGTTTCATTTGCTCCATGTTCTATGCAAGTAGGTAAGATGCAGTTTACCTGAAGTCTCTCAGTTACTTACATTTCCTTCGAATTAAATGATTGATTTCAGTGTTTTGCTTTATTTGATATATGTGCAAAAATTCTCTATACATCAGGTTGGGTGGCTGTATTTTGTGCAGTTTCTTGCTAAATTAAGTAAATATATTACCTCATCTCTTAATCAGCCAGCTGTGCCACTGATGACCGAATACTTCTGGTGAAATGCTGCCGCTGTTGAAGCTCAGCCAGGCTCCAGGGACCTCTCTGTAATACGCTGCTGTAGGCAGTTCTTAGGGTGTAGAGCCAAATACTTTTTTCCCCTTGGTTTCATTTCCACTTTAATTTCCTTTGGGATTTTTATTTCCTAAGGAAGTTTGGCCTTTCCTTCAGTTGCTTGAATATGTAAATGGTCTACCTGTTTTGTGATTGCTGGGTGCAATTGGAGCAAGAGCGAGTGTTTTCCTTTGTTTTCATCTTTGTTTATATTTCCCTTGAGTATGTCATGCATTTGTATAGGTGTGGTATTTTTTTTGTACTAGCAAAGTAAGTGATCAGCAACACAGATGAGATTTCTGTAGGTGGCATTCTTTTAAGATACTTATAATTGCATTTTTTTTTTTTGTTTTCAGATTACTGAGTTTATACAGTTGCAGCAGAAATATATTAGACTTTTGCAAATCTTTAGGGAATGCCACTGAGAATTGTCAGTTTATGTGTGGCTGAAAAGCAGCTTAATGAATTATAAAACTGCTGTGTTGCCTTGTTAAAATATAACAAATGCATTATCTGTAGGGAAGTTGTTAGAGTAATTCTAAAAGAGTAGGTTTCTAAAACTGCCATCAGCCTCCATTTTTAATATTAACAACTGTCTTCTGGAAAAGCAAAATTTGATCATCAGCAAGATTATTCTTAATCTTTCTTATTAAAATATCTGGATATTTTTGGCCTTAGCCTATAGTGATGACATACTGAGCACAGGAAATTTAAAAAAAAAAAAAAAAAGCAGCATTCCTTACACAAGAAATGAGATCTCTGTCTTGTTTTCTTTTATTGTGTCGATATCAGTATGGGCATATCTTCCTCTTTAAAAGGCATTTTAAACTTAAGTATTAGGGTAGTATTTCTATTTTAGCTTTGCAACCAGTGTCAGGAATCTTTAAATTTTTTTTTTATTTTTTATTTGGGCCATTGTTATGGGGTAAATTGACTTTCACAAATTATGTTAACACCATCTTCTCTTTCCTTGATTTCCTGTTGTAAATAGTTTATGCCTTTTGTATGGTCTCTCTTTTGTGTATTGGCTCCTGGTGCAATGAAATACTTTGGGTTGGCAAGATAACAACCCAGATCTTTCCACGTGTGAATGTATTGGCAGAAGCATGGTTTCCCATGATAGGGTGAAGCCTATTGAAAGTTAGTGTGTTTAACATCAGTTGCCATTTCATATAGCTGGTCTACACATTGCTTCTGTGTACTCTGAAAAGGTTATTAGTTAACTATTTCCTCTGGGAATTCATTTGAAACATATGTCTGATTATTAATTAGGCATTCTGCTTGGTGTGTTGAAAAATTCTTTCTTGTATTTATTGACATTGTCTGAAGTCTTGGGAACTACAGTGTCATATGTTGTGTAACCACTACAAGAAGTAGCTAATCTTGTAGTGTCATCTTCAGGGAGAATGTCACTTAGCTCTACTTGCCTTTTACTAGCTCTTCAGTGACTTCTCACAAGTTATCCTGTTTGTCCAGAAGAGATAATCAAGTTTTTCACAGTGAAGGGTTTAGTAGTTGAGCTCGATTGGCCATGGTGAGAATAATTATTCTTTCCATGGGCTTGCCTCTGGAAAGAATAATCACAGTTGAGCAACAATACCGCTGTTAGAGACACACTAACTTTAATTTTGTTCCATAAGCAATTGCCCTCAGAGCTAAGTTAACATCAGAATTAACTTGAGTATGGATAACCCAGATACAGGCTGTAGGGAAGAATTTGATCCTCTTCAAAAGTCAGCATAAAGAGAAGCAATATTCACAGCAATTTCTAATTAGCATTCTTGCATGGACCCCTTAGCTCAAAGTTCTGCACTGCTAGCATATGTGGATTTAAGATATGTATATAAAGTGTAGGCTTAAATTTTTGTTTGTGGGGAAAGAATCTGGTAAGAAGAAATGTTCTGTGATGTGTGTGTTTGTTTCTTTCTGGGAAGTGACTGGAGACTATTGAGATCAAAGTCTGTCAGCAGGAGTAGTTAATGTGAGGTATGTGGAAATGCATAGTAAAGAAGGTTCCATGTTTTTTGGTGTGTGGGGGGGTTTTTTAGGGTCTGTATGTGTTTATTTTCAGAGAAAGACTTATGGCTTACATTGTTGGAATAGTGTTCTAGACGTGAATGCCATCTTTCCACAACTGTAATGTATGCTTGTGACTATAGGAAAAAAATTAAGACAAATGAAATAAACATCCTTATAGTTATTTATTATGTCCTAATTTTTCTGTGTTATAAAAGGAGATCTTTTCTGAGTGTGACATGCTAAATATTGAATTAATTTCCAAAGGAATGTCTGTTTTTCATTTTTAAGATGGTACTGTATTTAATGCATTCTAGATATATGAAAATTATTATGGAAATGAGGATATGTGATCTGAGCTTCACTGCCACTTTGGTGTGCAGTGTAACTTGTGTTCAAGATGATGTTATTCAACACTTCTGCTAATGAGGACACTTTTCTGTTAAGCACAATAATTATCTCATTTTCTTTCTCTTTAGGAGACTTCTGTTTTAATATATACAGAAATTATAGTCTCAATATTGGAAGTTGCGTTAAGAGCTTCACTGTTGACTTTTTAATGTTTTTGTCTGGAAAAAGTGATTTGTTTGAAAATACATTCTGTTAATTGGAAGGTCCCATATCTTCGCCACCCCCACCCCCCCACTCCCCACCCCCCATCAAAGAAGAGTTCTAAATTTTATGTCAGGGTTTTTCCAAATATTTAGTAAAATGTTTCTAAGTAGTAAACAGAAGACAGTAGCTCTTCTCACTTGGGGTAGTAGAAGGGCTGTTGCCATTTGCCTTTTCTCTTACAGATTGTTTTAATGCTATTTCATGACTAATCTCTCACAAGTAAATCTTCTCGCTCTGCTGATGACTATAACTAGTAAAATTGTGGCTTGATAGTCCCTAGAGAAGAATAGTAATGGCTTCTTACAGTGGCACTATGTAAAAATGACTTGAACTACTGACCGTCACTCAGTTTACTGTTAACTAAATATGGTAGTGGGAAAAGTTTATTAGTTAACATTGCTTAGTCATAAATTAACTTGTTAAATACAGTGTGTGAAGAACTTGGAAAGCTTGAAGGATTGAGACAACAGCCGGTTGGACTGCTGGAAAGAAATTCATTTTCACCTGTGACCTCACTGTCTTTAATTCTGAGAAAAAATACTATGTTTTCAATGACTTATTGATGTAAATAGGAGAATATACAATGTATTGTTGTATAATGGAGACATGTGGTCCTCTTTAAGGATTTAATTTAACTAGGCTTTAACCATGGATTTATACTTAGTATGTAAATACTTAAAAATGCAAGAGAAGTAAATGGATTTTGAAGATTAATTATCTGTTTGGTTCTACAAGTCTTCAGAAAAGTAGAGGAAAAATAGTGTTTTGTTTTGGTAAATTCATTGCTTTGTTGAAGAAATGGTACATGAAGACTGGAGTTAAAGCTTTAAGAATCTGCTGTACCAAAATATCTGCCAGGAGAATTTTTTCAGTCAAACTGTCTAAAGAAAGCATTACATTAAATCCACATTTCATGGGCATATTATGGAAGGAAACTACTTATCAATGCACATCTTATACAAGTAGGTAGTATGCAAATTCTTTATCCTGTTTTCCTCACAGTAATCTTTTCCCCAGATCTTTGAATAAGGAACATAAAGTTAGAATTTCATTTTTATTTGGATACAAAGAAGAACACACAGTTTATTTATTGAGTTATTTTGCCTTAAATATTATTATAAAATACAAAACAGTGGTAGTCATTTACTGATTTAATTACCAGTAGATGTAAGAGATAGAATTTACTACAGAAAAAAAGTAAAATCTCAAAGATGAAGCAGTTGTGTAGTTTCCAAGCAAGTAATACAGGACACATTTAAAAAACATAAGAAATGGTTTATTTTCATTAACTGTGGTCTAATATGTTGTGCATCCCACTCTTGGTAAACCACAGCGGCATTTACTGGCTATTGCTTCAAAGCACTACTGTTTTTCATCCCTTTTCATTGGCCAAATGTGTCATAAGAGCATTAACTAAAGTCTGGAAAACAGTTCTCATGGATTTTGCTTTAATGATAAATCTAACATATAGTGCACTTGCTGATATAATCAAGTGAATGGAATTTCCAAAATCTTGACTTAATGTCTTTTAAGTATGAAGCAATAATGTTTTTACGAAGTAGCTTTTAAATGGCATTTGTTGAAGTGGAGAGCAGCTGGATTAGAAGGGTCTGTTTCTAACTGCAATCAGCAATGATCATAGTATCATATTACAGTCACCCTATAAAATAGCTTGTATTTTAAGAAAAATGGGAAAATGGGGTAGGAATGGAGAGAGAAGTAAGCATGGTCTGTGTGATGCCCAGAGGGGTCTGGAATTGGTTACAATTTGATAATGTTGCTTCAGCTGTTTGGGCAACAGTGTAGTTCTCAATATAGGAAGTTCTTTATCAATTTAGGTTTTATCAGGTTTTTAAAATGTTGTGGAGATACAGTCAACATGCATTTCTCAAACATTGTAAGATGTTGGGTGGCTTTTTAATTGTAATGTTTACCAGGATAAGCTTTAACTAGAATAAAGACCAAAATTACAGAATGTTTTGCAATTCTTCCCTTTGTGTCTCTGTACTACAAAATCTTTTTTACTACTTTTGCATTTGTATAAATGGAATGTATCTCTGCATATCTCACCTTGGTTTTGTCCCTTTTTCAGTTGATAGGCTCTGTGAACAGTGGCAATATTTTCTTTTGTTTCTTGCAGAACATTAAATATTTTAGTGATGGTGTGTTCTGAAATTTCAAAGTCACTGCTGAGACTCAAACTTTAATTTAGGAAACCATTACATCCTTCCAGTAGTTGTTAATGGATTCTCTTCTTTAATACGTTCTCTCAATGGATTAACTTAACTGCAAGCCATTTTTTTGTGTTTCAGCAATAGCTTGTAGTTTTCCTATGGTAGGCAAGATGTATGTATATACTTCACTAAATTATCAAGGTCTGCTGACTTAACATTGTGCAGGAATGTCTTAAATGTTAGGCCTCAATGAATGAATAAAAATTTTGGAGACACGAAATGCTCTTATTCAGCAGTGCTCTTGTTCATTGATATTCTTGACTAGTTCCCAAGTGGGGGTCTTATATGCTTTAACTTCTATTAATTTGATTTAAAAAACTGGCATACTATCTGCAGCAGAAAATGTAGAACTTCAGCAATGCCTTTATTCTCCTAAATTTCTTGATTTGATTTATTCCAGAAGGGTTTGATACAGTCTTAGGCAGCATCTGATTAAGATATACATAACTGTACTTAAAATCCTAGCCAGCAAAGGCAGACAAATTGTTGAATTTGAGTTTTAAATTAAAAGAAAACAAAAGTGTAGATTACTCAATTGTGAAGAAATTCTGAATACTACTTGATTTGTACAGGCAAAAAAATGCACTCATCCCTGCCATCTAGCTGTATAGATACATCCTTCATCATTAGAATAAGAACTGTTTCCCTATCAGTTAGCTCAAATAAGTTCATTCTTCTTCCTGAGGAGGACCTTTTGTTGAAAGTACTTCACTTGCCTGGGCTCTCTAGACAGAGAAGAGGGCCTATGGTTTAATTTAATTGTACTGGAATGCAGTTCTTCAGGATGTGGGAATGGGCTAACAGAAACTCACATCATGATATGCCTAGATTTTTGTAAATTTTTTTTTTTTTTAAATTGGAAAGGGTTGTCTCACAGCTCAGGCTGGATTCAAATCCATGCATACAACAAGACCAGGCCAAGTTCCATGTTTAGTCCGCTCAGGGACGTAGGTCCTGATGTTCTGCTGGCTTCTGCAGGACCTTCCATTTTGTGGAGCCCTACTACTATGAAATTGTCTCCTTTCTTGTCTTCTCTATCTTACTAGGAAATTCCACCCTACATCCACAGTAATGAATTCTTGAGCACCATACATTTGTAGTACAAAAATAGGATGATACTCTTAGTAGAATGTATGATTGGGTCCATCATTTTCACAGGCGATATTGAAGCCTTGCTTCTGGAAAGGCTGAATCTGAGTGACTTGACAGCAGTGGGGCTGATTTGTAACACAGAATTATTGTGGTGTTCGGTTAATCCAGAAGATTGTCCTGCAATAGCAAGGTTAAGATTCTTTCTGTGTACAAGTAGAAAACTTCTTTTAAATCTACAGATATAACAGCAAAACTGATTGTTCTGTGCTAATTGTGTAGTGATTAATTTGTATAATATTATTAAAATTATTAAAACCCATGAATCCTCCTCTAGCTAATGAATAAATGCCCTTGTAAGAACTTGTGTTTCTCTAGAGAGAAATTAATGCCCAGAAGTTGAATGTTTTTCTTGAGGTCAGGCAGGAAATACCTGCCAAAACCAGGATTAGAATGCACGTTTCTGACTGATAGATCCATGTATAATCTGTTGTATCAGTGTAACACCCAGGGAAAACCAATGCCCCTCACCCTTCTTGTCCTCTCTTTCCCTCTCTCTAATTTCCATTCTCTTATAGTTCATTGTGTAGTATTGATTATCACTTATGACTGCTAATTCCTCTTTTAAAATTGTTTGTAATATTCACAGAAACACTTTCTTAGAGTTCCTGAAAATTCAGGTTTTTGCCAAGAGGACTAGTAATTTGGAAAGGCACAGTTTTACTTTATGGACATCACGTTATTTTGTACTATAATATCATCATCATCATTAGTTGTTTTTCAAGAAAGATGTTTTAGTTTCTTTCTGGGATAGGGCCTACTGATCATTTTAATAAAACAGTTCTTTTTTTCTTTTGATTATGGATTGTTTGTCAATAGTATAATATGCCGTTAAATCTTGATAACTTTGCCATCAGTCTGTTCTGCCCTGTTCCATTTATTCTTGTGTCTTTGATTTGGTCTCTGCCACAGTTTACCAGATGTCCTGGTTTCAGCTGGGATAGAGTTAATTTTCTTCCTAGTGGCTGGTATGGTGCTGTGGTTTGGATTTAGGAGAATAATGTTGGTAACACACTGATGTTTTAATTGTTGCTAAGCAGTCAAGGACTTTTCAGCTTCTCATACTGCCCTGCCAATGAGGTGGCTTAGGGTGCAGAAGAAGCTAGGAGTGGACACAGCCAGGACAGTTAATTCCAACTGGCCAAAGCGATATTCCATACCATGTGATGTCATAGCATATAAACTTGGAGGAAGCTGGGTGGGGGGAGGGGGGAGACACTGCTGCTCGGGGACTGGTGGTGAGTAACTGTTTTTCGATTGCAGCACTTGTTTTTCTTGAGTTTTGTTTCTCTCTTTTTTGTTATTTTCCTTTTCATTACAATTTATTATTGTTGTTGTTGTTCTTATTATTTTATTTCAATTCTTAAACCGTTCTTATCTCAACCCACGAGTTTTCTCACTTTTTCCCTTCCAATTTTCTTCCCCATCCCACTGGGTGGTGGGGAGGATGAGCAAGTGGCTGCGTGGTGCTTAGTTGCTGGCTGGCATTAAACCATGACACCAGAAAAGAGTAATTCCATGGTTAAAGCTTTATACCTGTTTTCTTTTGTATGCTGTAGATCCAAGTGGGTGCAAAATATGTATCCCTGAAATTATAGATATTCTGTTTTGATTTGGAAAGATAGAGTTGTTTGCATAAAAGGAATAATTAACTTTGCTGTTTCCATTTTCCTTGTATTCTAAATATATTTGAAGTGTTTATGATTTTGTTATGACATGTTTCAGTGGCTCTCTCACTGACTATGGCTGAGTATTGTTCATCTCTCTGTCTCCGATGCAACATGTGCTCTTTCAGCATTTACTACAACCTGTTGGACTTAAAAGAACAGCTACCTTTATACCACATGAGGAAATCACTATGTAATTGTTAGTTACCTATCAGTAATTCTAATGATTAGATCTTATGTTACCATAACATTAACGTAACCTTTATGTATATTACTGAGCCACCAATAGTGATGTTCCTGGTGGATGACAGATACATGGTCTTGAAATGTCATTAGGTTATGGTTAAGTAAGTGACCTTTAAGAAGCCCCTTCTCTTCTTTCTTGAAATCATGCAATTAACTTAATGAAGGAGGGGCTGTTGGGTATGGATTCCTGCTCACAGTGTTCCCAGGTGCTGCCGAGTACTGCTGTATGTGAGGGAAAATGTGGTAACGTTCTCAGTTCCTGTCAATGTCCACCCTACAATTGAATGTGTTGAATCGACATCTTCCTCCCAGCACATGAAATCTGCAAGAGCTATTATGGGTGTGTAAATATGTCATCTTCAGAAAAGAGAGCTATGGGTCAAATCTGGTAAATTTTTTGTGATTCTAAACAAACACCAAAGAAAAGCAAGTACATGTGCATGCATATCATTTTAACTCAAAGTTTAATGGATGAAATGCATCTAGCATTTGTCCCGATAGTGTTCATGTTTTCTCATCTTTTCTGAGGCAATTTTTAAATGCTAAAATATATTCCCGTACACTCAACATTCTGGATAATTAGGTGGCAAATAGTTTTAAAAGTTTTACTCATTTTCTTATTGATTCATTTTATTCCTCCTTTTGACATCTGAAGTTTCTTAAAGGAAACTTGCATAAAATTAGGCTTACTGCTTTTTCTGGTTGATTAAAATATTTTTAACATCTGTATAACCACCATGAAATTCTGTGGATGCTGCTGTCTTCCAAACAGTTCTGAGAGAGTCTGATTTTTTTGTTTTGTTTTGTTTTAAAAAAAACACATTAAAATCATGCTTTAAACAAGCAAGGAAGTTACAGTAAAGTGTTTATTCTGCAGCTCTTTTTATCAAGTGTTTTAGGAATTCACCTGTGATCTAAGCAGTTAGAGCAAAACCCATAGAGATAGAAAAATGCTATGTAGCTATAGTAAATGTGACCAAGTATAATATATAACTAGTAAGAAACTTTATGATATACTAACTATAATTGATTCCAGTGATTTGTCTGTTAAAGCCAATGCAAATAATTGTAACATCTGTCAAAAACCAACCACTAGCATGAAAACCTTTTAACATTTTGCACTTAATAAACTATTTTATACATAAACTACCTTATTGTTTATATTAAAAACTAAAAAATATTCAGTCTGTTCCAGCCATTCTAACAAAAACTTTAATAAGTAGACATTGCATAAAAATGACACAATCCAGCAGTTATTTGGTAAGGCCAGCATAATCATAAATTTACCATCCATGCTTTTCCAAAAATACTAACCCATATTGTTCTCCCTGGACCTGTTGCAGGGATGACTAATCCAGCTGCTGAGGTCTCCCTTTATGTGTTTGATGGAACACTTGGCTTGCTAGACTACAGCTGTGTGTTTATGTGCAGTGCACACCTGCAGAGGCCTGACAAATAGCTGTAGTATGCAGAGTATACAAAATTACCCTGGCAGTGCTGCAAATAAGGAAGTTTCTGTTTTGAAGTCCATATGTGTGTGAGCTTGAGATGCCAGCTGGGGTATTTATGTTGCATTGCACAGATGTAAAACTGCCAACTGATTTTATACCAAATAAAGGCTAATCTTTTTATACATACTTGGTGTCAGAGTTATGAAGTGGTACGTAAGAATGTTCTCACGACTTAGCTCTTTTAAAATAAAAGCTGACATTAAAAATGCTCAAACTCACAATATGCATAGAGGGTAAAGATAAAATCGTACTGTATTTACTTAGATATCTGCTATAGCACAGTATCTTAAGGGTTTTATTATTAGTGATGTATAGTTATTGCCTGCACATAATCAGGACTTGATTTATTGTATGCGTGTACACTACACTATATATCCTTTTTTCCAGGAGGTCATTTTGGCTCTGTGTTGAATCCAGTTTATGGATTCTGAAATGTGAAAGCCCAATTTATATAGGTACTTAACTTGAAAGCTTCGCTTTCCTATTTTCAAATGGCTTTAAGCACAGTGATAATTTTTCATCAAATGTAATACGTATTTTGAAAATTATTATCATTGTTAGTAGACCTTGTTTGTGAAGATACTTTTAAAGGTGACATTTGCCTTCCAATACTTAAGAAATTAAAATGGAAGCACTAATTTGTTAAAACTAACAAATAGCACAGATAAAAGTCTTGATTGTTTGATCATGTTAGTCAGTACCTTGACTTTCAGTATGAACTAGTTGCAAAGGCAGGGTGAAATGAATAGTTAATGTTTTGGTGGTATTAACTGCATGTAGTGAAGTACTGCATACTTAATCCTTTTTAAATGCACAAAAGGAGGGCTTGGCAGGGAGGGGGTTAATGTGCAGATGTGAAAGTAGACCGTTTCTGTGCTTCTGACTACACGCTCTGGAAGTTCCTTAAGCGCTTAGTTACATTTTTAGGCTTAACACACTCCCTTCAATTACCTTTTTTCTCTTTCTTCTTCCTTTCTCATTACTGTCTCAAGCAATTTTAGTGCTGTTTTTAATTTGTTATTTATTCTGGGCTACTAAAACATTTGAAGATGTATAGAATTCTGCTTTGGCTTACCCTGTCACAATGTGTACTTGAAACACATTTATGCTAAATGTGTAACAACAAAGAAAATGGAAGCAACGTTGAAGTATATCACTATAGAATGTGTCCCAAAGGAGTTGGGAATTTATTATGCTAAACGTAATGTGCAGCTTAGGAATGACTAGCCATCACACACAGCTCACCAGTCTGGTGGAGCTTTTTTAAACCAAAATAATTTCATACATACACACATGTGCCTGCGTGCACTCACCCTGAGATAGCAGTCTTGGGCTTCCTGAGCTTGAAATTAGTGTCTGCAAGTATCTGCCAGAAGCTCAAACATTATCCAGATTCACAAGGTTCGGAAATACAATTTCTTGATTACGAAATTTTAGAGCAGAAGTTTCAGTTGTTAATACTAGTTAGCTGAAGAGGTAATGATGTACAGCAAGTGGAAGGAAGAGTTGAGCTGTCGCCTCATAATACTGCAAAGGCGAGTAAGTGTGCCTGTGAGATGCTCGTACTACCACTAATTACTGAGAACTGGTCTATGTAGCAGAGAAGGCTGGGAACCAAGACAGAATGCCAAATCTGAGTGAAAAATGGAAACACTTCAAAAGAAGTTACTTCTCCTAGCTGAGTATAGGAAGTCTTAATTGTTGTTACATCCTCTATTTAGGAAGTATATTTAAGGCCAAAAGAGCAGAATTCTATTGGTGTGTGAGGAAATATGTTGCAAAGATGGTTTAGTTATTTTGTGTCGGGGTCAGCTCTCTTATAGAAGTATATCACTTCAAACAGATTGCCGCCACTGCAGGTTGCAAACACACAATTGAAGGCTTCTAGTTCTCAGCTCATGCACAGATGTCTTTCAATAAGTTTAGCCAGTAATTTCTTCAAATTGCTCAGTTTATCAGCAGCACATGTCATCAATCCTGCAGTGGTTGCTCAAGTCAAACTACAGAATCCTTAGCTCACAGACACAGCTGCAAACAGGTGAACAGGCAGAAAGTAATTTGTGCAGCTTGGTGGCTGTCAGACAAAAGACAGACAATCTGTGTTTAAAACAGATTGCAGGCCTTGCCTGAGCCAGACAAAAGGGATTTCTACAACTGCAAATAATTCTGAGGTTAACATATTTTCCTTTCTGCCATTAGGTGATTTGTTAAAATTGGAAACAATGAGCATTATAAATCTACACAGAAACTAGAGATAAGATGAAAGAGAAAAACAGATCGCTAAATAAGTTTACATCCTTCTGTTGAAAAGCATGTAACTGGCATTCATATAGGCCTCTTTTTTTATAAACTAAGCTGAGCTGTAATACTTATAAGGACGTTCAGTACATATTTGAAATTATGGTAAGGATGTCTAATTGGCAAAAGAAACTACACTGTAAAAAGAGTAAGTTCATGGTAATGTTCCTCTGTATTAAAAAGCTGACTTTTTTTTTCTTCTTTTCAAACTCTCCTTTGGGTATGATTCTGAGAAGATTTATCAGGATTTCATTTTAACTATGAAGTCCTGTACTTCCTCAGATATTTTACTATTGGGTAGATTTATCAAGATTTACTATACTAAGTATATCAGAGTTAAAATTTGTATCAAACAAGCTTACTGTAGTGCTAACCTAATTACAGTAAGTTAGAAAATGTACTTCACCAATCACAAATATTATTTCTTCAAATGTGTGACTATAGAATATCTATTCCTTCCACTTCTCATGGGCTCTGTAAACTTACCTTGACCTCAGAACTTCTTCTGCAGGCTTCCATGAGGTACTAATCAAGCTAATGTAATATAGCCCTTCTTCCTGTTTAGTTCAGTGAGTAAGTACTTATGCGCAATAATATTGATAGGTAATTCTATGCTTAGTTTAAGTTGTTCTGGCAAATTTATTTTCCATGTTATTTAAAACGTATCAACATAGAGATATGTGGATGGAAGAAGATGCAAAGAGTAACTGTCTGCTTTAAGGTAGCATTTGGTTTTGTGAAGGTATGAATCTGTGCATAGAGGATAAATCAGTCTGCTAAGCACACTGAAATGCATTGAAATCAATGTGTTTTCTGTGCGTAATATACTAATACATATTACAATGAATTCATGAATATAATTGTATGATTCTGGTTAATCATGCAAAAGTGTTTACAAAAATGATTTAAATTGTTCCATCAAAATTCACTGTTGTTTCTTTAAATGAAAAACAGGAGCTTACTTAAAAATAGTATGTGCTTTTTGTTACGTGGTCATGTCTGTAGTACATGCTTGATTCTAATATGAATGTTGTCGTAATTGAAGAACACTATTGTTAGGCTATTGCAAATTTGTACTTTTATCAAAATACAGTACTAAATAATTCTGCAAGGAAACCTTATATTGAGGTTGAGTTGAAGAATCCCTTACATTTCTTGACTATAAAGTACTATCTCACAAGCATGTGCTTTAATAAGCTGTAGTATGGAAGTACCCTTTCTCATGGGTTTTTTTGACAAAATGCTAATTCCAAGACTAAATTGTATCCTTAATATATGCTATGGGACTTTCCTTGCATTTGGGTTTTCTTCTTCTTTCTATCTCAATAGCCAGTAAGATTTTTAACCTCTCAGAAATTAATCACGTTAATGAAGATTTTCTATTTTTTGGCCAGGGAAGATTATATATAAGCTTCTCTTTTTATAGTGCTGACAGCATGTGTATCGCTTGTTGGTTGTGCAGGGTATATGCTGTAGATTGTATCCCAACATCATTATGGTGTTAGCATGTATGGGTTTCATGTATTCATGGTGAAGGTGAGATCATCATCTTTAAAGGATGGTTTTCATTTGTGTTGGTGAATCAAGTGGATACTGTATTTAAGGAGGGGAAAAAAGCGTACTCATGCAGGTTGCTGTCTGCAGTCCAAATTGCTGATCAGAGAGTCTTTATACACATCGGTAATGTGCTGTGCAATATAAGCTGAAATATATTCCACAAGGGAGGAAAACGGAATAGGTTACATACGCTGTTCCTAAGTGCAATGAATATAAAACTCCATTACTCACTTTAAGCAGGTGCTTTTTATATGAGGCTTTAAAGAAATATAAAACTGCTGGTGAAATGATTGGTTTGTACAGACACGACTTAACTTCCAGTACTTTGACCAGATAAAGAGGCTAAAAATATTTCTACAAACATTTCTTTAATGATTTCAAGGATTAAAGGTTAATATCCTCCTGGTGTAAGAAACTGCCATTCCAGACACTAAATGTACTGTTTCTCTTTAAGTCCTCAGTAGTTGCATAGAATATTTAGAAGAAAATATGAATATTTTTGTTAAACTTAGAGCATTGTGTTTTTAAGTTTTTATCCTCAACAACTTATATTTAAAATCCTGGGAGGAACACAGTGATATCATAAAGAAATGCAGTGTGATATAGAAAACTGTGATTGAGTAAAAGTGATACTCCAGTTAGAAACAAAGCTCATCTTTAAAGAAAGTGAAATCTTGTTGTCTATGTGTGTGGAAAACTACACATGAAGGCGTAGCCTCAGATCTTTCTCTTCTTTAAAGCAGCATATACTATCTGAGAAGGAAAATCATGGGGAGACTGTTCAAGAGAATACTGATGTACTGTATTTTAATCTTTTTCCATGTAATCTTTATTATGTTTTACTTACTGACCCTTGTCCAAATTACTGTCTTTTTGCCATTTCCTACTCCTTTACAGTAAGTGTCCCCAGCAGCAACCTCTGTTGTCCATCTTTTAACTGTATGACTCCTGGCTTTCTTCACCTCCGAAGTGAAAGATGTTAATGTTCTCTCTTGCTTCCTCCACCATTGCCAGCAATTCAGGAAATCGAACTGTTAATGATTACGCTTTAGATGTTAGTTCTTTATTATTTTTGATAATACTGTTGCTGAACACATCTGCCCTTCTTTTGAATTTTTATAAAACTTTGCAGTTGGATTTGATCATCTTAGAGGTCTTTTCCAACCTTAAAGACTCTGTGATTCTATGATTCTTTACTTCTTAAAGAATTACTGCATCTATCCTCTAGAATCCTCAATTTGTTGACCTTTTACTGGTCCATAACTGTTTTGTCCTATATGCAATTATCTCAAATCGAGCTTGTTAGAGATTTCAACCATTAAATACTCTGACAGCAAGCAGGTGACCAGGTGTCATGCATGTTACAGGGAAGCTCACAACCATGTGCAGGTCCATATGAAATCCGGCATTTCTTCTCTCTTGCATAGTAGGTATGTTACATAGAACTTTAAGGTTTGCATTTGCTCTGGTGAATGAGGCTTTTTAAGGACAAAGGAATACAAACTTGTAGAAAACCACGCTTTATTAGTTTCATAGTTGCCAAATAGCTTATTTAAATAGATGTGTCTTAGAGAAATGAGCTTCACAGTTAAAAGAGAAGGTGATGAGATCTGAAATGAGCTCTGGTTCCTCTAAGACTTTGTTCTTTCATCCTACATTTTGATGTCCTAGAAAGTTGCAAACCTCTTTTTACTCTAGGTGCTACAGACCTTTTCACTGAAAGAAGAGTTGTAAAATGCAGGCTTTATTCCAGAACCTAAGATACATTGCAACTTATGCTTAGCCTATTTGAAGATAAGGCATTTGAACTGGTACTGGATTGAACTTGAACTAGACTTAATAGAAACTCAGGGTAGAAAATGCATTTCAGGTTTTTAGTGATCATATTATCATATATTAATGAGAAAAAGGGTTTTAATATACTTTGTGTTGACATTTTGCTTGAGCTATTGAACTTATTCTCAGATACAGCAAAACTAGTGTATTTGTATCCTGGTTACAGCTGAGGTAGAGTTATTTTTCTTTCTAGCAGCTGGTATAGTGCTGTGTTTTGGATTTAGGATGAGAATAATGTTGATAACACACTGATGTCTTTAGTTGTTGCCAAGCAGTCAAGAACTTTTCAGCTTCTGATACTGGCCTGCCAACGAGAAGGTGGGGGATGCTCAAGGAGCTGGGAGGGGACACAGCCAAGACAGCTGACCCCAGCTGGCCAAAGGGATATTCCATACCATATGATGTCCTGCTCCGTATATAACTGGGGGGTGGGCCATGAGGAGGTTGGGCATGAGAACTAGCTGAGTTTTGGCTTTGGTGAGCAATTGTGCTGCGCATCACTTGTTTTGTATATTCTATTATTGTTGTTGTTATTACTATCGTTATTCTCCTTTTCTGTCCTATTAAAATGTCTTATCTCAGCCCACAAGTTTTACCTTTTTTTGTTTTTCTTTTTGATTCTCTCCTCATCCCACTGTGGGGGTGAGTGAGCGAATGGCTGTGTGGTTGTTTCAGATGCCAGCTGGGTTAAACCACAATGGTTTGAAAGGAATAGGAGGCTTATACAACTAAGATGGAAACAACTGATTGCGAGTGTCTGCTTCCAAGCAAAGGGTGTGTTACTAAGGGTGGAAACTGTAAGCTCTTTCCTCTGTCCATCTGTCAATCTGTGTCTTTTTCAGGATCTTGCTTCAAATACTTCATGGTGAAAGTTCCTCAAGTTCTTATTTATCTGTATCCCGGAAGCATTTGCATCCATGTCATTTTTAGCATTTGTCTACTGACAATGTGTAGATAAGAGGATTCATAGGACATGCTTTTTGAGAGTTAGAAATTCAGATTCTGATAGTTTTTATGCGTTTTCTTGGAAGACAAAAGTTATTTTAATGCATTGACTTGGGCTTCTACCATTTGTCTCAAATGATACAGGGGTATCTGAAATGCAGCTGTTGAATTATGCAGAAAGGAAAATCGATCCTCTTCTTCTTTTTGAACCTCTGTTTACAGCAGCTGGAACAGTGTCACTAAAGCCACTTTAATCCTGTGTCCTGACCAATGTCATGTTGTCAAATCTAAAATAATAGCTTCAATTAGGTATGCTTATAATTGGCAATGTCTAAATAGCTTGAATGTTAACAATAATAAGGTTAACAATAATAAGTTGCCCAAAACTACACTTTTCACAGCAAGGTTTGAGAGCTATTATTTGCAATACTATATATGTTTAAAGACAGAAAATGGTATTCGTTCTCGAAATGTTGGCTGTTTAGATCAAAAGGAGCAGCAGTCAGACTGCACATAGATTGGGTTTCTGTACCATGCACTGAGAATGTTTCAGGATGATCCTTGTCCTTTTCATGGCCAGCCTTACTACAGTAGGTGAAGGGAGTTCTGAAACATTTCCCAGCTCCATTGTATTTTCAGAAAAGGTTTTGGGGTTTTTTTTCAGTGGTAGCTATTTAGTTCTTCTATGACCATTGAAAATTAAAGTATTATTTTACCTGACTGGATAATCATTTAAGACAGCTTATCAATAAAGAATTATTCAAAGGTACTTCTGACCTAGAATGCCTTAACGTATTATTCCGAATGTTCTGCGATTTCTTCAATATTGGTTGGAATCACAAGTTTCTTATTTAACTCTCCATTTGAAGCAGAATTTTAGAAAAATCAAGTTGTTTGTGTGTTAAGGCAGATGGGGACCTGTATGAAGGCTGTTGTGTAGCATCTCAAAATGGGAAGGTAACAATAGGGATTTGCCAGATTCAAGTGACTCTCCCTGTAGGTGAAATGCTGTTCTTATTTAGCAAGCTGGGAATTTTTTGCAATATGAAAATGTCCATTACTAAATGATGGTTCCACATCTGTTTTCATGTTTAGGAAATGGAGAAGCCTTAATTAGTTTACGGGCAGTTTAAGGATTAAAGTAGTTAGTTACAGAGATTTTAATATTGATCTCCAAAGTGAAGATGAGTGTATGACTGGCTGTGTGCTCAGCTCTGAAATATGTCTGTGAAAATACTGAAAACATGTGAGGAGATTCATTTTTGTGTCATGTGTGTGCATATGTGTGGTTTTTGCAGCTTATGTTCTGATGAAGAGAATGGTAGAGACTTATATTTGTCATTGTTGCCCAAGAAGAAAGCAGCTTGACCTTCTTTAGAGAGTATTTCAGTCTGTGAAGAACTGCTGTCACCCTTCCATGCATTTACTGTTCCTTTGAGTACTGTGGTTGAAGAAAAAAATGAAAGCAGAGTTAATTTTTAGGACAGGTTTCTTTTAGGTGTGGAACTGTGGCACAAGAAACTCAAGACAGTAGACAGTCTGTCCAGCTCACCATACATTAGAGGCAAGACAGGCCTACCATAATCCTGTTGTTATTGCCCTGTTAAGTCTTGAGAATGGGTGGGGATGAAACAATAACTTCTTAGAATAGTAGTATGTAGACTGAAAACTGGTTGCCACAGTTACAAGAAAATAATGATGATACTCAGAATAGCAATAGTAATGCTAAATAAAATTGAATTAGAAAAAAAATAGCTCTATCCTTTGACACCTCCTTAAAATAAGCTGCCTGAATTATTGCTTTGAAGAAGAAAGTAAATAGTAGCCTGTGAGTGTCTACTTTAGGGCTGCAAAATGTGGTCTGCAGACTATGGTGACAGATTAAAAATGTGGAATTGTGAACGCAGTAAAGATGTTAGGGGAACATGATCACAAAGATTTAGTTTTACTACAGAAAAAAATGAGAAAGTATTTATAACTTGGCTTCTACATTTAAAAAAAATCTCTTTTTCTCCATATTTCCAATTTAAATTAAAGAAAAGAAAAAAACCCCAAACACAAAACCCCAGTATTTTCTGTTGTTGTGTGCAAGGAAGCACAGTGATTGAAAGAGATGTTGAAGTTCCTATGCTGCTGCCGTTTTACTGCAATGAAGAACATGAAAGTTCGTGCTCCCCCAGTGCTTCGAATGTGAGAAGTAGGAGTGATGCCAGCTAGAGCTGGTCTTTGTGGCTTCTATTATATAAGTTCACACTGCAAGGAGGAAGGAATTAAGTTTGGTTTTAGCTTCGAGTTCCTCAGAAGTGGCATCTCTCTAACCAAGTTGAGTACAGACTTTCAGAAGCTGTTACTGAGGGCACTGCTTAAGCAGAGACTGAACGCAAGTGAGTATTTCTCATGGAAAAAAAATGAGGTTTTTCTTAATGCTTCGATTTATTTACTAGTTTTTCTGTGTTAGTCATGTAAAATTTAAATACCTATTTCTTGAAAATAATTGGATGTTTTTTCTTGATTCCAGTAAGACTTCGGCTTAATTGTTATTTCATTTGGTTAATAGCTCCTTGCTGTTATCCATGCATTGATCTTTTTTACTGAGTTCAAAATCATTTTGACATGTATGTGACAGTCTTTGAATATATCATGTTGCCAAACCATAGTTTATTGGTACTTAATGCTTTAAATATTGGAATTTTTCCTTCTGAGGCCATAACCTAAATATGGGGAGAATTCATGTGGAGCTACTTCTAAAAGTTTTAGTCATGCCTTATTCATTTCCTATTTCGTATTTTGCAGTTCTCTCTTTTATGATCTTTCTTAAGAATTATTTATTGTATTTCAGGGATTTGGCGGCACACAGTCCTGACTCTTGTCCTCAGAATCAGTACCATACCTCTTTTACTGATTTCCTGTTGTGTCTATTGATCAGTTTAGATTTTGTCTCTTGATTTTTCCATTAATCATGACAAATTCACCTTATTACAAACGGATTGGTAAAAGATGTATAGGCCATTAGTTGAA
Source organism: Balearica regulorum gibbericeps (assembly GCF_011004875.1). Classification (NCBI taxonomy): domain Eukaryota; kingdom Metazoa; phylum Chordata; class Aves; order Gruiformes; family Gruidae; genus Balearica; species Balearica regulorum. The sequence goes on along the minus strand of NC_046185.1, from coordinate 24,175,102 downwards.
GTCACTAATTAGGTAACTTTTTTTTAACAGGTCTTAAATTCAATGGTTGCTCAGCATTAATAGTCTTGTTAGCAGAAATCCTGGGCTGATCTATAAAGACACAATTGTGACCTGCATTTAGGTATTTGATTCCCTCCTGCTTGCACACAGAATGTCACTTAATGCAGGGATTTGGGGCAAGTTGCGTAGTTGGGTTACGTACGTAGAGAGGACCAAAGCTATGACCAGAAAAGTTGGGCGGAGGATGTGAATGCCTGCTTTAAAGTGTGGGAGACCCTTCCTCGAAGGTGTGATACTTTTGTGCGAGTTTCTAGAACAGAAGGGCTCAGTTAAAATTCAAGTGAGTTAGTGTGCCCAAGGTGTAAACTGTCAAAGTGTAGTAGATTTTAAGTTAGTAAAACTTGCTGCCTATTTTGAGGTTCTGCAGTGTGGAAAGAACAGCTTTCTAGGTCTTTGGTGATGTGTTATATTCTCTGTGTGATCTGATTCAACTAAAAGAGATTATGTTGGATCACCAAGTATAAACATAGTTACATATTTGGGAAGGAAACACTTGATTTTTACTGCAGATAGTTCTACAATGGGCAAGATGTTTCCAATACGAAAACCACACAACTAGAAAATTGTCAGTTTTATCTGGAAGCAGCCATAGGTTATATTTGGTGGAGACAGATATATGTATCTCTCTGTTTCCATAAAGTCTTTGATTACCATGTTCCTGATGAAAATAATAAATTCACTCAAGAAAATGTAAGGTGTACTGAAAAACAAACATGGTTGCTCTCTTCTCCGATTTTGACTACACTGATCAACAAAGTCAAGTAAACCACAGTGCTACTTTTGAAATTGTGATTACAGAAGAGCAAGTACAGCACAAATTCCACTTTGTTGTCTTGCACCTTGGAAGTAAGCCTTTGTCATGCTTCATTTGCAAGACATTGAATTTGGATAATGTTGCTGTTGGCAATGACAGATTTGGCTTCCCTTGTTCCTCTTTGAATTCATACTCAATGTCTTAATTAAAATCTTGTGAAGTGTTTGTCTGCATACTAAATTTGAATTAGTATTTGGAAGCATGGAGCATTTCTTATCTAGCGGTCTTAAGATCCTCCTACTCAACTAATCCCTTCAAAAGACACTACTTTTAAAAAGTTTATAAACATTGAAGGTAGGGAAGGGAGCCTCGGCCTTTGCTCACTTAAACATTTGTTTGCTGAAATAGGTATTTAAGGAATATTTGAGCTATGCGTACAACTGTTGAGACTTTGATTTTATAATGATATTATCATGATGAAAGAGATAAAAGGGAGAATACTTGGGAAGAACTAAAGTTACAGGGATAGAAACTACAGATAGTCAGAGGCATACCTAGGAAACAAGGCTGCTTTCTTCTCTATAGAGCAGCTTGCCAATTTGACAAGTTTATGAGGGATGGTTCATAATTTCCAAATTTTTTCAGAGACTAAAGAAAATGTGCTGTTTCCATATATTAAACTTATTCATCATAAATGGTTCACCAAGTGTCTCTAAACTTTCTGTGCTTTGAAAAAGAAACTTGTAACTGGTCAAGGGGAATCACCTCAGGTTCAGGTAATTTTTGTCTTCGTGATCAAAGTCTAGTTAGACATCCTAAGTTCCTTGTTGTATAGGATTTTAATATTTAATAAATGGATATTCTGAGTGTCCTTCAGTCCAGAGCCGTGAAACCTGAGCAGAATTAATTTTTCTTGCAACTTCTTGATTACTATGGTATGCTGCAGTTATCAGGTGTTAAAACTGAGAACATGATGATGTTGCCACTTCATGTCAAAGCAACTTAGGAAAGGAGGGGCATGATTATGCTGTGTTATTCTAAAACTTTTCTGTTTTCTTTTCAAATAGTTGAAAACCACTGAGAAAGTGTTCATCCTGTCACCCTAACAGGTGTTCCAGGAAGAAACAGCTTATTACTGCTCTCAGTTAGTTCGTTGTGTGCATTAAAATAGAGTTGTTAATCATATAATTGTTAATTATATGCTCATGTATTGAGGGTTTGTGGGTTTCTTCAAGGCCAAGCCATTCAGCTTTCTTAGTTTCCCATCGTGATCCCTAACCCATGCTAGCTGGGTGAAAACCAATGCACTGGCTAGTTTGCTGACTGTCGTGCATATGCTGACTGGTCAGCTAACAGGGCAGATATACTCACATTTTCCTGAAGGCTGTAGGAAATAAATGTCTTTGATAATGCTGCTGTATCTTGCTGAAATTCAACTAGTCCAGAAGTTATTTGTTGAGGGAATAGGAGTGAACAGAAACAAATAGGGAGCACAATCACATGAAACTTGGTTCCTTGTTTTCAAATGTGATACTAAAACAAAATTCAAGTTACAAAATGGAAACATGGAAAGTTTTAGTCCTAATGCAGAGAGGTTGTTCAGGGTAATGCATCTAAAAGTGGATTCCATGATGGAAAATATTTAGTTTTGAAAATACTTAATCTTTCATGGTGAAGTGAGAGAAATGTATCGGGCATCACACCTTGTATTTTCAGGCATAAAAGACTTGCTGAAAGATGGAAACAGCAAGAAGCTACCAGTTTGGAGAAGACTTGAAAGAGAGGGGTCAAATTATGAACTCAAATTTGTTTTGCTTTGTAATCTTGGCTGCTATATTATATATTTTTTTTTATTTTTATCTTTTTTTTTTTATTTTATAATATTTTGTTTTGGAATAGGCAGAAGACAAGGAAAACCATACTTTTTTCTTTCTTCTCTTTCTTCTTTTTTTCAACATAATGGCCTCTATTTGCACAAGTTTATAAGAAGTATGAGGAGGCAGAGCCAATACTAGGAAATGCCTACAGATACCATATCTGCTTTTGACAAATTCTTGCATTGTGTCTGATACCACACCTTGGATCAAAGGGGATTTTCAGCTTTAAAAGAGGCTTACCCCGGGCAAGACTGGGAATGAGGGTGTATTCACGAGACTAAAACCAGTAGCTGATCTTTCAGACTGAGAACTGATGGGGTGTTGTAGTTGCAGGCACACACATGGGTTACAGTGAGCATTTCTCTGAGCCTGAAGCCTTCCTGAATCACAAATTAGGAAGAGGCTGGGCATACCTCAAATGCAGAAAACAGGTTAAATTTTTATAAGAAAGTATGCATAGAATGTGGAACGTACTTTCACAAAGCAGTCTGGTTTACTAAATGCCATGTGTCTCTTTGTATGCTGCTTCTCTTTTCCTACCCTGGAAAGTATTTTTTATTCAAAAATTATTTGAATGTCTTACCAGAAGAAAATTTAAATAAATATATGTCAAGAGGTCTGCTTACCTAATGGTTTTGTATGCACTACCAAATACACTTCAGTGTTTAGGAACTGGAATAGGCACAGTGAACTAAGCACAATTACAACGTTTAATCCTAAATCTTCTGTTTCCTATAAAAATTTTTAGGAATTTTTCCTTACTAGTTAATATATAGTAAAGGTCGTTCTTTGGTTTAAGTCTTTGAGAGATTGTGCAAAAAACTAATGAGCTCATTCTGTAGAGAATACATTGTTTCTTTAATGTGTGTAACTACCTAGAAATACATATCAAAATTCTTTAATTTTTTTTTATCTGATATTGGAATAAATTCTATGTTACGTGTGCAAGGAAACAGTTCCATAATTACACTAATATTTGCATAATTAACAAGCTGCTTGCCAATTTTAACTGACAAATTCCAGGTCACTTTTGCTTGAGGGGAAAAAAAACATTAAAAAATGATACCTTCTGTTAGTTTTTCCTTTCATACTTCTTACAGGTGTTGAAACTATTTTTTTTCTGATTTGCAAGTAAATGTGTTTTTTTTTTCTGATAGGCAGTGCTGTATTGAATAGGAGGGCTGACTTCCTCCACCTATGCTCTGGGGCTGTTTTGGGGGCTGCCCTCGAGCTCTGCCAACATATCTCGGTCCTGACTTGTAAGATCCCCTGCTGCTGCCGCCGCAGGTCTAGGCAGCTCTTCAGAAGTGACTGCCAATAGTGCCGATTTCTTCCAACTGGTGCGGTAGTTTTCTGGTGTGTACAAATGGGGGCTGAGGAAGGACCACCAAAACTTATTGCCTTGTGACCTGAGGCAAGGTTTGAACTCCAGTTTCCGTTGAAAAATGGCAAGTGTGCCGTTGGCTGCCCGTGCCATTCAGCTGCATGGATTTAATGCTTTACATTGCTACTGAGTAAAATGTTGTTGTCTAAATGTGAGCTGAAAACACTTAGTCATTTAAGGTCCAGAAATGAAAGGGTCACAATAAAAACATGAAAGAATAATTGAGGTGGCACTTATAAAGTGAAAACAAAAGCGTATCTATGTCTAGATATACATATTTATTATTCCAATTTCTAAGTGGCTTTGTGTGTTTTCTTCACAGTATCTGTATATATTTTATGCATAACTGTATTAAAATGCCCATACACAGCATTCTCTCACTTCCATTTAAAAACTGTGAATCACAACAAAAATGCTATAAGAACATCTAAGGTAGATAATTAAAGTATAATTAAGTTTAAATGCCTTGGTGAAGGAATATAAAAATATTTAAATTCAACAGGCTAGTACATTTGCAGTTTTCTTTTATTAGGTGTGAAATCTAAGAATCCCCTGCCAACTCTTGAGGGCTCAATCCAGAATGTTGAATTGAAGTACTGCGGCACATCATTGGTCAAATGTGCCTCTGGGACCGTGGGATCAATAAAAATTTGTGCCAAAGCCCCAGGTATGTGCAGCTGGACCATGTAAAACTTTATTGCCTGTATAGGAGAATTGGCCTTGCTTTTTACAAGGAGAGTTACTGAAACAAGAATTTACTCATTGTTCCTATGAATCAGAGAGGTTTTTTTGTATTCTGTTTTGGGGTTTTTTATTATTATTGTTAAGTGTGCCAGGATGATCCAGTCTGGCCCCAATATAGTCAATTTTTACACCAAATAAAAAATAAAGCTGATATTTTTTTCTGCTGAGATATATATTAATCTAAAAGCACTGAAGAAACTGAAATAACTCTGCATTTTCCTATCACACAGAATATCTGCATTTTGCTTTATTTGCAGCATAATTTTGATGTATTCTGTTTATGGTTTAATTTCTCATTTTCCAGTAATGCTACAAGTATGTATTTTGCTTGTGAAGTTTTTGAGGGCTCTGTGATAAATAGTTTTTAAATTTCTTTAATAGAATTTTTCTGGAAGTGCATGCAGGAACTTTTCCAATCAATGTCTATGATATCTTCATATGTAAAGGCAGCTAACTAACTATTAAAAAAGTAGTGCATGTAACTCTAAATTGAGTTCATGCTGATTTTTAAAGATATTATTTTATAAAGTTGGGATGGAAAATACTATTTCCAATAGAATTGATTATTTGAAATCCTCCTGCATGTAAAGACATTTACAAGATAACATTAAGGAAGCTGTTTAATAGTTTATATGAGACTGCTCTCTCTATTTCCTCTTTTAATTCTGTACTTACAATGTTAATAGCTGTTCTCTTTGGACTAGTGAATGTTTATGTTGAAAATTTATCTTGTTACAGTAAAAGCTGTAAAGAGTCTAATCTTTATCTTAGGTGATGGTGGAAAAGAGAAGCTGATTCCTTTAATTCAAGGCCCTTCTGACACCAGAGACTTACACAGCAGTAAATGGCTCAATGAGAGTAGAAAGCCAGAATCTCTCTTAGCTCCAGATTTGGTAGCCTTTACAATCCAAATTCCACAGTATATGGACTACTGCCATAATTCTGGTAAGTGCAAAACTCTTGGTAAGCTTGTATCACGTTACATTTTTCCGATCCAATGTAATTTTCAAAAGATAGATGTCATTTAAAACGCCAAATGCCAAAGTATGTTTTTCACATACTGCACACATTACAACTCTGCCTTAGCTCACCGTGTGACACAAAACCTAAAAGCAGCATTTCAATGTATGTCTTCTTCAATAAGGAAGGCTTCATTGACTTTGCCTTTTAAATTATTTATACAGAATTTTTTGCAACCCCTTTTTGAGGGCAGGATCCAAGTTGAAAATATTACATTTTTTATTTCTTCCCTTTATCTGTTGGGTTGAGCTGCTTATACACAAGTTGGCACACTGAATTCAAAGTGGTTCATATAAATTTGCAGCATAATTTATAATTAAATTAAGAATTTGTTTATCATAAAAACTGTTAATAATAAAAAGGTGATTTTTAAAATGCTACAGAGCACATATTTGACATCATCAAACTTGGGGTTGTGGTGGATTTAAATGAGAAACAAGTTGATATTTTCAGAGAATTGCTTGGATAAATTTAAGACTGTTGTTGATTTTGTGGGCATAAATAATCTTACCTGACATTCTTATGGTTTCTGTGGGCTTGAAACAAAACATTGGTCTGTTTTAAGCAACAATGACAGTTTTGAAATGTATCTAACTTAAAATAACTATAATATAGTTTCTGAATTACACATGGATCTAGGTTTTGCAGTCAGTATGGTGCATTTTAAAAATCATATTTTCAGGTTTTTAAAAGTTTATCCTGTTGTTATGCTAAGAGTGGAATCAAACAGGGGGAGGAAAACCAACCCAGAAAGCATCTAGTTTAAGGGAAGCAAAATAATTAGCCGACCTCAATATTATGAAACACGAAAGTAAACTGAAAAGTGTGCGCTTTTTCTCTATTTTTTTCATGTGTAATGGTTGTTGAATGTCATTAGTCTGAAAAGTAACAGTGAATTTATTGCCATCTTTGTAATTTTTACGTGCATATGTAAACAACATTTGATTCTTATGCAAAGTAAATATTTGCAAGCACTGCGCACTCCAGCAGTTAGGGGTTTTTTTCAGTAACTGTACTTGTATGTTTCTTGGAGAGCATCATGTTGGAAATGTTTACGATAGTGTTTTTATAACAATTATCTGAAGTTTCTGCCCCTAAAACATTGCTGAAAAGCAATTCATTATTCAACAGTCTCTGAATTTTTCAGATCTGCTTTTTTAAAAAAGTGAAAATCTGTTGCACCTGTTGTCTCACTTAAGTAACTTTTAAATGTTCATAATAATAATATTTATTACTTTTACTGATTATTGCATTTTCTGCCTTTTTTGAGGATCATTTGGTTTAGTTTTCTGATTTTTGTCTTAGAATATTAATGACATTTTAAAGGAGCTGTGCATACTTTCCTATGCTATAGAATTATTGCTTTTGTTACAGGTCACGGGGATCACATACATTTTTGCTCATCAGTGTTATGGATAGTCCAATTAGACAGTTGAGAGAACTTGATAGGCAGTGACAGGAGATGCCTGTGAGAATTAAGGCACCCACAAATGAAGTGCCAGCCAGACTCATATGGAGGTGCTTTGAGAGGCAGAAGATTGGTTTGTAAGAGACAAATGTCTGTGGTACCTGTTTTGTAGATGAATGGAGATACATTTAATATGCTAAGATTTTAGAATTGAAAATTTATGGGACCCTTCACCTGCCCCTGCAGTGCCTCAGGGAAGTTGTACCGATTCCGTGTACTCAGTGGTAGGTGCCAACCTGTGTGCTCAGGCTCTGGCTCTGCTTCTCTCTATCTGTGAGGTGGCACCTTTGATGACAAATGGGACAGAAAAGCTGACTGATGTGTTAAAGCTTTGGTCCCAGTAAACATGCAGAATAGTGTACTGCAAATGTTTGTGGGGTCTTTTTAAAATAAAAATTAAAATAGGAAACTAATGTTTAAATTATCTCAGGTTCTATACAAAGGATGAGGGAGTTAATTAAAGCCTTCATTTTCAAATACATGCTGAAGGAACTGAGGGGATTTAATAAAGGAGGTATAGCTGTCCTTTTCGTTAGAACTGTGAAAACTACATGGAGAGAAAACATGAAGTTATTTGAGAGCATAAAAATGCTTTTGCTGTCAGTTGCAGTCACTTCTGGGAATTAAGAAAGCTATACTGGATAATTTGACAGCAAATTCAACTTATGCCTCAGGGGAATAGAAGGGTTGTTGAAAGCTGTACTACTGGAGATGATTGTGCTGTACTGAAGTTGTGCTATTTGAGCAATTTATCCTAATGATGTTAGATCTGATGTTCTGGAATAGGAATTTGGACTACAGAGAAGAGTGGGCAGAGTAGTTCAACCTACTTGTAGGAAGAATGAAAAAAGTATCCAGGAGAGATGAGAAAAATTATCTAAAACTGTTCAGTGTTATCAGATTGCTGGAGATAAGGCCGGGGTTGGCCAAGTCTTCAAGCCCTGCAAAGTGCATATACAAATAGCTGTATAGCTAATGCTCACAAAATACACAGATGATTTCTCAAAAGAGCTAAGGGCGGTGGCAGTTCCAGCTTGGTGGGATTGGATAAGTTGTCACCCAGCACTCAGGTAAACTCAGTTCACTTCTCCCCATATGCAAGGATTGAGAAAACTTTGCAAACTCAGTGTCAGTGGAGCACAGTGTGCAGCTCGGCGGGGGGTGCGTTAGGGCTGCCCAAAGCTAAATCGCTGCAAGTCAGCCACCTCCGTTAAGAACAGAATGATATCATGTCTTTTGGTGTGTAAAACCAAGAGAAGAAATTGCAGGGGAATTTCTGGGTACTCTGAAAGAATCTTGGAATACAACACAATGCCTATGCAAGTGACTTTTAAAAATTTTTTGCTTATATAAAAATTAGTGAAGGAAGAATAACTAATTAATTTATTATGCATCTGTGAAGTTGAATGGAAGACAACTCGGTCTAAAATCAAAACAGTTGTTTGGATATAAAATGCCAAGGAGGAGGTTGTGCAGATGGCATGAGGTTCTTGAATAAATCAGGGTGTATTTACCTGGAGAACAGGCCGGGGACCTTTCATCCTCCTCTCCCTGTCGGGTCAGCAACTGTCTACTGTCTTGTACCACTCCAGTCATACGATTCAGGGTGACCAGGATGGTTGTGCAGCTTGCTTTTACTGCTTGTCTGTAGGTGGCCCTGCAAAGGTTGAGTGTGTATTTACAATTTGAGTGATAAAGCATTTTACACTAGTTTTATATTTCTTGCTATTTCACTTGCTGCTGCTGAGAGGAAGAGGAAAAAAAAGTACGGTTCTAGTAGTACCATACTGCACTGAGTATAACCAGCATAGGGAAAAACTCTATAAAATGTAATTCCAAAAAGGGCAGCATTAAAGTGTGCAGTGTATAGCACATACAGGCAAACTAAGTATTATGTATAACAAGTGCATCTACTGGTGACTACTTAGCAAGAGTATTTTTCTGTTTGGTGCACAAAGTGTCGTTAGCACAGTGGAAAACCATTCCACCTATGGCAGAGGAAGTACTTAGGGACACAGAATATCAGTATGATTTTGTTTAGTCCTTAAATACAAGTCTGCATGCTGGTGCTTTTGATTTTGGGTACTTTAATTGTATGAAAAACTGCCCCAGGTATCTCTGTGCACAGTTGTAAAAATCAGTGGATGTGCTCCGCAGTCCTTATCTGAACTGCAGCATATAAAATAAATACAAGAGAGGAGATTATTCCATTACCCCAGGGCTTGGGAAGGTCTTCTTTCTGCTTCTCTGAACTAACCCTGGCTTTATTAACCCTCAGAGCAAGCTGCAGACCATGGTTGTTTCACCTGGCCTTTGAGAGAAGTAGGGAGATTTCAAAATGAATGCTGGTGTTAGTATTTAATTATGAGCAGCTGTTGAATAGATGAGGTGAGCTGATTAAGCTCTATTTGGTTTGCCATATTGAATAATTGGGAGTATGTGCACAGCCAGCATATGGAGAGCTTTATTACATATAAATCAAGAGGAACTAAAATTAAAAAATACAATTAAAAGGTTTTCTTTGAGATCAGCTTAAATATTCAGTAATGCAGCAGTGAAATAAGGGGTTGAACAAAAGTACCTGTATTACTAGCATGCTCATGTGTGGTAAATTGATACACCCAGTGGGGCAAACTAAGAGTGAGAAGGCTTCTCTAGTTTGTGAAAGCTGTGTGAAGGCTGAACAGCAAATATTCAACCTTATAAAAGTTGGTAATTTCTCATTTAAGTGGTATTTTTCTTAAATTTCCAAAGATTTTTTTTTTCTCCACTGCCAATATTTTTTAATTTTGGGTAAGATCACTCCATTCTCCTCCCCCCTATAAAGAAAAAACTGAAAATATTTTTTAAGACCGAAAAAATCATATTTTCAAACATGAAGAGAGTGCCATAAAGATTATACCAGCAGGAACATTATTTTTTTCCTATCATAAACCACCTGATTTTATCTGTTAGAATTTGTTTGAAAGGAGGTGAGAGATTTTACATACATTTGTTTTTATGCCACCAACTCCCCCTTTCTTGCAGTGAAAAAAGCCTGTCATTGTCATATTTTTTTATTTAATTTTGACTACTCACATTGGGGATACTTCAAAGTCTGGTTTTTAAAGCTGGAACAATGATATTTTTGAAGTTCTCAGTTTTAATTAAATGAGTGCTTGTTCCAGTAAACAAATAAAAAAAAGTCCTCGTAAAAGAGAATTCATAAACTAGTTCGAAGTATTTTGGAAAGATCCCACACAATGAATGAGTAAAAACGCTTAATATATTGGAGTAATTAAAGACAATTCACATTTGTGGTTTGGGCATAAATGTGTAAAAATTATACCCATCTATCTTATTACATTTCCTTTTCTCTCCCTGAGGATTTCACTATGTACTTTATCTGTAATTGTTGCCAGTTTTCTATCAAGTTCCCACTGGGCTTCTGGTGCAAAAAATCTTATCCTCTCGATGACAGAGCTTGCCTGAATGATTTCATGCTCTTAGCATTTTTGTTCACGGGAATTAGGGGCAGAATGTAACTGCAGCTGAACATAGCATCTATTTTTGTAATTTTGAAGTTTAGACTCTGTTATTGGAACTAAATGAAGAGATGCAGGTGTTCTCCAGTTCAAGTCCTTTGGGATTTTTTGATGGTAGATGCTTGAAAAGAAAATGCATGTGTTTCCAGAGTCAAACAGCAGCTGTGGACAAGGATTTATGTTTTTCTCAGAACTTTGGGATTTCAAAATGTTACATTTAATCACATGCACAGAAAGGAGAGCAAATGTTAAAGATGTTACATATAAAACTAGGGGACTGATCTTTTTACCATACCAACTAGTGGTGGGAATAGAGGAACAAAGTGATCTTTAATCTTAATATGAACAATTTCAAAAGGATTATGATAGTTGCCAGGACTCTGGTGTTTTGAGAACAGTGCTCTTGCAGTGCACAACATTTATATCCTCTTAATTGCTTTTAAAATCTGGCTTATTCTCATCTTTTGCCTTGGAAAAATATGAATGCTAATAGTGTAAGTTACTGAAAACACAGTATTCATGTAGTACTTACAGTGGAGTAGAGCGAATTTCAATTCAGGTAAGTATACATTTTTAGAAAAATTATTCTAGTAATGTCCTGTAGTTTTCAAAATCAGATTAAAAATAGCAGTTCAACTGCCTGAACTGCATGGCTAAATTTGGAATTTTTCTGAGTTACAAAACTTGTGGGCACAAGTCTTTTGTGGTAATGCAATTTCTCCCTCACTTTCTCTCTCTCTTATAATTTTGAAATTAGTTGATTGCATTAGGCAAAATGTCTGACATCTTTTAATTTCATCACAAGCTCAAGCGGGGCCAGCAGATGGTGATACTACTGTGCAGTTCCGGATGGGAGGATGGTGTGGGGAAGAGCAAGTTGGTAACAGTGGTAAATGCAAGTTAGTTAATACCTATGTGAGAAAGTAAAAGCCTCTTTTTAAATCCATTTAATTTTGCACATTTACCAGCTTGTGTGTGCTCCATCCTCCCTCATTACCCTCACAGCTCAATATGTTATGCACTACAGCCCAGTTAAGTATCAAATATTTTTCTAGACCCGAACCACCTCTATCTACTGTCTTAAAGACCCAGCACTTACTACTTTTTCTAAGAGGGAAGTAAGCTTGTCTTCAAGCACAGCTTGTTACTCTACTGGCTCGAATTATAAATTTCATGTTCATGGGAGTAGCATCAGGGAGGGACATACTGCATAACGCTAACTAGATTAACATTATTTCCAGCAGGTTGCATAACTCTGGCAACTGGCAGTAAGTTCTGGTTTTAGAAAGGTAATTGTGCAATGCAGGAGTAAAGCAGCCTGTTCAACTTTCCATCAAGGAATTCTGCAAACCCTCTTGGGGGAAGAGGTGTTTTCATCTCTCTGCATACATTGCATTCAGTTTCTCTCAATATGCCATAAATCTTTCAACAATACATGTACCCTAGAATTCTGAAATTGTGACTAAATAGGATTCTGAGTTTTGTAGAATGATACTTGAAAAATTGATATTTAAAAAAAAAAAAGCTAGAGCAAAGCTAAAGCTGCACTCTGTCCTGTCAGTTGTTAGGAACTCAGCCTGTGTAGTTGAGTTTCCTGAAAATATTTCTGGTTTTCTTTCAAGCCTGACTGACTTTGAGATGTGCTGTTCATCTGCGCTATGGAAGTTAACAGAGTAATATCTTTAGCCAAAGAAGTGTTCTTGCTTTTTTTCGATTTCCTTTTCTTAATAGTATCACTTAAGAGTTTGGTAATATGGCAAAATAATGACAAAACTTGAACGATGAAGATGGAGACTCAACTCCAAATAGCAGGAGCCTGAGATGCTGCACTAGGAAATCTGTTGAGTGAGGAAGTTGGAAAGCCTGATTCTCCTCTGGGTTTATACCTTTTTCTTTAGAAACTCATTGCCTGACTTTCTCTTTTCTCTTAATTCAAGATAACAGCATTCTGCCTATAGGTAATGCTGCAGCTGATCTTGTAGTTCTTGGGATGGGTGTTTGTGCTTCAGCATTGACAACTGAAGATTTGAGCTCTTGAGGCGTGGGTAATATGGGGTATGCAGGCTTTAAAGTGCAGAAAGGAAGTCTCCCCACCTCCTCTTTAAACAGAGGAAACCTAGAAAGTTCTGTAAAAGTAACTAAAAAATTGAGTTGTTAAAAAGCCTTTTTTTTTTTTTAACCTTTTAACTCATTAACTGTGTAAAACTTAAAGAATGGCAGATATGAGACTATTTCTGCTACCTTTATTTTGTGTGTATGCATGTGTTTTCCATAGGATTTCTGTTCATTTGCAATCTGGTAGTATCAAAGTGTTTCATATGGCCACCAAAGTCGTATTTAACACTTCTGGTATGAAAAAAAATCTAAATGTGGGTTCAAATGATAACTTCTGTTTCCATAACAGAATAGGATAATGTATCTGTATTTCATATATTTATGAAAATGCATTCACCTTTTCTACTTGTGGCATCTGGAAAAGCATTATTCAGCAAAGTGACTAGATACTTATTGATGATGCAGAGAGTTTTGGAAATGTGACAGGCATATGCTCTTAGCAATTGCTGACACATAGCTTTGGACATTGAAATCTGTTTTTAATTGAGAAAATGTATGTTGGCCAACATATTGGGATAGCTCCTACTCATTTTGAAAAAATGCCATGGGATCTTTAATTTCCATTTGGATGCTTCCCAGACATGGGCATAAGGGACTGTAACTGTTTACTTTCAAACGGTGTTTAAACTTTTTCCAGGCTTTATAATTGAATTAAATTGGTTTCACTACCACTTTGGTGATGTAAATGATTCCTGTAACATGGCTATTTTTTCGTAATGAAATGCTAAATAGATATCACTGCAAATCAGTAGACTTTTGGTGGTAAATATAAATGCATTTTGACAGGGTCCATTTTTTGTTTCAGATTTTACTAACAAGTGATTAAATAACATGTTACTGAACAGAAATATATCACATTTGATGAAAACCAACGTTAAACAAAGTATCTGCATTATTTTTAATGTGGAAATTATGATCTAAATATATATTTGTTTGTGAATCTAAATTTTTTTTCTGAGTAATTTTCAAGGTTTGACTCTGTAGTACATTAAAAAGAAGTGTCAGGTCACTCCAAAGGTTCCAATGTTCTGGTTATAACACACACAGTGTACTGTCAATCTCATTGATATGGTTTAGGATGCAGTCTTAAATATGCAGAGTGAGTATTCAACCACGTTGTCCCCTTCCACTCAAACATTACTGTCCTGCAGGTCCCACAGAAGTTCCTTTCTATGATGTTCTAAATAGCCATTTATGGTCAGAAAATAAAGTTGTGCCATTACAAAGTGACTGAAGAGGTAGTTTTATGTAGAAAACAACAGTTCACAGCCAGGATGAAACAAAGCGGGTTAGAATCTTAGCAGTATATTGATTTTTTTTTTTTTTTAATTCAGTAACCCCAATGATGAGCCCCAAGCTAAGACGTATTTGTATAGTTGACCAAAGTGAAGAATGATTTTGGACAGATTATCTTTAAGGTGTCCAACTTTGGAAACATTTAAATTAGTTTAATTTTCTTCATGTGCTGTGAAGCTTCTGAACATTAATCTCTATCAAAAATCTGCAAACCATATAGGAACTAGTACTCTAGGAACCATTAGTCACTTTTAACAGTCAGACCATTTAATCACTTCTGTGTTGTGTGAGCTGATTTTGTTTTCCTTTTAACTGTGCACTGAAATAGAACTAATATGTGCAAGATACTCGTGTATGTACTTGTTATCTAAGGTGGCAGAAATACTTAAAATTGATATGAGGAAAACTGCACTGTGTAACTTTTCAGTTCTATTTAATAGCTAAAATTAGCATGCTTACATAATGTGAGCATTTAATGTTGAGTATCTCTATATAACAGATTTCTAAGTACAGCAACTTCAAACACAAATACTGTATATTTGAGGTATCTTGACATTCTCACTATTGTGTGGAGTACTAAATGTATTTGAGAAATGCAGTGATAGGAATATGGTGGATATATAGCTAAGTATTTTTTCATTCTTAATTTTAATCTGATTTAGACTCTTCAGTAGAGGAAAAAACATTTTGAAAAGGAAAAAACAATTTGTTTTTCTGAAGTCGTGTCTGAAACAAAAAATTCTAGGTGTTGCCCAAATCTTGCAGCTGGTTCAGTTAAGACAGAAACATGTGCTGGAGCAAAGTAATTTGCTGACCTGAGTCCTGAGTTCCCATTCAAACACTCTTCTGCTGCTAATTGTTGATACTGAGCTCCACTTATGGCACAGTAAATTAATGCAAAGTCTGGTTTTCCTAAGTGTTTTCCTAATATCCTGATGTATTTTCAAGATGAAGTAGACGGATCTGAAAAAAAAAGTATTGTGATTTTCCCCAAGAGATTTAGAAAATGGATTCTTTGTGTCTGTAAGCAGAGTAGCAGATCATTTTGGGGTTGTACTATCGGAACTCAATGAGAACGTTGCATGGTTATGCACAGAGGAATGAGTGCCCTAACAATGGGAACTGAAGGGATGGGGAGTCCTGAGCAAACATGTCAGCTCTTACAGTTGGCACAGTAAGCATCTACCTGCATCTGCCAACTCTCCCACTTCTAGCCCGTGTGCATCGTCTGTCACGGTACAGCTTCATGGGCCATTTGCCTGGGATCCATGCCAAGCTGGAGAAGTAGCTTTGGCTATACTGCCTCATGTCCCAAAATCCTGGAAAAATAGCCCAGTGCCTGTGGGAAGGTGGACATGAAAGGAGTTGGACCCATTGGAGTTTGAGCCACGTCTTTCTGAATTTCAGTGTTGATAACTAACTCTCATGCCAGAAGAAAAAACCCCACCATATTCTAATAATATGATACAAACCATAGATGAAAATAAATTATAATCTGAAAATTAATGTTAGATATCCGAATAATAATCTGAATAAATTAAAGGCTTACTGTGTCTTCCCATTTTCCCCCTGCCCTCAAAAGTTCCTATGCTTGTTTTATTTCTGGAATAAAATTATTTGAACCATACAGAAACATTGCTTAAATACAATATAAAGTATAATATTAGAACTGGCTATCACAGGGAATTTTTTTTCCCCCTGAAATTGAGAAAATAATGGAAATTTTGTAAATAGAAACAATTCTCATTGGAAAAATAAGAGAAGATATGGTTGAATCTAATGAAGCATTAAATACAGTGTTTGGCTCAACATTGTTGTGCAGGGTTATAGAGTGCATGAGATGAATCATCACCTCTGGATATTATTCTTCTTTTCTCTTATGTATTTGTCCATGGCATAGAGGATAATCAGTAGGACGTGATTAATCATCTTCTAAATAAACTGGACATCTTTTCCTCACTGGGCTTTGAATAAATTCTATATACATTTTCAATATATTTTTTTATAATTAGTGTAACTCTATTTGTGTTTGGTTATATATTCAGTGGAAATAAATTAATGAAAGGAGACTATGAATTCTCTTCTCCCTCTAATTTTGAGCTCTATTATAATGTCCCTGCTGTGATAAGAGAAAGGGGAATTCAGTATTGAGCAAATCTTCTCTCTAGGTTGTGACCTGAAAATTCATACAAGAAAATGAAAGATGTTCAATATGTCTTTGTTGTATTTGAAAGATATTTTAGCCCAAACCCTGGATTAATATTTTTCAGACATTAAAATTATTGCAAAATAGTTATTTTGTACATGTTTGATAATAGATTCATTATTAAAGGATAAGCTTAAAATTATTCTATTGTATTAAAATTGTATTTTTAAACCAACTTTTGGAAAACCTGATGGATACAAAGTAATCTTTGGTATAATGGAATTTTCTGAAAAGAGGTGTGTGTATTTTAAAGTGCACATGCCAGTCCTTTAAGCAGTTGCGTGTCTAAACTGATGAAATGAAACTTTAGTGCAGATTGCAGTCAGTTAATAAAATTGTTTTTAATAAAAAACCAGGGAATAATTAAAGGTATGTTTGATTGTATTTTTGAGTTTTGAAAACAGGTGCATTAAAAAATATAATAATAATCTTCATAACACTAATTATATTTAGTGTAAAGACTTTTATAATAGTTTGAAGCCAATAATAATTTTTTATTTCTTCACTAGTAACATAACACAGAATAAGTATAAGCCTGTGAACAGGATGACAACACAACTGTTGATGCACTTCAAATGAAACATCTTTATCAAGTTAATACAAGCAGCAGTCATGCCCTACTTGAATTACTCATTTATAATGGCTGAGCAGCAGCCTGGATGTGGACTTTGAAATCCTGGGAAAATAAGATGCATGCATGCATTCAAATGTCTAAAGTCTTTGCTTTAGAGCAGCTGTAAAACGTTGAAGTGAGATGTCAGCTACTAGCTGTTGTCTACATTTTTAGTCCAAGGGGAGATGTGATCATCTAATTGCTAACCAAGGTTAATATTATTTTAATCATTGCATCCTCAGTCCAAGACTTTCTATTTTCAAGAGCTGTTTGAACATTTAGGACCTAAGAATCAGAATATTTATTTGCTTTTTGCACACTTTTAATACACAGATTATTCCAACTTTATTTTAAGACCTTATTTGTTTTGTACATAGATTTTTCTCTAACTTTTATTGTGCTTGTGCTGAGGGAGTAGTAAACCTATAGATTTGTAAAATAGCAAAATAAAGCACATGTATGGGTAGCAATTTCAGAAATGCTCCCTGCATGCTCACTAAGGACATAAGAGTATAATAGCTGGTAAAAGCTATGTATTAGGATGTCTGTCTCTTTGCACTGTTGGGATGTTGGAGCTTGCACAATCCTTTGCAGATGACTGCGTTGCCGAATTCCTTGTCTTCACAGCTTGATATCATGTTTCCTTTGAAAAGATAGACATGTAGGAAATTAACTGTTCAACTTTAATTTTTCTTCGAATGCTTGCACAATACGAAAGACGGTGCATCCCATTACACTTGAATCAGATTTTTGATAAGAAGTGCCAGATGGTGTGTCTCAAGTATCCTCACGCTTCCCAAGTCAACAGTACAGATAGTAACCACTCTGCTTTCACTGCAAGAATTGTACAAGCTGCCGTGACGTGAGGTGAGTGAGAGCAGTTTTGCTTATTGGAATATCTGTAAGGGCAGTGTGGCACTTTGGAGGCAGACAACAATGACGAATTGTATCTATTCAGGGATCATCACCATCTTACAGACTGCAGAGGGGCTTACTGAAGGGCTGTTCAGGAATTCGTCAAGTAGTTTTTTCGTTATGTTTCTGTTACAAGTAGAATTAAGATTCCTTGTACTTCATTTCAGTCTGTTTCCTGGAACAGGGCATTTCTAACATGCACCGTGCAAACTTGTTTTTTGCTCTGGAAAGTCACTATCTCAAAACTGTGATGGAAGGAGCAGGTGTTTTCTACACAATGGCTGCAAATTAAGGCACAACTCAGAGGTCGTGCCTTCCTTCCTGTTACTGGGAAAACTGAGAGGCAAGAATAATCCACCTTAAAGGTAGAAGTATGATGGTTAAAATCTTTACTAATACTTGTCCAAGGCAGCACTACTGGAGGTGTTGAAGATATAGCCAGGGAGGAGTGTTGATCTTACACTGTGATCAAAGTGGAACATTTTGGGATGGTTTGCATTGCTCTTCTCCAATGTACCAATAGGTACTCTAATGGGCGGCTCCAAGAGGATGATGGAGGGATATTTGCAAGAAGGATGCATTAACTTTCATAGCCTTTACGGTGACTTGGCTCTATTTGGCTTTAGATGCAACAGTTTGTCACCTCTGAGCAGCAGCTCAGCTAGCTCTAGTAAATGGTTTCTGTGTATTGAGGTGTGAATATACTTGAGCAAGTGACTCCAGAACATTTGTTTTTAAGAGCATAGAAATTAGTAATTAAGAAGCATACTTGTACAAAAGTAGCATGAGGTAATGCTAAGGGAGCAGGATGTTTTTCATTCATTTTCTGCTAGGTGCCATAGTGAAACACTTGCAAGTGAATGCTCTTATATTACGAGCCACTATAACTCAGGATCAGTTACAACAGCATTTTGGTCCTGGCTTTGAGGAAATAAAGCAACATCTGAGTTCCTGCCATGCTTTCTGATGTAAGGCAAGCAAAGTTCTGCCGCTTCTGTCTAATACAGATACCTCTGTATGTTCCTTTTTCTTAATGCTCTTTCTAGGAGAGGTTGTTGGCTCATAGCATAACAGCCAGCTTGTAAGACTGCAGTCTGTGTGCTCCCAAGCCCTTGATCTAGCCTTTGTGGATAGTTGTTCTGGGGTTCACACCTCACAGGGCCATGACTCCCAACAGCATCAGAACATAGAAGCCTTCCTGCTGCTGCTGGTTCAGAGAAGTAGAACCAGTGTAACAAATAAAAATTTTTTTTTAACTAGTAAAAATGTGAAGCTAACCCAGCTTGCAGTCCTACTCCTTTTCTTTTTCCAGAGGATTGTATTTGTTTTCTTAAAAGAGAGATAAAGCCCCCTTGCTACCATTCATTGCTTAAACTGGAATGCCAAAATAAGATTTTGGAATGGCCGGGGTTATTTCTTTATTATAGCTGAAAAAAGTGGGAATACCTAATTACTTCTTACCAGACAGCTGTCATAATTTTCCTAAATATTTTCATGTTTAGCTGTACCTGTATATATAGATGCATATGTGTAAGTAGAGAACAAGATACCTATTCTCATTGTATCTGTGAATAGGATTTTCTGATTATTGTTGAGATTTGGGAGGAAAGCTTAGAAAAATGATGTTGTAATCCATGGTAGGTTGTTTGATCTACCCCTATAAATATATCAGAGAGCTACAACTTGAGAGAAAATATAAATCTTTTTAGCTCTAGATGCTCTTGTTTCCCAGAGGATTACAAGTGGAACAGGAAGACAGTTTCTTTAATTCATTTATGCATAACTCAATCCCTTTGGAAAATCTCCAGTTGGTTCTTTATACCCCAGGAAGAATGCCAGCCGAACACGTGGTGGTTTTTGACAAAACCTACCTAGTTTCTGTCAGTACCAGTGCGGTGTGGTTCACATCTTTTAGGGAAATGCAGGCATAGAGTAGTAGTTGACTGAGGTTTTTCTAATATTCTCCAGTAGTTCTTCCTTCGTAAATTAGAAGAATAATAAAATATCTTATGACATAATAGTTTCTTCATAGTTGTTTTAGGAATTTTTTACATGACTCTAACTGGCCGTGGCCTGTTGTGAATGTATGACACCTGCAACACTTTTAAATGACGTTTGCATGCTGTATTATCTGATACATAATAGATGTGTTAGTTTATATAAACCTGTATCAATGCTATCAACATAACATTGGAGAAAATTAGTATTTTTAAGCTTCGTTTGGCTTCTTTACTGAATTTTTAGTGTGCTCTTATAAATTAAATTATATTCCAAACAAATAGGCTGTGCCTGATAAAGATATGTGCCATCCCCTTAGAAATCCCAAACAAAAGCTATTGAGTATGTTAGTTTGAAACATGTAAAAGGTGGCTAGTGTCACGGCTTTTAGTGCAGTAGTTTAAGAATAACATTACACTTGCTTAGATCAGTAGAATGTGTCTTGCATGCCAGTGTGCCAATGCAAATAATACTCAGACTTTTCTAAAGCTTTTTAATATGTTTCTTCTGTGAAGAAGTAGTTTCTTCTGTGAAGTGCAGTTTAATATTTAATTACTGATAGCATCCATTATTATTGTTATGCTTTGGATCAAGGAAAAGATAAAATAGTCTGAATAACAATGCGTTCAATAGCTTCAACTTTCTGCCTAAGGAATAACAAAAAGTAGCAGACTGAAGTTCAAATTTATATGGTGAATAACTTTGAGTAGTTTTCTGTGCCATTAGCGGAACAAATTAAACTTTCACTGGTTGAGTGCATATACCTAAACAGTGTAGTGTGGGAGGATTATCAGCCAGTTAGTCTTATTGGTTTATTGGCAGCAGAGTAGATTTAAACCAAATTTTCCCATGGCAGAGGTACTGTATCAGCGATCCCAGAAGTTTTCCTAAGAAATTTATGAAGTGGTATGAAAGTAAATTACTGAAGAGTCATCAAAGCAAGTATGTTATTAATTGACAATTTATTGACTTCATCCTTAGTGCTAGTTAAAAAAAAAAAAAGAATTAGGATTCAGCCTACACTTTGAAAGCTGCGTGAGGTCTTTTGTACAATATTTCAGTTAAGCTGTAATTAATTAACTTAATTAAACAAATATTAGTAAAAGAGTAAAAGCACACTTATTCTGATGGATCTATAAAAATAGTCATAAGATCAATGTAAATAAGTAATGGAAAGCGTGAATCTGGGTCTGGTTAGGGCAGAGAGTAACACCAGTTATCTTTGATCTTCTGAGAAACAGTCCTTGCTCAAGCGAATCTCTCATAGACCTCACTGACTAATTGCCAAAGAACTGCTGGGTCTTTACCCTTCAGGTTAAGGTCAAAACTATATTGCTGTTTGTTATACTAGACCATTTCTTTGCGCCTAGGTTTAACATATTTAATTCAAACAGCATTGCAACTTGCTTCTGTTGTTTATTATTTTACCTATATTAAAAGAAATTACAGTAGAAAGAAGCTATCTTGTGTTAATTCCTTTTTCTTCCATTAACTTACTGGTCCTGGCTAATTATTTACCATCTCTGTGTATCAGTTCATCTGTAAAAATGTATGTTACTGTCCATGGAAAATGCTATGGGAATTACCGTGTAATATTTTCAGACTCTCACTTGGAAGGTATTACATGAAGCCTGGAATTTTATAGTGGTAGCAGTTATATATTAAGTATTAGCATGCTGTAGGTTTTTTTAAAGCATCTAATATTTGAGATAAGAATTTAATTCTTGCTAGTATTATGTGGAAGTGGGGGTCTCTTTTTAAGCACTAAAAAAAAAAACCCAAAGCTGTTTTTCCCAGATTAATCATGTATAATTTGAATTTATAGGGTTTTTATGTCAATCTTGATTAAGACACATAGATTTAATGAGAGAAATATTTTTCCTATTACTAATAGTCCCTAAAGCCTACCGCATGTCAAACACATGAACTCTCCCTTTCTGCCTTTTTCTGACGCCTGTGAACTTTTTCTGTTGCTTTGAATGGCTGATAAATTGTTTGCCCGGTAGAAGGGAGAATGCTTGACTTTGACTCAGAGTTGAATTTCTTGAGAAAATATCATTCTGAGCAGTATGTCCACAATGGGAGCTATTACAGAATAGTTTACTTCACTATCAGGTTTTTTTGGCCAATTTACCCATGAAAGCAGTCTTGTAGAAATCTGCTTAATCAGTAATACTGTTTTGAAAATAAACATTGTGTAAGGATCTGTCCTTTTCTATTAACAGCTCCAAACACTCTAAATAAATCTAAGTAATTTTTTTTTTTTTCAGTCACCCATGATCTGCTTCCCTTCTTTGATATTGCCAGTTTTACCTACTTTGTTCATGGTACTTCAACTTTGATCTCGGCTAATTGCCATTAAATTCACACCGCTTACTGACTTGGCAAGCCGGAGCAAGTTAATGCTATTCATCATAAGGAGACCAGTTACTTTATTCTGTCCCCTCTAGGCATGTGCTTGTTTGTTTAACAGCAAAATGATTTGAGGAGTTTTACATATGCTGCTCATACATTTTCCATATGAAAATCAATGGCATAGGAAAATTCTGCAACTGAAGGTTTTTAAATGTGTTTATTGCTTAAGACATAGGTATATTTAAAGATACTTTTTCATGATGTGTCAAATGCTGCTTCTATCCTACAGTGAGATTTCACACGAGGTATTTGGACCTCATCATTGGGTCAAAGAAGGATTTTTGTCTGTTTGGTGGTTCTTCATATTTTCAGAATGAAGATTGCTTTTGCCTGCTCAAGCTCTTAAGGTGCATTTAAACAAAAAAAATGCAGGCTTTTTTTCCAGGGTTATTTTCCCCCCCTCAAATGCTAGACACTGCCCAATCTTGGGTGAAGAAAAGACAGACTCTCCCAAGTCAGTGTCTGTCCTGGGGCATTCCCACTGTCCTTGCCCAGCTGATGATGTGGTAAATTCTAGACACTGCATAATTTACCAGCATGAATGCTGATAGGGAGGAATTAGTTTATTAATTTTTATTAATTTTAAGTATTTTAAAATATTTAAATCATATTTTAAATATCAAACAATTCTGATGAAGCAAGTATATTGTAAAAAAAATTCATGTATATTAACTTCAGGTTTTTTTTCTCCAAAAGGACCATGACTGCATTCACTGGTAAATTGGATAGTGGTTATTTTTAACCCCCCAATCCAATAGTGCCCTGAAGAACCATCTATTTACCAGTAATAGTTCCTTTTCCCAGAGGATGTAAGGATCATGTACATTTGAGGCAAGGTGTAACATCTAATGCATTAATAATAAGCTAAGAATAAACAAAAATCATGAAGTAGATTTTTATAATTGGTGTTTTTAAATTGACTCTAAATTTGAATTTGAGGAAAAACTTCAAACACATTTAGCAACATTATTACTAAATCCTCCTGAAGGCAGCTTTGGGAGATAGTAATTTTAGTCCGTGCATTAGCAAGTGTGTTTGTTAAATCTTTCAGAACTTCTTTGACCTTGGTTAATAATGAATTTTCTGCATTGTGAGAAGAATCTTTTTGATAGAGTCATCTCTCTTTAGAAGAAGGGGGAAGTATATTTGAAAAATCAGAACAGATTTTTCTTTGTAGAAAAATAAAGAAATACTGCTGCTTTCTCTCCCTCCCCCCCTCCCCCCCCAATTCAAATTGGATTTTCCAATTTAATCAAAATTCTTTGAGTTTGCTCTTGTTTGTTGTCTGGGGTTTTTTGTTTTGTTTTGTTGTTTTCTTTTTTTTCCCCCTAAATAAGTGTCTGTTCTTTGGTGATGCTCTTTGTTTTTATTTTGGTCACTTACTGTCCTTTATTTCCATTTACTTGTACCATCTAGTGTTTTTCAGTGTCTACCTTAAGTCTGCAAAATCAATCTTACTGGCATATTCTTTGAATTTTAATCTGCCTAGACTTTTTAATGAATGTTTATATCGCTGCATGGAACAGCTGAGCTCGCTACTGCAACGTTTTCTGCATTTTGATAGCTAAGACAATTTAATAATATTTAATTTTTCATGTTTGATGTATTTAATGAATAACAACATGGAGAGGGAAAAAATGTAACACCAATATGATGGGAAAAATAAAGGATAAACCTGAACTTGCACTAGGGCCCAGCGAAAGCTATCGGACCTACAGTATGGTGATCTGCATCCAGTCACAATGGTAACATTCTCCATTATTTGGTTAAATGCTAGTGTTCAGTAATTAGCGCAGGTCCATTGTTGCTGTTGTTTTTCTGGATAGTAACGGATCTGAAGAATCAATTTTAAAAGAAGTGCTTCATTGTCCCATCGTTGTTCAAACAGTTTCACAGCGCAGCAGATTGCCTGTAAAGTGCTTGCAGTGGAAATCAAAGCGGAGCTCAGCCAGGTGCCAGAAGCAGTGCAGCCAACTGTCAAAGTAGAAACCTCACCTTAACTGACTCACTCTCTTCCTTCTTACATCCCACACTAATAAGAAGAAAAATGATGCTCGCAACAGTTCTGTCAGGTGGATCTGCTGGAAATTGTGGTATGCGGACATTAATAGTAGCCTCAACATTAATGATTTCAAACCACTGTGCAGATGATTATGTGTTCAGGATTGGTTTGGGTCCTTAGGGTCCTTCATCTCATTTTGGAATGAGGTACTGTAAAAGCTTTTTGTTTGTGTTGGTTGGTTTTGCGATACAGTTTTCTCATAAGACTCGTGTTAATGTTCAGGAAGCAAGATTTAAATAAGAGACTCTTTCTTGTTTTAGTGAAGTTTGAATTCTTTCTTCAGAAGAATAAAATGTGATAGGAGACAGTTAAATACAGTAAAAACTGAAATAAACTGTCCAAGCTAAAATCACTAGACCACCCAGGTCTTGGACCACCCACCCAAGGGACCAACAACAAGCAATTGCCTGAAAGAGGTGGCCTTTTACTAGAGGTCGAACAAGTTGTATTGCAGCTCTTGGAAATATTTGGTAGTGATTTCTTCATGCAGTTTGGCTGCCTGCTGGAGGTGGTCCTTATTCTAATTCCCACTGCATAAGCAGTGTCCCTGTGAAAATGGCCCTCCTTATTTACTTATGACCTTAACCTTACATTTCTTTTTCTCTTTTTAGGGCAAAAGTAAAATTAGTAGTTTAGCAATGTGTTGCTACTGAGTAGAGCTATCAGGTTATTACAGTTTGTGTAGTGTCACATGTAAATGAGATTTTTGTATGGGGGATATTTGATCGATGCCACTTTTAGGATTTGCAATGAGAATCAAATCAGAAGCACTCCTAAGTCAATAATTCCTTCTTGAACTGCTTTAACTATACTTCTGTTTGGGAGAAACGGTACAATATGAAGCCAGAGAATTGCTCTGGTCCCAAGCTTAAATGGCCTTTGGAATACACAGAAAATCTCTTTGGAAATTATTGGAAGTAGCAGGTTTTATCCTTAAAATCACAGTAAAGTGATACATGTGAACTGTGTAAATATTTTCCAGGATTAAAAATAGTGCTGGAAATTCCCTTAAATTAAAGTGTTTCCTGTGGCAACTATCATTTCAAGATGGTTTCCCATTCTGTTTTTTTTAAATTTGTTAGATAAAGTGTTAGTCATGTAACTTAACCAACCCAGACCAACATTTTTATGTACATGCTTTTATGGTGTAATTGTAATGATGTTAGCTTAAAGATACAAAGAAGGTCTGCTGAGAGGTTATACCTTCTATTACATTAACTGTTATTTGGGTTCAGAATCCCTCCATCATGTCTTAGTAAAATCTTATATTTCTATAACCTTCTTAGTTCAGTAGTTAGAGAAAATATTTTAAAGTAAACAGTGACATGGCATGGAAAACTTAACTAAAGCATATTGCTTTATTTCTTTAGCATTCTTTTCCTTTATAGGTTTTATTTTACATCTAGTTTTCTGATTTTTCTTTTCATCCTTTCTTAAAACTAAAATAAAGGTAGCATCTCAGTTCTCCCTTTTTGCAAGCTGGGAAGAGCACTGGCTAACTAATTAATTAATTTCACTCCTACTAGAGGAGTGAAATTTATTTTATAGATACAAATCTTTGTACTTTCGTAGGTTTTTTAAATTCAGTCATTTATTAAATCTAAAATGAATACAAGCATCCTTATGGCCCTCTCGAAAGATAAGAGAATTTTTTATTTTTTTTTTCCAAAATAAGAAGAAACTTTTGAATAAAGAAGACTTCAGTTAAAGCCCTGTAAACACCTGAGGTTCTTCAAGATGCAGGCATGGTGGGTCAGATGGAGCGGAGGGAGTACTGATGAGAGACAGTGTAAATGCCTGAATGTTTTGCCTGTGTAGTATTGTGGATATATGTACAGGTGTATACACTAATTTTGATCTGGGCATTAATAATAGTTTAATAATCAAATTAATATTATTCATACATAAGTTCCACAGCTACTACTTTCTTCGTTTAATTATGTTAAATACTTGTGAAGCAGAGCTGAGAATAACAGACCCAGCCTGTTTTGTTTTGGTTTTTATTATTATTTTATGTATGTGGAGTATAAGAATATAGACTTGGGTCATTCACATCATCAAATGAATTGCATGTACCAATGTAATAATAATTTTAAGTCAGAACAGTTCACAAAACATCCAGTCCACATGTTCCACAAGCCATAAAGCCTTTCCATTTTACCATATAACAAACTAAGTACAAAGAAAAAAAAACCCCTGAGATAAAGTAGTAGAGAGTATACTAACTTTGGTTTTAATTTCTTTTAATAAACAATGATGTGATGAAATAATATCAGGGATGAAGGAAGCGGTCAGCATTATTTGTAGGTAGAGAGATAAGTTGGGTATATTTATTACCAACCTTTCTAATTTTCCTCCAGTTCCATAGCGCTAATAATTCGTTGCAAATCTGTGTAAACAGACTCCCGATGAACAGTTTTACTGAGGGGAATGTTCTCGGCAGGGCTTTGTTAACCTGACATTCTGTGGTTTCGCCTCATAAAACTAGCAAAGGGCTCTCTGCGTGGAATGTTAATGGGGTGAAGTAATGAATGCAGGATGGGATGTGAGATTCGAGCATGCCTCAAGTCCTTACTTGGGGGTTTTGGAGGAGATCCTTGCAGACAGTAGCTAAGAGATAAAAGCATTGGGAGTTGGTTTTTTTAAGCTAATGGCTGGATCTTTTTGCTGAAAACGGGCTTTGAAGTTTAGTGGCAGTGTGAATGTAAGAAAATAATTAAAAATCAGGCTATATACATTTCTTTTCCCTTGGTCTTGGTGAAAGTACCAAAGCTGAGGGTCATCCCCTTGGTTTTAACACAATTTTAAAAATTGTTCCTATTTCAAAACATTCTTATAAATTATGTTCTTTTCAGTTGTGCAGTAATATACTATAATGAGATTTTCTTTAAGAGGAAGGTTGCTTATGCCATACCTTTACTTTCTTTTCAAAAGTAGTACTTTGGGAAACATTTGACTAAACTAATTTAAATTCCTGGAAATTGTAATTGCTTTTCTGGGGAAAATATATTCAAGACTTTCCTTCATAGTTCCCAAGGAACCAAGCAGTGAAATTTTTATACAAGTCCAGTACTAATTAGTTACATTGTTCAGGCATGACCCGATCTTGAATTTGGTGTAAAGGGAATGAAAACCTGTATGGATGAGCTGTTTCTTCTTCTGTGAAAGAGTGATGTGTGTTAGTGGAGGGCCCAGATCAGGGCCGGTGAAGCAGGTGTATTTCCTCACATTACAGTAAAGCCCATCCATAACTGCTAATCTGAGGATTTTGATCAGACCCCCCCTTCTTAATGACCTGGTCACTTCATCCTTTCACTACTCGGTGTTCAAGTGCTGCTCCATCAGAAGGCTCAGCTGAAGGGCTTTAAGCTCTCCATGTAACATTCTTAGATACATGATCGTGAGAAGGGATGGATAATTGTGATTTGAAACAGCTAATCCTTGTTTTGGAGTGGGGGGTGTCTATTTTTCCACAAGCCAGAAGATTTTTGTATTTCTTGCTCAAGTACAAACAGGGAGTTGCATTAGAATAAGATTTCATGATATGGATTGACAAGTACTGATACTACAGGGAAAGGATACAGCTTGTTTTGGGAAAAAATACTGATTAAGGTTCAAGGAAGAAGAAGTGACCACTAAACAGTGGGGATATGATAAACTGAACGTTGGGAAAATTGCTTACTAGGTAATTTTGAAAGTAGATCGTCTTAGCTGTCTGATACTAGACAGGGTCAGGGGGCAGACATGGGCACACTCAAATTTGCTTGTTTGTGTAGATAAACAAAAATGCCAGCATTTGCATCTAAGATAAATGAAAGAATGGGGTGAGCATCAGTCTAGATCATTACTTTCAATTTTCACGAAGAAAATGGGTTTGTAGCACTGGAAGAATACAGGTGTTGGGTTTTTTGGGTGTAGGGGGTGAAGAAGAGGAGGTGTTTAAAGAGAGTCAGGATAGCCTTTGTAGTTGACTGGCTGATACCAGTTCTAGATAAATTAGGGAATATGCATATGGAGTACAATTAATGCCACTAAAAGGGGTCACGAGGGAAAGTGGAATGTGAGATGCTTACTTCTGTCAGCCAAAAATTGTTAAAATGAACAGCAGCACAATAAATATCACATTGTAATGTTGATGTAATATACAGGGGCTCATGTAATTTACCTGTTTTAAATAATGAAGTGTCTTAGTTTATTAAGATTATTAAAAAGGCAGTTAAGAGATACCTTTATAATCTATGAATATTGGTAAGGAAATAGATTTTTGAAGCTTTTCAGAATCTAACAAGACTGAACAGTGATTCTAGAACAATTTAAACTCAGAGGTGTGTATTTTAATGAAAGTAATGATTAGAACAATTTTGGAAGAGCAATCAATGTATTCTCTGTTACTGGAAATGTTAAAACCAAGAGTGGGCTTTTTCAGAAGATAGGTTCAAGTACAGCTATATGTTTGAAGGCTAATTCAGGGAAGTTCTGCCACCTGCTTTTCAGTAGAATTAATTAATTAGGTGGAAGGATCTTGACTTACCGTCTCTCACTTAGTAGATGGTACTGATAGGATTTCTTTGATAATCAAAGACTTTCTACTAAGTTAGCAAATATAGAGCCATTCCTAGTTTTTCTCAGAGCTTTTTTCCTAAGTTCTTAAGCTGTAGAATTCTGCAATACTTGCTCTTCCTCCTGAATTTTAGAAATCAAAAATATATGAAGAAAAATCTTTAAAAGAGCAATATGCAACTTAATGACAATAATTGTCTTGGACATTATGTTTAACATGCTAAATACAAGAGAGATGTGTAGTGAAGACTAGGATTGCAGGTGGCCCCACTCTTGTAGGCGTTCAAGTGTGGTCTCAGTAAGATGCAATCAAGTGTCTCAGTTCATTTATGCTTGTTTCTGGTTATTCATATTACTTCAAAAGTTTGGGTTTGGTGGTTGGTTTTTTTTCCCCTCTCCTATTTGATAGCACAAGTTAGAAGTTTGGTTTAAAATACAGGCTTGAAATGGATTTTAACAACATATTTGAATTTTTTACAAGTATGTTGTATAATGTTCTGTGGAACAGTGATTGCATTGCACTGATGGCACCCAGCTGCACGCGTCCCCTTTGGATTGTGCCTTTGTCAGTGCCTAGTGAAGACACCAGATTTGCATGAGAGCAAATCATTGAAATGTGGGAATGGGTCTTTAATCAAGCGTTCACTTTTACTTCATGATTATAAAATGTGGGGCACTGAACCTTTTTTTTAACTTCCAATATAACAGTGCACCGTGTTTCTGTTGAGGCTCTAAATTTGCAAGAT
This sequence comes from Balearica regulorum gibbericeps, assembly GCF_011004875.1. Taxonomy (NCBI): domain Eukaryota; kingdom Metazoa; phylum Chordata; class Aves; order Gruiformes; family Gruidae; genus Balearica; species Balearica regulorum. The sequence goes on along the minus strand of NC_046185.1, from coordinate 24,145,345 downwards.
CTGCTGCTTAATTAGAATTGTTTTCTTACTAAGCACAATTTATCTGTATATTTTGCTTTTAATGTAGTTTTTAAAGTAAAACATTAGCTAGTTACTCTTAAACGACAGTTAAGAATGGAGTAAGAAGATTTTGATAATGTATTTTGTTACCGCTTTTTAAAGAATTACTCCATACACTGCTTCAGGAAAAGCAAAGAATGATGGTTACAGGTAAAAATTTTAGAGGTTGTGCTTCACATTTCTTTTAGAAGAGTGTATTTATTGCTTGGATGGTGACAAAATATAAGAACAATATAGACTGCATACCTTAAATCTTTTACCAAAGGATCAGTGATATTTCAGTTTATAAACTTGTTATTTGAAAAGAGAATCTTCGTTAGAATGTAAGACACTGCATGAATAAGACAGAAGCGGACAATATTTACTTACGTATTTACTCCCGCTTCACTGGAGTGAAAGAAGCAGCATTGGTTTTGACTGGTAAAGCATCCAAACCTTCAGCTCCTATGACATTTTAATGTCTGTCCAGGATTGGCAGTTGTGTAGCCTGGTTTAAAACTGGATGATAGAACTTGTGAGGGTAGAAGCCCAGAAACAGAAGTCAGCCTAAAGTGGATTAATGCCCAATCTCTAGCCACATTTAATTCACTTGAAAGTGTGGTAATAAACCCACTTTGTTGGCAAATCTTCAGTGATTTGAGGAAAGTTTCCTTCCCATGGAATTTAATAGGTGATTTGAATAGCGTTGCATCATTTGTGAAAAAGCATCATATAGATCTGTTCCATTTGGAAAAAAATAATTAAAAAAAAATTGTACACACAATTTGATTCTTAGGCAGTGTTACAATACCTCTACTCTGTCAAGTTTAGGATTCTTTAGTTCACAGTCCCCATTGGCATCAGTGTGTGTGTTTGGCCCTCACCAATGTCTGAGGGAGCTTTTAGAAATCTTAGAGCTCACTCGTTGTCCTGAGCAGTAGTACTTGGGGAAGACCCAGAGGGTCCCTACATATGCACCCCTAAGGCTCTGGAATGAGTTATCTCCTGAGCAACTAAAGATGGTTCTTCAGCTGTTTGTAGCAAGAGCCTTTCTTTAGTCCTTTTTAACTTTTCAACAGGGTTGTTTTATGCCAATACTAGTAAAACTTCTATTTGTTTGCTGAAAAGGTCATGAACCTAGTAAGATTTGGGGCCAGAAGAGAACATAGGAAGTCTCCTAATGGTGGTAGGGGTTGGAAAGCTAGCCCAACAAAAGCCAGATTAGTCTGGATGTAATGCAAGGAACCTCATAAAAGGAATGTTTCCAGTATTTTCCCTTTACCTCTTTCTCCTATGCTGTCCCCTTCTGCTCCTTTAAGCCCAGTGATCGCTGTATTTTTACCTCATGAGTATCACATATACCTTTTAAAAAGAAAATACGCACTTCGGAAGGTCTTAAAAAGAGAGGTCTGGGGCTAGTAAGAAACTTGCAGAAACTGTGAAGTTATATTGCTTCTCAAGTGTAGGAAGCAAACATTTGAAATTAATCATGTGAATCCTCCGGCTTGGGGAGTTAAATTAAAGTTATGACAAATATTTTATGTTGTGACTGACATTCAAAAAGTGTTTAATTAATATATTTATTTACACAGATCTGCTCCAATGTTTTGTTTAAGAGAGCATGAATTTCTCGAAGGCACTTGATGCTTAATCACATGAACTATGACTGTGGTATCATAGCAGCAAAATTATCATTCTACCATAAATATTTAATCTTAAAATGTGGATTAAAATTGCTCAGCTGCTTTGCTTTATCCTTTTAGTGAAGCAGAGATTCCATAACATTTATTTTGTTTGTTTCCTTTGCTTTTTTTTTTTTAATACATTGCAAAAGGAAGAGACGTAGGGAGCTGAACTGTAACAGTTCTTTTTTTTTTTTTTTTTTTTAAGATCGTCAGAATTCAGGGACACTTCTTATATACTTCACATTTGACAGAGAATTCAAGTTAAAGTTTAGACCTAATGTACCAATTTGTAAGTTCTTTTTTTCATGTATTTATTGGAAAGAGACTAAATGTCACTTAAGATAGAGAGTACTTTTCTACAACAATCCCATAATTCAAGTTACTAAGTGAGTAGAAGTAGTTAGATTCTGTGAAGCCTTTATCTTTCTTAGTAGTAAGTGGCTGATGCTGAAAAGATCAGCTAGCTGCTGCTTGGTTTGCTCTTGCTGACTTCTTGGTTTGATAACCCAAATCAGTAGTAATTCTACTTCATTAAAATGTCAAAGACCTAGATCTGTCTTCGCCTGATAAAGAACAGGCATTTGGGCTTTAGAGCTGTCACTATAGTCTCACTGGATTATGCAGCTAATTTATAGATTTGTCTGTGGCACGGCTCTTTGACGGCAGTGTCCGTTGTAACACCTTTCTTATCAAGCTTTTCTTTGCTGCTTATTTATTTGTTTCTTCTTCTGTGAGGTCTGCTAAGGAGAAAGGAAAAGACTTTCTGCTGGTGTGGTGAGGAGTGTAACCAGTAGCTGCAGTGGTAGCATTAACAGGGTTAGGGCAGAGCTTTACATTGGTGGCGTGAGAGTGAGTTTGTTTTTGTTGGGATAGAGTGAGAAGTTTGCAATACTTGGCCAAAAACAGAAAGTGATCGCACCCTTGTAAGCATAGCACTAGACATTATTGTCTTGACAGGTCTCCTCAAGAGTTTTTTTTAGTTTGTTAATTTGTGCAGTTGTTTGTTTAGACTTCTTGTGCTGTTACAGGAGCGTAATGGAGAGAATCTGAAGCACAGGGTAAAGACGACAAAGAGTGAAAAGAATGATCTAAAGATAAGGAAAGTCTCTAGTAATAGTCTTACTGGGATAAGGAGAAATGTTTTATATAATTGAAATACTCATTTTTAGAAGAAAAAAACCCCATATTTATTTGGTTGTGAATCCATTAGTGAAATTACTGTGCGTACTAGAATTGCAGAGTGCAGGGCAGGCTCCTTCTAGTATTTTTGCAATACTGGGAAATGACAATACTAGCATAATTGTGTATATACTTCTGTTTATCAGATTTATAAGAAAAGATACAAAACCCGATTAAATGAATGCAACAGGCTACTTTTCCTGACCACAACTTTTGTTGGAAAAGAATGGAGATGCTGAACACAACGTACTTCCTGGAAAATAGCTTTGATTTTTATAATTGAAAGTATAAACCCTTGCACTGCTTTGTCTTAAGTAGCAATGATGACAGATTCTTAAGTATAATAGTATTACCAGAAAGCACTGCTACAACTTGCAAAATGATTTCATACTTGCCATCTGTTGTTTTGCTGAATTATTAATAGATGTTTGGCTATATTTTATTGCTCTGAAAATTAATTCATTGTGATGATAGAAAACCCAGCAATTACTGACTCTCTATATATGTGTAAACCCATACATGTTTTGAAGTCAACAAATGTTTCATGAGATTGCAACTAGTGAGTATTTTTTAAATGGTAATATATAAAAGTTTACCTTGTAGTGTGGAAAAAATATAAGGCTAAAACATTTCTGTTTCATCTGTGGCTGACAAGGTGCTCAGATGGCAAAAAAGTCAGTTTTCTTTGAAGTGGCAAAGATTGGCTGATCTCCCAAGTGTCTTTTGTTTTTACTCATTTCTTTATTCTTCTTACGGTGTCATTATGCATTGCATTTTTCCCATCTCCTCTGAAATTCCTCCTCAAAAATTCTTCTTTTGTGAGCCTGTCAGTTGGCACAGAAGCAAGAGATGGAAAAAGCTTGTTAGGTCACCCAGTCAACCTTGTTGCCGGTGAAGCAAGGAGAGGTCAGTGAAGAGGGTAGGAATGTTTTTGAGTTTCCTCTGATATGTTTTCAAGTCACTACTGGCACATCCAAAGCAAAGCCCAGCAGCTACCTGTGTTTTCTGCTGAGTACTAATGGACCCTGGTCCATGTAACCGTGTTATATGTTTCAAACATCATATTGTGAATAAAGCTTTTGGGTTTATTACTGAATCTGAGATCTGTGAAAGAAACTAAATGCTGATAGTAAGAAACAAGTGTCTGTGTGTGAAGGATGTAGATAATGCGTATGCATATGTTCCTGTTTATAAGGTGGGAAAGCTTCTTGCCCATATGTGGTATCTGAAGAGGCTGGAACAGTGTCTTTCAGCTGCTTGAGACTTAAGATGATAGCCACCATAACTGCAAAAACAAAAATTAAAAAAATTGCAATCTGAGGTGCCCAGAAAGAAAATCAAGCTTAAATAAATAAATGATATGGTACATAATTATCTCACAGAATAACGGAATGCATCATTCTATCATCCTGTAAAGGCTCTGCACTGCAGATAAGAGGTAATACAATCTGAACTGGTAGTTTGATGCAAGTGAAATATTTCATGTCTTTGAGGATGTATGTAATTGTTTAACTATGTAATAAAAACCAGGTGGATGCTAGACTGATTTAGAGTGGGATGATGAGGAAGTAGTTGATAATAATTCTAACTTTACTAGGAGAGACAAAAAGTTTGACCAAGTACATATATACACATATATATGCTTGTATGTAAGTGTGCGTAGATATGTGTGTATAGACAAATGTTCTTTTCTCTCTATCCTTAACTTTATATTGGACATTTCATTTTAAAAGAATAGGCAGGTCAATTAGTATCTAATCCCATAGTTTTGTCATTGCGCTCAGCTAATATAATTAGTTGTCAGTGAAAGGGTGACGCACTGATGACTCTCCGAATATTGCAGGTGCTGTGGTTCAGAGCACACAGATTGGTTACGTCCTCCTGTCAGTCTCAGAGCAGTCCGAGGTTGGCTTAAATGCATATGTGACCTGATTGGATAATTAACGAAATTAAAGATACCTGATAGTTTGATCCTATCCCTTTGAGAGAGTGGGAATCCTCTATGTCTTTTGAAATAAATAGGAATGCCTGACAAAGATCAGAGGCAAAAAATCACCCCACGTTCCACTCAACTTGGGCAGTAAATTTTATAATAGCCTGACTTACAGCCTCTGGAGTTCAGGATTGATTTATTTATTGCAGTGTGCTTATAATTGTTTTTAAACTCTGAATATACTGTCTTTTAGGTAACAGCAAGCTTTTCAACCCAGCAGGTGAAACTGGGTAATATGTTTTCGTTCCTCGTGGTATGGGAACTAGACTCAATAACTTAAAAAACACATATGCCAAAGTTGGGGTTTTTTTGGTCTATTTTCCCTCTTCTTTTTTCTTTTTAGTCAGACAGTGGTTACTAGCAGAAGCTTACAGATTAGTACGTGGAACCTGTTGCAACATCCCTCTGCTACTTATGGAGAACACAATATCTTCTTGATTTAAGTGGACAAATTAGCACCCCTGAGTTTTTACCAGGAACGCCATACACATACAAAGATTAATGTATAGTGAGATTCCTTTCCTTCAATATAAACTTGTGCACCAGGGATGTTTCATGTTTGCTTTTCGAAACCAAAACCTTTCAGCACGTCTTTTCATGAGCAAAATTAGAATCTACTAGTGCCAAATCCAAAATGTTTATCTGAGAAATGCTGATTGAATAGGACGAACAAATGTCTGGGGAAAGAATTTTATCTGATACAGTAGCTCTGCTAGTCTAGATCTCTGCGGTTATTCTGGTCAGAAGTGCAATTAAGACAGTTGTTAGCATTCTCTCTCTTTGTACAGGTTCTTAGCATTAACAACCAAGATCCTTCTCAAATGGCCAGAAAAAAATCCATCTGCCTTAAGAGGAAACTCCCTGTTAGTTCCAAATTATGAAGAAAGCTGATATCTTTGCAGCCATAAAGTCAACTTCATGTGTAATGCACCCCACAATTCCCCCAGCTGTCGGCTGGCATGATAGCTATCAACATAATCACTAGACATGCTCTGTGGCTCTGACCCTTTTCTGCCCTTTATATAGGAAAGTGTCTGTTCCATGAGCTAATGATCAGACACAGATAATAAGACTTTCCTTTCCTTGCCCCGGAAATCTACTTCAAGCTTGTCATTCCCTTCTAAGTAAGGGTGCTGTTTAGTCCTAATGCAGCCCCTACTTGCCTCAGAAGTAACAGAGCTCATCACTGCTGCTTAGAAAACTGCAAGTCAAGGTTTGGGTTTGACCGGTTACTTCAGAAGTGACATCAGGCTTCTGCATCTTCAAAATGACTAGGTGGCTCCCATGTATTTATAATTATGTTCAAAGTCTTCTCCCATCCCATTACCCATTTTCATTCCCTCTAACTCTCAAAATGGTTATGCATTACAATTGTTGGATAACGTTGCCAGGCATAGTTATTTGAATAGTACAGTAGGAAATTAAGAGGTTTTCTGCCCATTTTCCTTTTGATTTTTTACAGAAGTCATGGACATTCTGATAACTCCTTAGCAAAAGAAAAAAAAAAGTAGTAAACAAATATAAGCTATCGTCATCAAATACGAATTCATTTTCTATGGGGATTGAATTACATCTAGTAAGTTGTGGTACTTCATGTCATTTTGCAGACCTCATTAGAAATCTTCAAATCTAGGTTTTAAACTTGGAGTTCTGTATTCTTGTATAGAGAACTAAGTTATTTTTCTTTTTTTTTTTTAAAAGTGATTGGGAGCTCAGCGAGCACATCTTGTTGATATCAAAATGTTTTGTGAAATTGTTCCAGATATGTATCAACCACTATATTGCTTTGTAGAATGTGTCTGCATATTGCCCAGTGTAGCAGGACTTCAGTGGTATTTGGAATTTTGAGTCCTGAGATGAAATGACTATTTACAAATAACTGTGATTTTGTTTGAAGTATTATTCCTAGACCCTGATTTTATTTTTATTTTTTTACATTTTAAAGTAGTCTTATTTCCGGTTACTTCCTTATTTCCCTTTACTCTGATTTTTTGAGAATAAAGAGAAGAAAAATCTGTAAATAATTGAATGAATGGTTGGGAGATGTTTATGAATAGCAGCTGGATGAGCTGCAGGACAGGATGGAGGAGAGTGCAAGGTGAAGAGACAAGAGAGTTGGTCTTGGGAAATGCAGAGTGAAGAAGAAATAGATTTATCTTTGTTGAAGGGTAATGGGAATGACTGTTTTCATCCTGAAATGTATCTACACAGGTGGAGGCAGGGAGGCTTCCATTCAGTTTTTCAAAACTAGATGCAAATCCTTTGCACCTTAAATGATGCAGATTTTAGGATATTTTGATTTTTAAGGCAATTGTATGATTCCTATTGAGTAGACTCCAGATCTTATGCTACCTTGGTTGATTTGGAGCCAATTGAGTGTTGTATCATTTTATAAGATAACCTTGTTATATCATTTCTATCTCCAGGTAGCACAGCTATAATACTGGTTTGGAGTTCTGTTGATATGATTAACTCAACTTTTGAATGATTTTTTTTTTTCTGCATAAGTTGTTAAGTACTTGTCATTGAATCTTGAACACAAAAGACACTTTCTATTTATTTGTTGGTTAGTTTATGACGTTCTAGTAGGTTGCAACTTGTGTTAAACTAGTGAGTTTTCAAACTTCTGAGTAGTATGAAGGCTGCATCTTAGAGGGCCTGTTTTCACACAGGCGTATCCTCTGACCCTTTTAAGTTTTAGTGAAGGGATCAGGGTAACGATCACTGTATGTTTGGCATGTGTTCTTGGGTTTGATTTTTGTTGGGGGATTTTCTGTGAAACGTTGCAAACATTTATGCTTCCATAGCTCACATTCCTCGTCTGTCTCCTCTAATAAATTGTAGAGCTGGTTGCTGTGTTCCTACAGCCTTTCACCTAACGATAAATGACTTCTTCCCTGTAGATTACCAGTACATTCAGGAAGCCATTGAATAATTGGTGTTGATTTAATCATCTAGTTTTGTGGAAAGGTTGTGGAAGAGCTGGCTTTTTTCAGAGCTACGTGTGATGGTGGGTTTTGCAGCTAGTTTAGAGAAGTGTGCCTGAAGGGTACAGCATGAAGGTTGGAAGAACACTTATTTGTGAGGCTGACAGGGCTGTTGTTTCAGACCAGCTTCAATTCAAGGGAGAAGCTGCTGCTCTGAATGCCCACGCAGAGGTTATCCCACTGAGATTCCCGCTACTCCATGGAGGGGAAAGGCAGCTGACCTGATAGAATAATTTACATTGAGATAAAGTTCTCCTGATCCAGGAAGTGTTACTCTGGTGACAGTCCATAATAGCTGTTTCAGCACCTTGTTTCCTCACACACTATGGACAAATGAGTTCCTCCCCATCTGCTGCCTGTCTTAGGACAGTGCTGCGCTGTAGGTGCTGCTTTACATTTAGTAAGTACAATGCAAAAATAATGGTGGATTATTCACAGGGGCAATTAAATACACCAAGAAATAGAGGTAGGCTCTGGACGATGAAAAGAGCAATTACTCTGTGGTAGTCCTTTAAACAGAGTTCTGAGGAGCAGTAGCCTTCAATTTTTTTTTAAATTTTTTTCAAATTGTATTGTATTTAAGAAATTGTCTGTGAAAAAATTAATTAAGGTGACTGCTTTAGGGTGTCTTATTTTCTTTAACATTACTGCCCCCATATGGATATAGGCAGAACATACAGTGGATGTAGGGAAGGTATTTTATATATAAAGCAATTATTTTAAAAAAATTTTTTGTCAACTCTGAGCTCTTAGATTTCAACTTGCTTTTATTTGCTTGGTATTCAAACAAAACAAGGTATGGCAAGGTAGGTGCTGATGCTCTCAAACAGAATAACTTGTAGAGAAATGCACTTTTAAAGTAATTATAACTGGTAATTTTGCAAATGCACCTGTAGCCCACAAGTTTTCTAGAAAATCGTCTTACTGTTAAATAGAGATTCAAGCACGTAAACTTTCTTTGTAAATGAATTTTATGTAAGTGTAGCTGCAACTTTTAAAATCCATTTCAGGATTTTGAAAATAAAATTGATAGGTCATCTCTGACAACTTTTGAACAAAGTCATGTAGCTGGTATATGTAAACTGAGTTAAAGGTGATTTTTGTAAAGCTAAGGATGGTAATGAGGTGAAAGAAATCCATCTTATTTAGGTTATGTAACTGTCACTTAAGCTAATTTTACTGTCAGAATTAACTGGTTTCTGTATATACATTAAAAAAAACAAGTAACATCATTTTTTTTTTTTTCCAGTACTTTTGTGTGGTTGCACTATATAGTACTAAATTTTCAGTCCTGAACTGGTTGGATTGAAAGATTATTTTTAACAAGCCCCATGCAGGGAAAATCCAAAAATGAGGAATTAATAAAGATTTACTATTGCCATAGCAGCATTTTTTTCTTAGATGGCCATTTCCAGGCAACTAGGGGAACAGTTAAAGCTTTTTTTAAAATCAGTTAAAGTGTTACAGGGCCAAGTCGAGTGTTCTTTATTTATTCCAAGTAGCTCATCAGTAAATTCTTTTGAATGTCCCAAAGGGCTCTCTGTGGAAAGGATGTTTTACCAAGTACAAAGTCAGAGTGTTACACTATATGCTTGCTTAACTCCGGTTTGTTTTAAATACGCTGATATACGTTGCTGTTTGCAACATTAGATTTGTTTTGCACAGAATGACAACAATTTGTAATCTATTAAGTGTAGTCAATAATGACTTTTTTGCTGATAGTACCCTTTTCGGCTTCTTCATCATTTTAAGACCATTAAAATGGTACCAAACAACAATTTTTGCTGCATACAGCAATATTCTGCCCCTCCCTGTTTGTCATCTAGGAAATGTTTCATTTCAGCTGTATGGTATCCCTTATTTTGTGTTCATCCTGTGTGTAATTTGATGAAATTCATTTTTTAAATGAAAAGGCATTATCTTGGCTCTGCAGTGCAAATTTATTTTGGAAAATAGATGATGGTGTTTCTTTGTTGTCTGTAGGAGAAGGAATGGGGGATATGGAGGCATTTACAACAACTTTTATATCTATAGTAAACCTTTGTAAATACTAGTAAGTTATCTTTCAGTAACTCATTTGCTTTTCAGGTTTATCACAAGATAGAGGCTTTCATTTGCAATATTGGATTAAACTAGCACAAAATAACATTAATAAAGACAAAATGAAAAAAAAAAAAAAAGAAATTGCACATCTCCTTGTTGTAGGGGTAGCAAGCTCTGCATGATGATGTGTTAGCAACAGAAGTGTTTGTTCTCTATTGTAATTTTTAGCATTTGCCTTCCCAACAGGCCGTGGTGCAGATCAGCAGATCACGTGCCTGACAGTGTATGTGCTTTTTACTGGGATGAACAGAAAAGGAATGGAAACATTTTTTGAACCATGGAAAATGAAACATATTATTCATGTCCCTAATTACCTATTGATAATTAAGATACAATACAGATTAGCAGGGGTAATAGTATTTTAGGAAAGAAATTAGGTTAAAAGAATGTTTACTTCAGAACTCACTGTGTAGCCAGATAAGAATTAAAGTCATGCTCAATGGTAATGAATCAGCTGCTCTTCTGTTCCATTTTAGGGCAGATGCAAAAGGCAGTTGCAGAGGAGATAGCAGTAAAATGACTTGAGAGAAAAATTAGCTGACATAGAATGGAGGGAAAGAACAGCTGTTGAAGTGGAGCCGAGTGACACACTCCTTGTCTTTTGCCTTATTTTCCTTAAGAGAAAAACTTGAGATCCACTTGTTCTGAGTTAACTGATTCTTCTGCAACACTGTTCCAGTGAATCTCTGTGAAGTGAGAATCCAAAATATGTGAAAATTTATTGTCCTATTACCACAACTTGGGTTGAAAAAAGAAGATAACACCATCTTAAAGTTTTGCTCTCTTTCCCTGTTTCTGAATTTGTGTTCATTTTCAATTATGTTCCAGTTAAATCTATTCAACTGAAGAATATATTTGAAAGGCTATTTTCAGGTTTGGCTTACAGCATCAAAATGTGTGCAAAGCAGCAAATCTGCTTTCTTGATTATTTTTGCTTAAATTTCAAAGAGAAATAAGACAGACCTAGTAGAAACTTTATACATGATAATTATTTACTATATAAGACCTATATATAATAATTGTCATAAAACTTTAGTTACCACAATTCTGAGTTTCAAGTCAAATTACACTAAAATATTTGTCACACTGTAAAAGTAAATGGTACACTCAAAAAATAAACTATATTACAGGTTCAGAAACCTCAACATAGTTAAGAAACAAAACCAAAAGAGTAGGTGTAGAACAACATATCTGTTAGAGGTGGAAAGTGAAAACATTGAATGTGCTTGAGGGGCTGCATTTGAAGAAATAAGGAAAGATGCTGATGAGAATAAAGATATTTGGTGCATTGGGAATAATATAACATGAGAATTGTTATTTCTCCATCATATTTGAGAAGTTCTGGCAGTCCAGCAAAGTGCCCACTGACTGGAAAAGGGGAAACATAACCCCCATTCTTAAGAAGGGTAAAAAGGAAGACCCAGGGAACTACAGGCCAGTCAGTCTCACCTCCGTGTCTGGCAAGATCATGGAGCAGACCCTCCTGGAGACTATGCTCAGGCACATGGAAAGTAAGGAGGTGATTGGTGACAGCCAACATGGCTTCACTAAGGGCAAATTGTGCCTGACAAAGTTGGTGGCCTTCTATGATGGAGTTACAGCGTTGGTGGACAAGGGGAGAGCGACAGATGTCTTTTACCTGGACATGTGCAAAGCATTTGACACTGTCCCGCATGACATTCTTGTGTCTAAATTGGAGAGACATGGATTGGATGGATGGACCACTCAGTGGATAAGGAATTGGCTGGATGGTCACACTCAAAGAGTTGTGGTCAACGGCTCGATGTCCAAGTGGACATCAGTGACGAGTGGCGTTACTAAGGGGTCAGTACTGGGACCGGCACTGTTTAACATCTTTGTCAGCTACATGGACAGGTGGGATGCGCGTGCACCCTCCGCAAGTTTGCTGATGACACCAAGGTGTGTGGGGTGGTCAACATGCTGGAGGGAAGGGATGCCACCCAGAGGGCCCTTGACAGGCTGGAGAGGTGGGTCTCTGCGAACCTCATGAAGTTCAGCAAGGCCAAGTGCAAGGTCCTGCAAGTGGGTCGGTGCAATCCCAAGCACAACTACAGGCTGGGTGGAGAATGGATTGAGAGCAGCCCTGAGGAGAAGGACTTGGGGGTGTTGGTGGATGAGAAGCTCAACATGAGCCGGCAGTGTGCGCTTGCAGCCCAGAAAGCCAACCGTGTCCTGGGCTGCATCAAAAGAGGTGTGACCAGCAGGTCGAGGGAGGTGATCCTGCCCCTTTACTCAGCTCTCGGGAGACCCCACCTGGAGTACTGTGTTCAGCTCTGGGGGCCCCAGTACAGGAGAGACATCGAGCTGTTGGAGTGAGTCCAGAGGAGGGCCACGAACCTGATTGGAGGGATGGAGCACCTCTCCTATCAGCCTGGAGAAAAGAAGGCTCCAGGGAGATCTAATTGCGGCTTGCCAGTATCTGAAGGGGGCCTACAGGAAAGCTGGAGAGGGGGCTGTTTATCAGGGAGTGTAGTGACAGGACAAGGGGTAATGGGTTTAAGCTGAAAGAGGGTTGATTTAGATTAGATGTTAGAAAGGAACTCTTTACTGTGAGGGTGGTGAGGCACTGGCACAGGTTGCCCAGAGAGGTTGTGGAGGCCCCATCCCTGGAAATGTTCAAGGCCAGGTTGGATGGGGCTTTGGGCAACGTGGTCTAGTGGAGGGTGTCCCTGCCCATGGCAGGGGGGTTGGAACTGGATGATCTTTGAGGTCCCTTCCAACCCAAACCATTCTATGATTCTGTGAATTGCAAAAGAAGATGGGGCAGATAGAAGGAAGCTGTTCAATAACAGAATGGATTGAAGAAAGATTAGAACTTGGCGAAAGTAGCTGTAGTTGGAGATCGTAAGATATAAGATGGGAATAATGATATCAGTATATTGAGAACCTAAATTAATTATGCCTTAAAAACATATTTTTAAGCTTTTTGTTTGGGAATCCAACCTGGTAGATCTTGCCATACAGTTAAATACTTCGGTGGCTTTTGAATACTGGATTTCCACTGAGACCAACAACGTCGCCAGAATTTCTCATGCTACCATTTTCTGTTGTTTCTCCCAAACATGTCAGAGGACCAAAAGACAATGCCAGTCTGCTGCACTTATTTTATTTAAATCATATTAACCTACCACGTTCTTGTGGGAACAAACGACAGGAAAAGAGGAAATGGCCTCAAGTTGCACCAGGGGAGGTTTAGATTGGACATTAGGAAAAATGTCTTCACCGAAAGGGTTGTCAAGCACTGGAACAGGCTGCCCAGGGAAGTGGTTGAGTCACCATCCCTGGAGATATTTAAAAGCCGTGTAGATGTGGTGCTTGGGGACACGGTTTAGTGGTGGACCTTGTCAGTGCTAGGTTAGTGGTTGGACTTGATGATCTTACAGTTCTTTTCCAACTTAAACGATTCTATGATTCTGTGTTCTTGTGGGAATCTCTTACATAACTTTAAAAAAAAAAAAGAAATCACCCAAGAAAACAAGTACGTCTTTTCTTGTCCCCTCCTCTAAAACTGCTCTACCTGCCACTGTCATCTTCAGTGTTAGCAAAGAACTGACAACTGGCAGCAAGGATATTGGACACAATGTGTATTGGTGCCTTTTTGTGCAGATAAAATTTTTATTCATTCCAACAAAGTAAATTTTGTAGCAGAAATTTCACAGAACAGTACAAATATATGGAAATTAGATGTGCTGCTTTTTAATTCCCCAACAGAGGTGACAGAATCCTCCTTCTTTATCTGGAGCTTCTGTAGGGGCGTTGGTCCATTTATCTGCCCGTGTAACACGGCTAAATTTGACCTGGATCACCAGAGGGCACTGCTGGGTCTCTTTAGGGGTCCATACTGTTAGGCTCTGCCTGGGAGATCGTGGATGACTATAGAGGAAGGCGGATTTTTTTTCGTTACTTGCTCTTTTATAATACCTTTCTTCCTTCTTGATCCAGTAAGTGATCTGGAAAGAAAATGATAGAAGATACATTTCCTGGGGTTTGGAGTGGGGTTCCACCCGTCCCTTCCCACTTACTATGGAAGCCTGCCTCATGTATTCCTACTTCATGCACCTAAGATACGATTCGTGGGCTGCCATTTAGGATCCACAGTTTCCTGGCGATCAATAGAAACATTCATTTCTGCGTGGCAACCCAGTGCTTCCATTGGACAACATGAAAATTACGTTGTCTGTGATTGAATAATATCTCAGTAAAGGGAGATTATAGCTTCTCTCTATTTTTAATCTAATTTATTATTTTACACTATATGCTCACTTCATAATGAAAGAATGATGAGGAAAAGTGTTCACAAAAGACTGTATGTTTGAGTCTTCAACTTAGAGAACATTTACAAACATTTTGCACTAATGGAAAATACTTGGAAGATATTCAGAACCATAGGTTGCTTCCGAATGTGGCCGTAGTGACAGGACAGTAAGCTTTCATGTAATAATGATTTACATTACATTTGAGCTTTATTATTTGACTTACGCTGTACTGAAGCGTGAGTACCATGAAGTTTGTGGACTTTTTCCCAGTGAGATATCCAACATGATAGAATCCTTGCATATGCTATGAAAGTTACTTACGTAGCTTCACTTCAACCAGCTGCCGGGAGGTAACACTGGGTTTGATGTTACCTGCCATAGCCACTTCACCAGTGGTGTATCTATCTGTTACGTATTTGTTAGCACGAGATTGCTGCCGGTACTTGAGAGTGACAGAATGTGCAGAATTAGTGTGTGCCGGCCATCATGTCCCAACAGGGCTGGAGGCTTGGGAGTTAGTTGGAGGCATAGCTAGAGTGTCTGGGAGGGTGGGTTAGTTCTGCTGGAAGGGGCTGGGAGCTGCGTGTACTCGTTCTTCAAGTGGCATCCGTGGAGGATTCTCATCTCTCTCCTGAATGCGGTGGTGACTCATGACAGGAGTCTTTGCTAGGGCTGGAGGAGTCAGGCTGCATATCCTGTGAGAGTGGGAATAAATATGGTGTATTGTTTTTGTGGAGTGTTTTAAATAGAATGTTACCTCTTCAGTTAAAAAAAAAATAAAAATTGTACATCTCAACTTTTCTAGGTATTACAGGAACAGTGGTATCTCTTACATTAAAACTCTGTAGAATATATTAGAGGAATTAAGGCTAAATGGTTTTCTGATATTGGGAAGAAACTGTTAAAGGTCATTCTTCTGTAGAGTAATACAAGATTGAATTAATTTGTGAATTTTTATCAGTGAATGGCTATTTAATTGTAAATACTGTATGGATTACCCCTATAGAATAATAATAATGTTTCACAGTTTAAAATGTGCTGCACATCAAATATGCGATGTTCAAAACCTCATCTATAAAATACGATCTTTTTTCAGTGTCTGTAACTACTTCACTAGGCCACTACAGCTGGAGAGTATAAGATATGGGCACAACTACAAAAATTCAGATTAGATCCACAGATGATCTATGCATTAATTGCTTTATTCCGCTTAAGTGAAAAAGTCATGTCTAATAAAGAAGTGTACAGTAGGTTCTTTGATCATCTTTCATTTCTGAGAACTCTTTTTGCCTTGTTTTTTAAGCACAATACTATTCATTAAGTTGTGGTCTGACACAAATAGATGTTTTAGATTGTTTTTAACTGGTTGTATTAGCTTTATACCACATACTTGTGGGACAGGAGACTTGCAACTTTCATGCATTGTCATGTATTAGATTTAAAGAAGATCTGATTTGATGTTAGCCTATGAATGTGGACCATAGAACAGACATGTAAAAGTCAAAGTTTTTTGTGTGGTTAATCTTGTCATTGACATTTACCTTGAATTTTGAACTCCAGCATCTTTTAATGTTGGATACATTTGGTTGTTGTATTTCTCACAACTGAGTTTCATTTACATTTAAATACTACTTCTGTGTATTCTTTCAGTCTTATTATGATATTGTGATTGGATTACAGATATCGTAGTATTTCTTTTTAATCATTATTTATGGCACATCTTTTTCTTAGTGGCTGGGAGTTTCAATCAAATTCAGTTTTAGCCTGTTTTAATCCAAAACATCCATTAAACATCCATTGAAATCTGTTATGCTGCTCTTGTGTAGCTAAATCTATTGACAAACGAGGAGAACTAGACAAACATATATTCAAAAATACAAATCCTTTAAGCTGTTAAATAATATTTCTTGTAAATTTGTAAACATGCTCCGAATTGTTAAAACAGAAATTCATAATGCAGCTTGTGATGAAGATTTGCTGCTCTGCAGGAAGATATTCTGAGTTGTGTGGTCGTGTGAAAAGGATTAATGCAGAATTCAGCATCGAATCATCTGAGTTACCAAGAATATGTAAGGGTACGAGGGACAGTTGCATTTAATGGAATTACTAAGGGTGCTGTCAGGTCTGAGATTTGACAGATGCCGACACTAATGTAAACACGCTCTCCTAACCAGCCAGCAGTACAAGCAGCACAATAGGTGCTTGCTTGCTCAGTGTACCTCGCTATATTTTATAGCAATCCGTGTGGGGAGCTTTCTGGCTGGGCGTACCAGAATTTAGAGCAAATTCTGTTAAATAATGTTCTTCCAATATTTCCATACACTATAGCAGACTGCTTGTCGTGAGCCTCCCTGTGTCTTTCTCCGAGGCACACCACAACCACAAACGGATTGATCTGAATAGAAGTTATTTTCCTTAAATTTGGAGGTACTCAAGTTAGTTTCTGTGCCAAAACAGCTTGGAGTATTCCCTTGCTATTGGCGACATGAAATTATTTCTGGCAAATTATCTGGATTTTAAGTAAAGACAAAGATTCTTTTCTTTACATATATCTGTAAAATAAGAGCATGACATTGAACACTTCCAAGGCAGTCGTATTAACTATTCATCTGCTTTTGCCTTGGACTGAAAACAGCTAAGTAAACAGAGTTTATTTGAACTATCTTGTCATGTTCTTCAGTTGGACACTGTTTTGCTTCTAGCTTGTCACTCTGGAGATAGCTGAGCATAGATTAATATTTACAGAAAATGTATGTGATTTTAATAACCGTTGGACTTGGTATAAACTTACATAAAAGGAGAAACCAGCTATGCAGCAATAGTAACAAGGCAGATAAAGCTTATTCCATGAAAAATTAATGATGTGGTAAGGAGTGGGAAGCAACCAAAACACAGCAGGTATGATACTGCTCCTTTTGTTAATAGTATACATCAACTGGTTTTCTCTTAAACCCGTGACATACTGAAACTTTAAAATTATTCAGTCCATGATCCAAGATGGAGTTTCGTTAGAATGACAGCTGCGTGCTTGAAATGCTTATACATCAGTCACTTTTTAAACTGTTTAAAATGTTCTCACCAGTTTAAAAAAACCAATAAACATCACCCCCCTACACCCCCCCCCCCCAAAAAAAAAAGCCCAACACAAAAGCCATGTATCCAATTAGTATCACAAAACATAAAGCTATAAACAGGCACAAGACTTTAAAAACATCTGCATTTTATTCCAGAAATCTGGTTTCTACATGCAGTGTTATAATCGTAATAAAGGACTATGAGGTTAATGATCTGGGGAAGAAGCAGCTGGTCAGAATTACTTCCCTTAATATCAAGAAAATGAAGATGAGGTAAAATTCTCTAGCTTTTTTCCTCTTACAGGTACAGAAATTACGTAGTATGCTTGCTGTTATATTCACCTCTTGGTTTTAGAACTGGCACCTCTCCAGCCCCAGCATAGAAATACAGCTCTGAGCTATCTGGATTAGCAAACGATTTGTTTAGCTAGTGCTATGGTTACATGGTAGGGACCATATAGGGCCTGCAACGTGGGCTGTCAGGCGGAAATTCTAAAATTGCATGGAGTATCTAAAGCACGGTCATAAGTAAACATTCCTTTTCATGTTGGATTGCTTAGAACTCTCATCAATTTTTTTCTTACTTCTTCATTTTTACATTATTTTATTTATTTATTTTTTAAATAGTTTTAAGTCTGACATGCGCACTAACAAATGCAGGAAAACTTGATCTGAGTAGTTTGTAGCAGGTACAGTTTTTGCTGATCTGTAAAATATGATGCAAGAGCACATACCACTCTTTTGGAGCACATCCCCAAAAGATCTGCTCAGAAAATTAGTATTCTGAAGACATCATGATATATTGTTAGCCATCTGCAGGAATATTTGCTTTGTAAATAAACCCAGTGTTCTTATAATGCTCGTGCAGATGTTTTACACAGTTTACTTAACACTTTTTTGCTAAAAATCTTAAATGAGGTTTGTAAAATCATAAAGCTGCAGTGTTCAGCTTACTGCCAAAATAATACTAAAGGTTACATGTTTCTGTTTATTTGTAACATTTCTCTCAGAAGACACTGTAAAAACGTGAAAGCTGGTTTCACTTAAAAATCAGTTTTTCAAGGCAACATATTTAAAAAGCCCCACTGTGGCCTAAATGTATGACAGCAGCTTTCTGCACTTCTACTAGTTAAGAGATGCAGTTCTGTAATTTACATTACCTGTGATTTTCCAGTGCCCATATTGGAGAATTTCATGTGCTTAATAGTAGTAGTATTAGTAATAATAATAATGATAGCCAACTAGACAGTGGTGTTGATATTTGTAATGAAGACAACCATTCACTCAAGCCCAAAAGTGAAAGTAAAATTCCTGCTCTCAGTTTAGCTAGGAAGTGATTTAAAGCACTGACTTAACTAAACAATATTTTGGCTTTATTAAATGTATATAATCAATTAAATTTTACCTTGTTTCAAGCTTTTTAAAAAAGTTTAGCAGTGATGTAAGAGGTTAAAAACCGGATTTGAAAATAGGTATGTTTACATAATAGTATAACTAATGCTTTAATATGTATTAAGTGTAGTTAATCTAATACAGATTTCCAGAAAATTTCAGAAATATTAATTATGAAATTTAGCAAGCCTGTGCCTAATGAGTTCTTGATTAGATCCCCATGAGTGAGAAAATACTGACACCATTTGTGAATGCATATTTCAGTCTAAAAGAAAATGAGTTTATATATTGGGTGTTTCAGTTTTTTTGGATGCATCTTGTCTAGTTCTTCTGAATCTTTAGAATCATTTATCCTAAGAGCTGACCTTAATTTTACATTCGAAGTTTACAAACATGCTGGTATTGAGAAGAATAAAAGAATTAGTTCTACATCAACTAATTGCTGCAGTAATTTTGAAACAACTAGTAAACATTAAATAACCATGTCCCTGCTCACTGCAGGTAGAAATGGACTGCACAAACTTTGGCTTTGTTTGTAGTTTTGTGCGTTAATTTCTAATGTGAAAAGGCTAACAGTTGCTTTTTCTGCTTGCTGCGTTGGAGGCTCACTGCTTTGTTTCAGACAGAAGAGGTAAAGCAACTTTTAGTTCAGCAATCTGGATATCTTTAAGGATATTCTGAATGCTATCTTTCATTGTTTTTTCTTTTTTTTAATAACACTTTATGAAATTTATACTGTCGTGTGCCATGAAGATTTAAACATCACCTTTAACTTATATCCTTTGATTTTACGTCCTCTATATGACCTGTAAAAACATGGTTTTATTATTGTCTATTGGTGATCATGGTAACATTCATTATATTATTAAGAAAAGTTATTTCAATATTTTTTGTTAAATTTACCTGAGAGCTTTTATCTCTCTGAAGTGGAAAATTATTTCAGTTTTTAAAAATACTTTAAAATATTCAAAATTGCCCTCAGTGAATAACGGCAGAATGATAACAGTCTCCTCCAGTATTACTTGTGTTGGTGCTTTGTGTTGGATCCTTTCTTTTCTGGCATTTTTAACATTAGCTACTTCATCTCTGTAAAAGAACAGGGATGGGCTTTCCCCTGCCCGGCTAAGGTTCTTCTTTGATCTCTAACATTCATAGTGACCGTCAGTATTGTCTGTAGAGTCTGAATTACTGTACATTTCTCATAGCATAATGCTGTTTAGGAAGTTACCAAATAATTAGAAGACTTGTCATATCAATTCCTCTTTGTAACCAGTATATATGAAGCTATTCAAGAAGGGGATAAAATCAATACCAGTAAAGGTGCAATTTTACATGTCTCATAAAGATGACTGAATCTGTGATTAATAGAGTAATAGTTTATTTCTAGGTTTTGTGTTTTATTTACAGGAAGATTATACAAAGGAAAGCTATTCTGCTGAGTTTACTAACATCCCAGATGAAAGTTAGAGAAGTAACAGACAAAACTACAGGCAAGGAACCCAGATTGCACTATATGCATTCAATATGCTGATATGTAAATTCAATCAGAACTTTAGGCAATTTCACAATAGTGCAGCATTCATATTTACACTGTGGGAATTTTTCAATTAGTAGTACACTGTATATTTTGAAAAGGTCTTCAAATATGTAATGTACTTAATTTGAAATCTTTTTTTCAAGAAACTTTTGAAACTACAGCACATTCCCAAGACTTTCTGAAGCTGGCTCCCCCTCCTCTAGGTGTGAATACAGTTATTTCCATGTTGGAGATGTCAGTCCAGGCTTTTTTGTGTCTTGGTACAACCATTTCAGTGTATGTGGAGATGCTTATCTGTTCTCCTTTCTTACCTGTAAGGTTTCATAAGTTGAGGAAAGCTTTTTAGGTTATATGACAGGTCTAAGTCTATCAAAATGCTACTGTAAAAACTCAAAATCAAATTATCTTTAATGGACTTGTGGAATTTCATTCAATTTGGAGTTAATATGTCATTAGGTTTACCTCTAAAATGTAATTTTTTCTTGCTTGTGTAAATTGAACACAGATTCAATGAAAAAGGGTTTTTTATGTGTTGTGTACTGTCATTCCCAAATACAAGCCTCTTTGAAATTATTGCTATGCAGACATCAGCTACAAAAAGGACCAGGATTGATTGTCCCATTAGAAAACCCGCCATTTTATGTTCATAGTATCTAACAACTTGTTTTCTTTCCCACTAAGTACCAAGCACTACAAATATTTTTTTCAAAGTTGTTGGTTTTTTAACTTTTTTTAAGAAAATATTTGCTTTCAACTTAAGCCCATGTGTATCAAATTTCTGTTGGAGTGCACATATAGAAAAAAAGAAGAAAAGAAAAAGAAAAGTTTATTGTAGAACTGCCTGTGTAACTTTACCTACCTTATAGTGTCACAACTTAGTGTAACATACTGTGGCTATTTTTATTCTGTCTCATTGTTTGGCAACTCATTTGTATGCTGTTTATTGCAATCTTGAATCACTGGTGTAGAGCGTGAAGTATTCTTAAGCAATATAAAGGAATATGTGAATTAATTAGGATTTTCTATTTAGAAGATACATAGTTTTCCATTCTTCTTCTAGTTGCATTTCTGCTGTAGAAAAGCATGACTTCATGTGATATTTATACTGTAAAGCTTGCTTGGCTTCCTAAATTATTTTCATAGTCATCAACCTCTGTGTCTCTGGGTGTATTCCTTTAATTGAGCACCTAAGAAATTATATGAAATCTTCTGTGTGTTTTCTGTTGCCTCTGAGAAGCTGTAATGTTTAAGAAAAAAAGAAATAGAAACCACAGCTGTATATTATTCAAATTACTTTTAACAGAAGGCATCTACTGCTGAAAAGATTTCAGTTTTACAACTTAAAATGCAATAGCAGTTGGTATCCATAGTCACAACACTACAAATGTTCAGCTTGCTGAAGAAGGAATGAAAATACCTCCCTTGGTGTCCATTTACCATAGGGGAAGAATCCTGTTGCAATTCCCAGAGGAATAGTGCTGTAAGAAATTGCAAAAATAGCGTTTTGGCGGATGATAGTGAGGTGTTTATAAATACAGAAGCTGAATTGTATTAAGAAACTTCTTGGCAGTTTTCAGAGCATTTGCTGGTTTTAGTTTAAAACCCATATTATAAAAGTAACAAACTGGAGATTGTATTGAAGAGTACTCAGAAGGAGATATATTGAGGCATTGCTCGTTTTAATGATATTGTTAGTTCACAGTCTTCCTATGCTGGTGTGTCACAACAGAAGAAAAGGTGTGGTAGCACTCAGGGGAGGATGCAGTCGTGATACCAGTGTGCTTATGTGTAGTGTGATGCACAATTAACTGCCTACAGATCATAGAAATCATGCTTTGTAAGCTGAATGTAGTAAAGCTTCACTCTGCTGTTTTTCATAGTAGAAAAGTTGAGAGAGCTTATTAGGCATTCTGATAGCTTTGTTAAGTATAATACATTTGGATCATGACTGATATTATTCTCTACATTAAGAGCAATGATGGCCTGTGGTCCCTCTCTTCCCTGGCTGGGACATGGGTGAAATCAGTGTTCCAGCAAAGATCTGTTTCCATGATTTCAGAGCCTTGGAGCAGAACCTCAGCTATTTTCTGCTTTTTTAAAGCTGAATGACATATTGATAATTCTAAACGTCATCTTCCTGGGCTGTTTTTCTGGCCTGAAAATTACCCAGTATAGATGTCTTTGTTGTGAAGAGGAAATCTGACCTTTAAAGACAAAGGTAGATCTCCGCTTCTTTTCCTGATGTCCTTCTACCATATCTCTAACTTCACAGGGGCTCCACAAGTCTAGGAATGGTTCTATATCACTAATCCTTTCGAACCAGCATATTTAAGATAGCTTTGAGACTTCTGCTCTCGGTTTCTCCAGTGTTTTCTTGCTCCGTATGAGCTATTCACCTAGAACCCTGGAAGTTTGCAACCCTGATCAGCCTTGCACTAAGCCTTCTCACAATAAGTCATACAGTTTTTCAGCCTTGTCTATCCCTTATTGAAAACATTGTCATTCACTAGCAAGAAAGACCACATGATAGATTGCTTATCCAAGTCAACTATGATCTCAACCTGCTTTTGTGCAAGCTTCAACTGGAGCATTCAGGCCATCTTTTAGATCATGAAAATTAGTCATGTGTCCATCAGGATGCTTTAGTTTCAATTTCAGTCCACTATCTGGCTGGTGCAGAGTTGTTTGATTCTCACTGTTTTTGCAGTCCTGTTCTTCTACAAGGATTAAAAAGTTACTTAGTAAAATAGGCAGTTTGAGGCTTTCCCTTCCAGAAAACAGTCTTCCTGGTATCCAGCATTCCCTCAAAGAGGGTTGAGAATACCCATGCACAGGTAGAAGTTTTTGGACAAAGCTCCTCCATAAGCAACTGCAAGATTTTACTCAGCAATTATTCTGCCAAACATTATTTCCCTCACTCACTTGCAAGACATCTTTGTCCACTGACATGTTTTCTCAGTGGCTTTCCTCCTTGTGGCCCTTTGGCCTTCAGCTGAAGCTCTCTGTGCAGAAGTTTCTGTGTGGAATTTGGAGGATTTTTATAAATCAAACTCTGCAGCAGGATTGTCTACAGTGATTAGAACTCATTTGTTGCATATCTGGAGACTCCAGTATCTTCATCAATTAAGGTCTGTGTAAACAATATGTAAAGTGCAGATACTGGTGGTACTTACACTTTTGTATATATATACTTACCAAGAACAACGCAGTCATAAAAATCGACAAATAATACTGCATTTGGAAAAGAGGTTCTGCCATTGCAGTTTGTCTAAAGCTCTGAGGTCCACATCCAGGCGGTTTGGACCTGGAGATGTTCAAAAGCCTTTTGCTTTGCAGTTGACTATAGTAAATAGGCAGTTGTTTAAAAATGAAGAAAAAATTACTTAACCAGTAAGCGAAATCCAAGATACATGTGTATACATTTTTACTTCTGTGCTCTCTGCTCTGGGATTTGGAGAATGTATAATGCTTTTGGCACGGAGCATAGAGTGAATCAGGGAGCATAAATACTGACTGAATGGTATTGTGAAACAGAAGTTTCCAGGTTTGAATGCTTAAAATTGACCCTTTTGACTGACCAGGGCTGCATGCAATGTTCTTAGTATCTGTGAACACAATGGATTTATGCAGTGGTATAGATGATATTTCTGTTTTATTGCCTGTTCATTCCTTCCTACTGAACATTGAGCTAACGCTTTTCTAGAATAAACAGAAATCTTGTTTTCGCAGTCACAGCAGTCAGCTCAGTTTTAGTTTTACATGTAAAGTTAAGATAGGAGGCAGTGACACCAGTAGGAAAAGTATATTTATCTGTATTGAGTCAGGTGGGATACTTTGGGAATTCTTCAGTCAGCCCTGTTCTTGATTACTCTGGGTAGCTCAGAGTCACCGCATTAATCTCCTGGAATGTCTTGGGCAGCTCAGGTCCCTGCAGGGCTTTGCCTTCTTCCATAGTGAAAATTACCATGTTTTCTTATCGCTGTTTCTCTTCTCCTAAATAATTTATGCAATCTCAAATTATTTATCTATTTAACTCCTCTTCTTGTCCCTTACAGGTAGCAGAATTTCTTTTAAAAGCCTTCGATGAAACACCTTGTGGAATTTGTGTAGGGAATTCCAGTGGACTACATACCTAAATCTACTTTGTCCTTATGCTTGTTGATTCTTTAGGAGAACACTAGGTTTGAGCCATAGTATTTCTTATTTTATAATTAAGTTTGTTCACATTTTTGTTGCAGAGTAGAATATGATCCAAAAGTAGTACTAAACTCCTTAGATCAGATGAAAAGAAGGGATTTGCTGCCTTACTCCTCTCATTTCTAACTCAGGCCTTAAATATAGCAGTTAGCAAAATTTAACAAAAAGTATCCATCTAAGTGTTTTATTTCTAGTCTACTTGAGAAGATGTCTGTTTCTCAATTATCAGAAATCCATTCCATGGAATTACTGCATTTTGCAAGTGAGACTGAAAGTCCTTATACTCTGAAAAATAGCTACCATAGGCTTTAAAATAGGATCAAGGAGGTCTCAGCCAAGTATAGCAAACAAAAAAAATTAGGAAAATTTGCATCATAGTTTTCTTCAGAGCACCAAACAACATTTTACTTTAATGTAATGTACAGTCTCCTCGTGATCCATAAGGGTGAGTAACTGCCGAGTTGTAGTGGTTCCATACGGAAAATGGAAAGGAACAGTCTTAACACTACAGCATGTACTTGAGCTCTTTGTTGCAGAGCTATGCAAGCTAAAATTCTCAAGCCTTTGTTAGCATTTTGAAAACCTAGTCAAGTATGATCAAGTTAAATGTAGTTTATGGCAGTAGTTAAAGGTCTCAGTAATCTTTGTCATACCTGTAATTGTGGTAGTATTAGATACAGAGGCAGAACTGTTGGTAGCCTGAGAGCTAACTTTTATATGTGAAAGTGTTGCAATGCTAGCAGAGCAGATCTTATCCATGAAATTTCATAATAAATACAGTCTAAGGACTTAGAGTCAGATTGATGATCAGATGTATAACATCAAATGTTAGGTAGCTCTCTAGTGGGACTTTGAGGGCGAAAACAGAGAAAGGACCAGACTTTGGTAGATGCCTTTGTAAACTGGTAAGTTGTAAGCACCACTGGGTTTCTGAATACCCACTTGCATAGCGCTCTCTCCAGTACCAGCTTCTGCTTCGAGTCAGTTTGGGCCACCCTGCATTTTCTGAGTGGAAATATAACTCTCTGGACAACTTAAACATTGTATTTCTCCCCATTTTTTAAATGGATAAAACAAACTAAGTGTTCTAAATACTTCATGTTTTCTAAAATGTTCAAGTCATTTTATTCACTCGCTGACAATGTGGTTTTGAAGTCATTATAATATAGCCTTGCTGTCTATCTGTATAGTCCTTTTCTGTCAGTTGAATTTAGAGCTCCTCATACACCTTATATTTACAGAATAGTAACAATGATGTTTTAAATATATAAACAGGACCTAAAAAATGAAACATGAGGAAATGATACTTGAATGAGATGTTCCTGCATTAAAAACCTGGAAATGAAGGAAGAGGTGCTATGCAGCTCAGCATAGGAATATTGCTCTTATGTTTTCATAGAGACCATTCAGTAATCATCCAAATAAAGCTGACATTCCTGTATATTACAGCTGCCTACACATTTCCTATTTTTCTTGATTGTTATTGCCTATTAAACTGTTTCCCTGAACTCACATCACCATATTCTCTAAAGGAAATTAAAGTTTTACTCAAATGAATTTTGGAAAACAAAACAACCTTTCAAGATACTCTCCCCCCCCCCCCCCCCCCCCCAAATATTCTGGAAAACAGTTAAATATGAATATTCTACCATTTTTGTGAAAACTTGCATCTCAGCATGTCATAGTGTTTTTCCTCGGTAAGAAAGACAAAATACTAAATGGACTCAGTTCCATTCTAACATGAAAGGGCAGAGATGATATGAAATAACGGAGGGTTCTTCTCCACGCCTTGATTTGATACACCTTGCTTCAGATTGATTTGCAGAAATGTGGTTGCTTGTACTTTAGAAAAATGATGCCTGACATCCAGCCCTTTGTGTTAACCAGTGTCTTTAGCAGTTTTGTGTTTTGCCTCATTATGTTACATCTTTGACTATAATTCTATGTTACAATTCCATCACTCAGCATTTGTGAGTATTTGGGTATTTATATTGATGAAGATTGGATGTTTCTTTTCTTTAACCCTAACGATGGCTTACCACAATGTTCAATTGAAATTAGGTCCATGTGATTTAGAGTTATGATTAACAACTCACACCCCTACATTTATTTTTGCTACTAGTTACAGTACTTAGCTGTGGCACATAACTTTAACATCTGAATTCTATCCCTGGGTCCTGCTGTCCTGCTGTGTAATTTAATAACTTCACTTCTCTGCCTCACTTCCTCTATTTTTAAAATAAAAATAATGATGCTGACCTCTTTTGTTTCAGCACTTAATGCTTTTCTGCTATAAACCTCAGTAGGAGAGTTACAAGGTCATGATAGCAGTAGAAATACATTCTTACTGACTGTTTCCAAAGATCAAAAGCTTTTTTTTTCTTTTTTAAAAGAGATAGTGTTAAAACATTGTGGTGTGTGTATGCTTGAGCAAAGAGTAACTGTTGTGTGAAGGAACTGTGTCTGATATTAAAGACCAAAGTGCCTTAGTTCATGGGGAAAAGTTACTCTACTATTTCTGTTTTAATTAAATATTCTCATATTGGTCTAAGTAACTAAACTCATTGATCTTAGAGTTGTTTTAAGCACTTGGTGAACATAAAACTCTACCAAAATACAGTAGACTTGGAGATTTTTCTCTGAGAGAAAATTGGGATAAAGTTTACATAAAAGGCCATCTGTAATCATTCAAGTCAACCTTGGATAGGGAGACATGCAGACACATATTTCACTAGTTAGACAAAATTTATTAACTTACTGTAGCTGGTATAATGTGAAAATAATTTTTCACAATCACATAAACTTTGATGTAGATTGAAATATCTGTTTCTCTTGCCTGGCTCGGCAATTCAGGATGAAGTGCAGGACTCCATCTCTTAGATAAGCTGATTATTTTGCAAGACAATCATATTGGCTTGTCGTTGATATTCCAAAGTGGACAAAAAGGTTGCATGTTTAATTTTTATGCTGTGTAACTGCAGTCTCTAAGTCCTACTTCAGCTCTCGTTCTTCAGCTCGGGATGTGACTGAAAATGGCTGTGGTGCCATGGGATAGCTAATTGGTAAAGCCTGTTTGGAATGTGGGTGAGCGAGCCATTTTGGCAGTAAGCAGAGTAGTAAAGAGCACTCTTTTTCCCCTAGTTGACTCCCAGGCTAAAATTAAACAGAGTTAGATATTTTCACATTTAGTGATTTACAATGCATCTGTTCTGAGTCAACTAGCAGAAAGAACTAATTACCTATATACTTTTATAAAAAAGAACTCTTCATTTGAGTGTAATATGCTGATCTGCATTTTTATAGCATGCCTTAGTGCAAATGCCCTTCAGAACACTAAGATAATAAGTAAAAAGATTTTTTCTTCTTTCTGTTATCCTTTAAAATAATTGGACACTAAATTAATGATGCTAACTCAACCTCTATCAGCACCTGCTTATCATTCACATGTCCTGAGACATGTAGGAGACATGCACTCAATGCTAAAGTAATGCACGGTGCAGTTTATATAGCAAGATGGTGTAATGTTTTCTTTAGTTACTTAGTTACTGAAAATAAACAAAACTTGTCAGAATTAGTTTTTATTGTAGATAGTTCCTTTTGTTCGTATTTGTGATCCCTCCCCAACAGAAAGTGTACATGAACTATAACTTATACTTCAGTTTCCTGTAAAGGTTTTTACGGGGGAATAGCTAAAATGTTTTACTGAAAGTTTTTACTTGAAATAGCAATATAGATGTGTTTGGATACTGCATACAAACAGAGCAGAATTTAGACAGAATTCTACCGGGGTGATCCTTTATTGTTGTGGAGATAAAATACATTTTTCTACACAGAAGTAGCAAGGCTGTTTCTCAATGTCTAGTGCATCGTAGTATATCATTGTTGTGTTAAATATGAGTTTCAGTAAGTAAATTTAGGACTGAGCTATTATTGTCTATTCTTCCTACTAAATTTGTTTCACCAGAATGTTGGAAGTGACTCAGTAATGCAAAGTTTTGTTTCACAAGGTTCTTACAACTCCAAAACCACAGCTGTTTTTGCCAGGTGTTGCCACCTCATTTCTCCTTCCCAAAGAGCTTGCTCACCTCTGCATTCCCCTTTCACCATCCTGTGACCTTCATCCTTTCCTTCTGTCTCTGTGGTATTTGAAGCCCTTTCCTGTTTTTTCAGCACCACCACTCTGCTGCTCTACTCTGCCCATTTCACCTATCCTGCCTTTACCTCTGGCCTCTTTCCTCTGCAGCTGCATCCCCCAGGTGCCCTCTTCTGCTTCACCAGAAGAGCACCATATTTCCTTTTTGTCCCACTTATTATATGCTTGAATTTCCCTTTTGAAGGAGAGGGTAGGGTGAGAGCCCTAGGCTAGCAACCCCTCTGCTCCTTGCTCCTCCAGCAGCCTTTGCTCGGCGGACGAGGTGGGAGGAGATGACAGCAAAGCCAACGCAAGCGCAGGAGGCCCCAGGTTATCCTCGAGGCCCCAGGTTATCCTCAAGGCCCCCTGGTTCCTTGGGAAGATGAGTACTGTTGCTGCAGCTGTCATCATCCAAGGAAGCTTGTCAAGAAACTCGTCTGCAGGATGTGAATGCCAAGCGCAGCTGTGCTCTGCTGCCTCCTGTTCATCCTCCTCCACCACCCACCCGCGGCCTCCCCTTAGTTCATTCCTTCAAGAGAGAAGAAAGTTGGGGAGGAAAGAAATTATTTTGCCCAAACTACGCCTGGCAAATGTCACCGTGACTTTGAGGAAATTCTCAAATGTTCAAAGATTACGTGGCGTTGGGTTTGATTCTTATTTTTCAAATCATTTGCTAGATAGATGTAATAGATAACTCTGGCAAGAACTGGGATCTGGAAAGGAAACCTAGTATGGTATGGGACTGAGGTCTGCTTTTTCTGAAATGTAAATTTAATTAAAAGGAGAAAAGGGGAGGGAAGAAAACAAAGTTCACCACAATCTTAATGAAATCCAGGAAACTCGAGCATTGCATTTTGACAGAGACAAAATAGCAGTTAATTATTTTTCTTAGACGTGTAAAGAGTCTGCTGCCAGCTTACAGCTTGGTCCTCACATCAGTGCAATCTTCCTTGAAAACT
Source organism: Balearica regulorum gibbericeps (assembly GCF_011004875.1). Classification (NCBI taxonomy): domain Eukaryota; kingdom Metazoa; phylum Chordata; class Aves; order Gruiformes; family Gruidae; genus Balearica; species Balearica regulorum. Next base: position 24,115,791 of record NC_046185.1, on the reverse strand, counting down.
GGGGAGGATTCTTATTTCTTGGCATGAAAACTCTGGGGGGGGAGAGGAGGCTAGTCTGAGAAACTTTCCTAAACTAGTTAGTTATTTTGAAGAAAGCTGCTCCATGGAAAACAACTTCATATAGGTGATTAAACTGCTCTTTGAATATGGTGGCCAAGTAGCAAATACGGCAGTAAATTTCAGTAATTCAATGTGACAGAAGTGCCTTGGTAGGAGGCCAAAGTTACCTGACAGTCAAATTGAAAGGCAAGTAATGTAATTGCTTATCTGACTGCTTGTGCTGGTTGTTTCAAGTTTTTGTGCTTTTTTGTTTTTTTCTTCTCCCAGACACAAGCTATCAATGACAAAAGACAACTAGAAAAATAAACTATTTTCCTTTCTGTTCTACCTTACTTGGGAGTTTTATGGGATTGTGCTAGTGTGACTTCACTGAAGTGAAAAGATAGTTTCAGTTCAAAGCATGACTTAATTGTATTGAACTCCTTAGTTTTAGCTAACTTTTTCTGCAGTAAACAAGAAACTAAATTGAGTAACTAGCATCATGTGCTACAGTAACACTATTTTTTTTCTTTTTCTTTTCAGGAGTCTGTTATAAATGTGGGATTTTTTGTTGACTTTGCCTGTAGGCTGACTTTATTCCTCACTCTTTGGGAGGTCTCTGACTCCCACTTGTCATATCACATATACATTAAACCTTTCATTAAGTATTGCTGACAACAGGCGGGATCTCTTAAAGATGCAGGATTCTCTTCTTTTGGCATCCAAGTATCTTATAAAAACTAATGATTGTAGCATATACTTTACCAATCCTCTGTTACCTTCTGCTTCCTTTTTCTGGTCTTCTCCAGATCCTGCCGCAAGGCGTATCCACTGCTCTTCTTACTTGCACGTTACTCCTTTACTCTATGCTTGACATCGGCTTTGCTTTAAATTGCAGATTTATTTCTAAGGTTTATTACTGACATTTAAAGCCATCAGATCACATAGACTAGTCTGTGTATAGGAGTTCCTCACAGTGTGTGTTCCAACTTCAAGCCTGTGCTAGGCGAATGATTTATCTTTGTGTATTTCTTGACTGCCATTTTCTCATTGTACTCACCAGGCTTTGCTTGCATCGCTCCAGGTTGGTGGGTCTTCTGCTATTTGTAATTCAGATGGTTTTAAAATTTTGTTATATACAATAAACTCATAAGTTACATCTTCCCCCCCCCCTTACAATTTTGCTGATATGTTTTGAGGCATATGTTTTTTTGCTGGTTTTTGGAAAGCACATTGAACTGTGTGACAAGCTTTCTGAATTTATTTGAATTTATTATTAAATTCAGATTACTGCATAATTATATTGTATACTGCAGAGTAAATGTGGTATATATTGCTTTAGGAACTATGATTCTTTGAGTTATAGAACTACTGTAATTCTCTAGAACTTGGTGCTTGGACCTTCCAGTAATCAGGCTTTCTGTTTTGAATTTATTTCATTATTTCATTTATTTATTTGTTGTGAAATTGCAAAACTTATACGGAAGGATAACAGCCACTCTTTTTCAGTATAATCAATACGTTTGTATTATATTAATCCATTTATTACTTAATTTTACAGCTCTGTAATTGAGTTCTGCTCCAATAGATACTTTTTCTGTACTGTTAAAACAAAAGCCCCATTAATACATCATCAGATTTTTAATGCAGGCTTAACAAAAATAGTGCTTCATGAATTGGGGTTTAGTGTGCTTGACTTCTAAGATTTCTGGATACTGAGAATAGTTTTTCTCCTGTTTTGACCCTTAATCTTTCCCATCTAAGTTTTTCTTCACAAGCATAATAAAACAAGAAATGAAGATATAGTAGCTGTATCTTGTAATCCTAGGACTTCAAAAGCGAAATTTAAAGAAATAAAGATATATTTTAAAATTCAGGATAAAATCCTACGAGCTCACAATACTGAGACCGCCAATGTTAGCAGAGTTCAAAAATATGCCTTATTTTACTGAACTAATCCACTAAAGAATATTCATGATCATATTTACATAAAAAACATTTGTCGTGAGCAGCTTTGGGCAGAAGACTAACCTAAAGTAGACCTGTCTTTATTAAAAGAACCCACTGTCCTAGACCAAGTTTTTCCTTATTCAGGTTGGGGGGAGTCATGCATTTTATTCTTCTCTTTCTGTCAGGGGTCTCATTGACTCATTTCTTGCATCATGTTATTGTTGGCTGAGAATCTGAGGAAGGGTGTTGCGTGTATTCAGTTACACACACAACTTTGTGAAAACAGGCATTTTTCTTGGCAAAAAATTGTAATAAGCAAAATCAAAATGCAATTCTCTGCATTTTTGTGTGTGTGTGTCCATAACACTGGCAGTGCTGGCAAGTTTCTCACTTTCAAGAAGGTATTGAAGTTTACGTTTTAATTATTACTCTTGATTGGAATTTAAAGTAAATATATGTGTCAGTCCAATCCAAACAAAAGTCTGCATCAAAGATTATTTTTGTGTAAGTAAAATGAATACCTAGATGGAGATTCTTTAACAGATAATTTATATTTTCTTTTTGACGGTGTATAGGTGCAGTACTCTTGTCCAGCATACAAGGATTAGCAATTAATGTTGATCCAGTCCTGTATACTTGGCTTATCTACCAACCTCAGAAACGAGCTAGTAGACACATTCAGCAGGTACGTATTTTTGGAGGGAAAGGAGTGGAGAGAGGGGAAACTTTCTCTTCCATATATGCCAGTAGTGCATTCTCGTTGCACATACTTGTTTTCTGTCACCTTGTTCTTTGTAGTCTGTTGCACATACTGTTGATCTTATTCTGAATTATTTAAAATATTAAGTTTTGCATATTAGAATTTTAATTTCACAACATTTTAGTTTATAATGTTTAATTAAAAGAGTAGAGGGAATGTTTTTTGATGGTCACTGTTTAGGATCAGTATTTTGCAACTAGTTTCAACTGCTGAGACCTCATAAGCCTCCTGAGTATGAAAACATGATTTACAATCATGTTTTAACCATTTGGGATGGTCTATCAAATAATTGCATAACTTGTTATAAAATCACTACCCTTGCTAAAATCCAATTAAATAGGAGATGAACCATGTAGTTCATAACTTGACATAAGTGAATGCTGTAACAGATTCTGTATATAATGTCAAAACACATATTTACATATGAAGTGCTTGGAAAAGATACAGGAAGTTAAGGTTGTTGGTCTGCCTGGCACAGTGTTTTCTTTGACGTATTCTTGACCTTAATTTTCATGCCTCATACTCCTGACCTGGAAAGAACACAGGTTTTGCCTGATTTTAAACTTATTTTTAACTGTTGTTTAGCAGACCAGTAGAATGGTAAAGCTTAAATTTGTCATAATTGATTGAACTAGTGGTCTGTATACCCTAATGTTCTGTCTCAGTTATAAGTGATCAATGATTAAGTGGCCAGTATAAGAATCTTTCGATATTTGTCTCATAATTATAGAACACTATGCACATCAAGGAAGTTTCATATTGGGCCTTTGAAGTGGGAGGATTAACATGATCTCTAAACATTTTTGGGTTTTGTGTGTAAATGACCTTGTGAGGTAGTAATCGTCAGACATCAGTTTGAGTCCCATTAAGCTCATTCTGCACCAATACTATCTGAAAAACTTAATGTGTGAATAGCTGCTTTATCGGTTTAATACCTTTACACTGTTTTTAAATATGTTGAATTATTCTTCATTCCTGTGTCATAACTGGAGCAACATAGCATTTCATAGTTTACCTCTTTTTTAAAACAGACCATTTATTTACTTTTGCAATATTGTTATGCATCCTTCCAAAATGTAATGGAGCCTGGTTATTTCAAATGTTTGTATAACAGTCTTAACAATAACGTACGTAATCAGCTGTTACTCAATGCTTTCTCTTTTTATTGCCATTGTATACTGAGTGACTAGAAGGATTTAGTGACTACATTAGGAAACTTATTTGTCCAGGGATTCGATCACCAGTGGCAAATTTTTTCACTAAATTTTGCTTAAGTAGGTACTTTGTAATTTGTTTCATTACCTTATACGTTTTGTGGTGATCTGTTACTGATTAAAATGACTGTATCACATTTCTAATGTTGTTAGCATTTGGAGTCGCTTAGTCATTTGAAATGATTATAAATGTGAATTTATAAACCTGTCGACATCATACTAGTTTCAGCGTCAACCTGTGGTAATACACTGCACATAATAGTAAAAATTGCAATGTCTCTAGTAGTTGTGAGAAAAATTTATTTGAAAAGAAAACTATACCTGTATTAAACTATCCTTAACCAAAGACTTTTTTTCTATATGTAATACTGTAATTACCCTAGGATAAGGATTCTAGTCAAAGTTATGGCCTCATATATTACTTATTGGGAAAGGTTTAGGTTGTTAACCATAGTCTTAATTTGTATAAGAAACCAAAAATACTCTGTGCAGCCTTCATAATTTTTGAACATTTAATGGAACAATTATAAGACATGATACTTTCAAGTAAGTGTTATGGTCAAAATGTTATTGATTGACAAAGCTCTTTTCTTTCTCTATTCTAACTGTCAGTCTTATATAATTGCAACAGAAGGAAAGAAAATACAGCACTTTAGAAGTTCCTTGTATGATTCAGAGATCTTAAATCTTAAGATATTTTAAATTTTACTATCTACTTAATACAAATTTTTTTGCTTCCATTTTGAGTATGTCAAAATTGTGAGTTTTATCTGAAAACATGAGAGTCAGAAAATCATTCAGTATGTTTGGTTCTGTGTACATATTCTATAAAGTAATAACATTATAAGTTCAATAAGTTAAGTAAAATAATTAATTTATTTGGGAGCACAGCTATAGCCATATAAACTTCTGATTGCATAGGGCTAGGATTGTCTGACTCCCCACAGAGTGAAGTATGCCTTTACATACCGGAACTTCCTCAGATTTGTTTGACTTTATTACTCTGGGATTCTTAGGTTTATAATGCCAATGTGGTAGTACATATATTTTATATCTTTAATGAAATACTCACTATATGTAATGTAACTGTGTTGTCGTGCTTTTATCTGAAAGCATGAAAAGTTAGAAATATCAGAACATACTTAACTCTGTAAGCTGAAATGGGATAGGACAGAAGTAAGCTTAAAAGTAAATGCATTTTTACAAAACACATACATTTTCAGTGATTTCTCCATAAAACTGTACTGTGTTTTCTTTAAGATTAACATGGAGAAGCCACCAAGAAATGTAATTCTCTTTGGCCTTACTGAGATTTTATTCAACAGGAACAGAGCAATGAATGACTGCTGTGTTGGAGTGGGGGGGTACACGCAGCCCAGTGAGGATGACCCCTTTTCATTTACTACTGTTAGACTATTGCTCAACCTACCTCTGTTTGCAACTTGCTTACCCAGCAGCTAAAAATTGTAGAATTAGTGTGATAGCTGAGACCATTTATAGAATCATGGGATAGTTTGGGTTGGAAGGGACCTCAAAGATCATCTAGTTCCAACCCCCCTGCCATGGGCAGGGACACCCTCCACTAGACCAGATTGCCCAAAGCCCCATCCAACCTGGCCTTGAACACTTCCAGGGAGGGGGCATCCACAACCTCTCTGGGCAACCTGTGCCAGTGTCTTACTATCCTCACAGTGACGAATTTTTTCCTAACATCTAATCTAAATCTGCCCTTCCTCAGCTTAAACCCATTCCCCCTTGTCCTATCACTCCATGCCCTTGTAAAGAGTCCCTCTCCAGCTTTCCTGTAGGCCCCTTCAGGTACTGGAAGGCTGCTGTAAGGTCTCCCCAGAGCCTTCTCTTCTCCAGGCTGAACAACCCCAACTCTCTCAGCCTGTCCTTATAGGAGAGGTGCTCCAGCCCTCCAATCAGCTTCGTGGCCCTCCTCTGGACTCACTCCAACAGCTCCATGTCCTGGGGGCCCCCAGACCTGGATGCAGTACTCCAGGTGGGGGGTCTCACAAGAGCAGAGTAGAGGGGGCAGAATCACCTGCCTTGACCTGCTGGTCACACTTCCTTTGACGCAGCCCAGGATACAGTTGGCTTTCTGGGCTGCAAGCTCACATTCCTGGGTCATGTTGAGCTCCTCGTCCACCAACACCTCCAAGTCCTTCTCCTCAGGGCTATTCTCAATCCATTCTCCACCCAGCCTGTATTTGTGCTTGGGATTGCGCTGACCCATGTGTAGGACCTTGCACTTGGCCTTGTTGAACTTCATGCAGTTTGCGTGGGCCCACCTCTCAAGCCTGTCAAGGTCCTTCTGGACAGCCTTATGTTACTTGGTTTGTACAGATGTTACTTCTCCACACTGTCTCCCCTCCTTTACCCAGTGTGGCTGTTTTGTACAAGTAGGTTATAAACTCTTTAACCGTGTTTATGTAGTATCTAGTACACTATGTCACATGTCCTATGTGTTCTTAGATGGTGTCTGAAAAATGTGGTGAATGATAAATGAGGATTAAAAAGTCTGACTAAAGGTAAACACCAAAAGGAAAGAGAAGCTATTTAAATGAAAAGTTAAGTTTGCACAATAATCAGTGAATATAAACAGGTTCTTCATATATTTAGGCTAGAAGTAGAAGATGTTAAAATCCTGAGTATTAAGACTACAGTAAAGATTTTTGCTGCTTCTATTATCGTTAGAAGGAAATTTTCTAACTTGTTTCTATATGGAATTGTATGTCTTTAGGAGCAATATATATAACAACTGTTTGCAGGAGAAGAGGATTGGACTTAGTGTTTATCTAAAGAAAATGTTAGAATTTGGCTATTCACTTAACGTAGAACCCTTCTACATAAGTTATGTTTCTGTATGGTGTGTAAGTTACATATATCATTCTTCCTCACATTTATTTTAAACGAACTTGGAAAAAAAAAAGGAGAATTTGGAAATAGAACTAGTCTTTAAGGCCTCTGCATGATTTTTTAATACAATGGAATACTTGGTGCCAGATGCTTTCAGTGAATGGCATTGTAGCGTATTACCTTTTTATTGCAAAGTGACAATGCATGCCAAAATGTGGCTGCTGTTACGTATTTGAATAATGTTCTGTGTGGCTGCTGTTGTGGCTATATGGTCAGTGCTCCAGGGTAAATGGGTGTAAATATAACTTGTTTTTCTCTATCCATTCTGAATGTCAACATGCATCTATAAGTTTTCTATTGTCCCCTTAGAAGTGCAGAAACAATGAGAACATTGCAGTCTCAAAATCCATGAGGCACTCAGTGCTTGAACAAATCTGCATATTGCTTTTGAATTTATCTCATGGCTACTAGAAATATGTGGTGTAGTTCTTAAGTTTCTTTAAGTGAAAGGATTGTGTAAAATAAGCCTCCTCTGTATCTACAGTCTTGTCCGTTATCACCTCTTATCTAATTGGCGATACTGGACATAGATCAGTGTAATGCCATTCTGAGGGACATAATGGGATTTTAATCATGAGTAGTAATGTTTCTCATAAAATTTAGTTTGACAGAAATGAAATAACAAGTCCATATATACTAAGCACAAGCAAGCACGGAGCTTTAGTTGCATGCTTTTGATGTCCTTATTTTAATATGTTTGTTGCAAGTTTATAATTTGTAAATTTTCCCAGTAATAATAGAGGAAACTATTGAAACAGTTTGTAGTAAGAAGTTCTGCTGTCTGTTTGTATAGTGTATGGTATAATGTGCAGCATGTTTTCTTTAAAAGGTGATAATGGCAAAGCCAATGCTGCTTATGTTTATATTAGTCAGGAATAGAATTAACATCTCTCTTTGAACTGAACTGAAGACAAACCTGCAAAATCCTGTTAGTTATTACAGTAAGTTGTACAAGGTCTTGCTCAATAAAGAGCCGGTTCCAGTGCTCAGTCACCCTCACAGTAAAAACATGCTTCTTTACGTTCAGAGGGAACCTCGTGCGTTTAAGTCTGTGCCCATTGCCTCTGGTCCTGTCACTGGGCACCACTGAGAAGAGCCTGGCTCCATCTTCTTTGCACCCTCCTTTCAGGTATTTTTATACATTGATAAGGTCCCCTGTGAGCCTTCTCTTCTCCAGGCTGAACAGTCCCTGCTCTCTCAGCCTTTCCTCATATGGAAGATGCTCCAGTCCCTTAATCATCTTCATGGCCCTTTGCTGGAGTCTCTCCAGTATGTCCATGTCTCTCTTGTTCTGGGGAGCCCAGAACTAGACCCAGCACTGAATAGAGGGGAAGGATCACCTCCCTTGACTTGCTAGCAATACTTTGTCAGTGCAGCCCAGGATACCATTCACGTTTTTTGCAGCAAGGGCACTATGGTGGCTCGTGTTCAACCTGGTGTCCATCAGGACCTTTTCTGCAAAGCTGCTTTGCACCTGGGCAGCCCCTAGTGTATACTGGCTTATCAGGTTGTTCCTCCCCAGGTGCAGGACTTTGCATTTCTCATTGTTGAACTTCGTGAGGTTCCTGTCAGCCCATTTCTCCAGCCTGTCATGGTCACTCTGGATGGCAGCACAACCCTTTGGCGTATCAGCCACTCCTCCCATTAATGAAGATATTGAACAGGATTGGACCCATTATTGACCCCTGGGGTACATTGCTACTTACTGGAGTCCAACCAGACTTCATGCCACTGTTCATCACCTTCTGGCCCCAACCATTCAGCCAGTTTTCATTCCACTGTCTACTCATCCAGCCCATACTTCATGAGCTTCTCAGTGAAGAACTTACAGGAATCAGTGTCAAAGGCCTTACTGAAGTCAAGGTAGACAATATCCACCGCTCTCCCTTCATCTACCAAGCCAGTAATTTCATCATAAAAAGTTATCGAATTGGTCAAGAATGACTTGAAGAGGTGAAACTATGCTGATTACTCAGAGTCACCTTCTTGTCCTTCATATGCCTGGAAGTGTTTTCCAGGATTAGTTGTTCCATCACCTTCCGAACGATTGATATGAGGCTGACTGGCATGTAGTTCCCTGGGTCTTCCTTGCCCTTCTTGAAGATAGACATGTCATTTGCTTTCTTCCACTTCTTGGGAACCTCTCCCAATTGCCATGATTGTTCAAAGAACATCAAAAGTGACCTTGTGATGACATCTGCCAGCTCTCTCGGCACTTGTGGGTGCATTCCATGAGGGTCCATGGACTTGCATGTGTGTAGTTTGCTTAGGTATTCCCTGACCTGATCCTCTTCCGCTGAGGGTACATCTTCCTTGCTCCATCCTTTCCCCCTGGTCTATGGGAGCTGGCATTCAAGGCTGGTCTTGCTAGTAAAGACTGAGGTGAAGAAGGCATTCAGTACCTCAGCCTTTTCCAATAGGAAAAGAAGCTCATGAGTTTCCTGACTTGATATCAATGGGTATTCCCATAGACAATGACATATTTTAGCTGGCTCTTTTTTAACTGTTCTGCCCTCCTGCTCCTTTCCTTTTCTAAATGCAAGTGATCTCAAGAAGTTAGTTAAGATTGTGTAATACTTAAACAATTTATACACATTTTTCAAAAGTATTTTATGTTGATTTCATATCTAACAGCTCTGAATAGTGTACAAACAGAAGAAAATACGGTTGTTTAGTGTCAGAAAGGGATTGGTAACAGGGAGAGGAAGAGGTAAGGAAAAGATATTTGATATCATGAGAGTATTTTCACTTCATCATCATCAGCTGATCTTTCCAGATAATCAGTGTAGCAAGTATTACATGCTGCTTTGTCTAGAAAAATACACTATTAGTAGATCCCCTTTCCTATTTGGAGCACTGTACTGTATGTACAGTGTGCAGTAATCAATACCAGAAACCTTTGCCAGCTGATGGGTTAAAAACAAAAAAACCCAGAACACCCAAGACACGATGTATATTAAAGTGGCAGCAATTGTTGGAATGGATTTTGTTAAGTTATGCTAGTTTATTCTTCAGTAATACTGAGCTGAAATAACTTGACTCTTGATGCAGAGCAAAGAATGAACTTTATAAATCAAAGTACTGTAACTTAAAGTTCAAAACTTATTTTTAAAATCCTCAGTTTTTAACTTGTAAGCTAGAGGTATCTTAGAGATGTTTTAATTCAGCACTTTCTGAACATCATGCCTATTATGATGCTTATACCAAATTATTAGTTTAAAAGAAAATCCACAACCCAGAACTTGCTGCTTAATGTATATGTTAAAAAAGAGTGAATTTGTCATGCAATCTTGTTATTAACCTATTATGTGATAGTTCTAGTGGTTAATGGATTGATTCTCAGCTTTTTAGTACTTAATATGGTGGCAAGAATAAATTTAAAAATTCACTTTTTGATTTTGCTCTCCTATAGTTCAATTCTGAACAATAGTTGAAAAACATTCTGGAGAAAGTTATTCAATGGTAATTTTTTTTCTACCAGCATTTGGTGTGTTATACCTATGAAAGGGAAATACTAAGAAAGGTTTAAAGATATCAATATTTATAAAGTATATTATGTTGGACACATGGGTAAATTTTTTTGAATGTAAATATTTTGCCTTTCCACTCTACATTTTAAGAATTAATACGTTAATAACAAATCTGATATAAATGTAATTATTGTACTTTATATACAGTCCATGTGACTGCTCAAAGGAAAATTAGTATAAGCCAGGTATGTTGCACTCCATCCATATGTTCCACATCAAAATTGCATATTTTACATTATCTAGGTGTTAAAAAAATCACATTTTTGGTTCCCTGAATTTGTTACACTTTTATGAAATATGTTTTTGTTACCACCATTTTTTTCAGTAACTGGTAATAATCCATGAAGTTGGAGCAGCAAATTCAAAAGACATCTTACATACCCTATGTGATGATTGATGAACCTATGCTAAATTTTAGCAGGATTTAAACTGGCACAGAAGTCGGAGTTGATTTTTTTCTTAAATATTCATATATGTGTCAGCCAAAATTGCTGTTAATTTTTTAAAAATACTTTAGTCTATATGGATTATTTTTGTAAAGTGAGCCATATGTGCAGCAGCAGTAGATGTGTTAGTGTATTATGTGCACCAGTTGCTTACTTGCTGCTTTTTACAGTTCTTTACCTCAGCATATCTATAATATGTGCTTAAACCCCTTGTGTTTCTTTGGTCTGAAAGCTCTGTTGAGAAGATATGCTCTTTAATGCTTTATGAAAGGTTAATTTGAACAGACTTTGGGAAAGATACCACTATGGAGAGTGACTTCTTGTATGTATGCTGTTTACTTTTGTTAATGTTGCTTCCCTATTAAAAAACAAAACAAAGCTACATTTGGAGGTTGTGTTTCCTGTAATCTAATATTTTATTTTGACTATTTTTGGAACATTTTTTCAGATGTGGCTCATTTTATTTTTGTAAACCAGTGGTGTTTTTCATGTATTTACTCTCTTATAAAAGCCCATACTTAGCTTTGCACAGATAAAAATCTGAAGAGTTTGTTTTCCTTGGTAAAAAAGCCTTAGCTATACTTTGATATGAGGAAATCAGTATGTGATACTTTTTGCAGTGAATATATAAATGAGTGTGTGTAAACTTTTTTTTTCTTCAAGTGCACCTTCGTGTAAAGTCTTCATGGCTTGTCAATACTTTTCTTACGTTACTCATTTCTATGAGATAAAATGACTGATTTTAGTGAATACTAAACCATCAAAAATGTGTACTTACACATCTATGTCAATGTATATTATAAATGTGTATGGCTACATATTTCTGTCTCTTTTTTTGGCTGTTCTGTACGTGCATGTGTGTTACTACCTAATTTAATGAGTATTTCAGTAACAGAGTAGATCTAAAACCAGCAGTGCAGGGAGAACATTCTTAGTTGTGTACAGGAACAACTAAGGAAAAGACATTGCACGTCTTCCAGATTCATCATGCTTTAAAGCACTGGAATGTAATATACCTACATGATTCCGGAATTCAGATTTCTCCCTTTTTTTCCATGGACATCTACAGTGTATCCCAATTCAAAACTAAGAATTTTTCGTAAGTGGGGTAGGTAGATTACAGAATTGGTCATTAGCAATTCAGTTCAATATTTTTTTCGCTTCAACTTTTTTCTCTGCTCATTTTCTCTTTTCTCTACCATTATCTCAGGGATTTTACTGTGGTTTAAAATCCTTTCACTGCTTTGTGGAAGGTTCATTGTGAGCTCTTTTCAACCCTTGATGGTATGCTTTGGACAATTCTTCATTCAGAGGTCTGCACCAGAGGAGTCTCTAGAATGTTTGCCTAAGATGAAATAATTTTATCATCATGCATTGGCCAGTAGACTTATGTAGAACAAGTAATTCCTCTAATTTGATCTATCTTAGGATGACTTTTGGAATATTACAGATCTTTGTGTCTCTAAGAGCCAAACACTTCTGATAATGAATGGCAAAGAATGCATGACACAACATAAAAGTAGGTTTCAGTACCCAAACTTAAGATTTTTCCATGTTGTATCAAAGTTGGCTGTTGTTTTGGCTGACATCAGTTCATCACATAACTTTGGAAAGATTGCAATTAATCAGTGATTGGTCTTTTATCCCAGCAGAGTACTTTTCTGGGCATACCAGAAATTCCTACCTGAAGCAGTCACAGAATTTCATTTGAATTAGCAAGTTCATCTGTCAGGAAAGAAGGTGTTTTTGTAAACCCTGGGGGTTAGGCATGCCTAATCTTTTTAATTAGGAATTAATTTAATTTTAATTCGTGTAATTTTATTAATTAATTTAATTTTAATTGGGAACTAGGCCTAATGCATCAGTCTGTGTGCACGCAGTATCCACTGTATGGGATAGCTGGATTGGGTATCATTTCAAAGATGGTAACCCATGTCTGGGCTGAGGCTTCTGAATTCAACATTGCACAAGGTAGTGCTTCATTTTTTCCTTTAATAATAATATTTAAGTTCCTATCCTGGAATATTCTTTTGCCTTTGGTTTGTTATCAAGGAGATGACTGTATAGGCATCCCTCAAATGAAAGTTACTCATCTGCTCATTCGGTCAAATTTTCTTTAGAACACATTTCTCATGTTCCCAGATCTGCCTGCAGCCTCTTCAGCCTCATGCTGAGAAGTGGGAAGTTGTAATTCAGAAATAAAATGTTTAATTACTGAAAATCCCAAGTAAAATAAAATTTCTTCTACCTGGGGCAAATTTCCACTAGTCCTTTACAGGGTATTTTAGCTTCAGTTAGTTGGCATATCTCCACATAAATCAGGAAATACTTGGGGCTTGGTATTTTTGGCAGGTTGGTTTTTAGCTATTATTGTTCAGTGCCTTTCTCTGATTTTAGATCTTTATCATTTCCAAAGTCATATTGACTGCACAGTATGAAGTAAAATAAAAAAATATAATCTGTATCTATTGATCCATTTACATGCATAAATAGCATATGTGTATGTGTGTGTTTTGTGTACACATACTTAACATGGTGTACAATGTGTTAGATTGTATTTGTGTCGATAAAATGTAAATTTGGAGAAAGATAGCTTTCCTGTAGTTTTTTAGCCAGCTCTTAAAAAGTTGATTGTAATAATTATATTGGAAAAGTAGTAATTGTTCTTATTTTGAGTACCATGAATTATTATTAATCTAGTATTCAGTGTATAATGAACACAAAACATCATTGCATAGATAAAACTGTGGTCAGTGTTCTAGAACAGAATCTGATTTTGACTTTGTGTCAACAAAACAACCTCATATAAATGTTGCCATAGTCCATAACTTTATTAAGTGTTCTTTATTTATCTTCTTTATAGCAGTACCAATTAGTAACCATAAAGCTTACATCCCAAGTAGGTGTGTTAAGCTTTATTGCATATTACTTTGTAGCTAGCTTTTTGGATTCTTGTGATGAAATGCTTATGATAACACTTGCCTGCAATGTCTCCTTTCCCATCAGATTCATCTTCTCATACAGCTGTGGGGCTCTTGTCATCTGCTATTTCCCAAGCCACAATTTCCTCATCAGTTTGTGGCTAAAACCCAAATCTTGATGATCCTTTTCCATCTAGTTCAATGTTGATCTTTCATCTTCTGCATTCTTTTAACCAGAAATCTTTTGCCAAAAACCTGACAAGATTGTACTGGGCGTCATCAACAGCAACATCAGGCTTGATTTCAGTGAGCAAAGATGAAACAGCTGTTTCATTGTCCAGATCAGCACTCAAGCACTCAATATTTGGTCATAATTTTTTCCAGCTTTGTCTGGCTATGATAGCCTTGATGTTTTTCCCTATATGACTAGCGTTGTAACTTCTTATATTTTGCTGATCCATTTCTTCAGTGGTTCAGAAATAGATACTGCTTCTTCAGACAGTATTTCTATCCTATTGTCTTTTGTACTGTCTCGTATTGTCTGCGTTCATTCTTCAGAAAGTCTTGCTTCACTTTTGCAAGTCAATGTTCTTGCAGCGTAACATCCAGAATTGCCAAATCATGGCTCAACAGTTGCCGTCATGGGAAAGCTGCAGATGGCTTTGCCTTATGAAAGGTTGTATCAGATAAACTGCTAAATTTTGAAAATAAGTGATGTAAAGTGTCTGACTAAAGTTTGCAGAACTTCAAACTCTCTCTCTGTATGCATGTGGGAAGTATTTCTGTGGTCTAAAACTTGTCTTTTCAAAGCTGATGGGGTTTTTTTGTTTTTGTTATGGCTAGAGGACACCAAAGTGGCATGTTACTGTATTCCAGAAAGATTTTTTTAGTGCTTTTGGAGACGAAGCTAATGACTGTACATTCAGAGGGAGGAGAGATGAGAGTTCTGTTTGTCATTGACATTAGTATTTTCCAATTAACTTTGCATACCACTGTATATATAAGTTGATTGTTTTCACTGGAGTAGGATTAAATAGTTGATTGTCTTTCTTATTTTAATTTATTTTTATAGTGGAAAATGGTGAAGGCGTTTGGAACTCATTCTCCTTCAATTAAATGATTTTTCTGTTTGTTTTGGGGTTTTGTATGTGTGCACGTGTTTCACGCTGCTTGATTCAGTGATCTGTTTTCTGTTGGAGAAAATTTACAAGCACATTGCCTGCCTCACACGAATTTGTTTCCCACAGAGATTCCTAATGCAACGTGTGAGGTTTCTCGTTACCCAGCTATATGGATTACATTTTCACTCCAATACCAACAAAATTAAATTACACAAAAATTGATTAAGATGCATGTAATCCCAATGTCTGATCTTCAGAAAAAAATTTTGTCATCTTTAAATGATAAGCCTCTGCAAAATCAACGGTAGAAGTATTCTACTTTTGTCAACTGGGATACATCTACAATTGATGTAGCAGCTAGTGCTACAGCAAAATGTTAACAGCCAACTGTACAGCAAAATTGAGGATCCAATTTTTTTAATGATTTTGTCTTTTCTGGGTTGCGTTAGTAAAAAAAGTAACAACAAAGCCAATAGACTGTATTCATTTGTACACCTCCAGTTCCAGAACCCATGTGGATTAATACACATCACACTTTCCTAATCTTAAAATAAGCATGCAATTCTTCAAACTAGATTTTAATACCTTCAGTTTTGTTTAACACTGTCACATTTTGAGCAGTTTGTCATTTAGTGATATGCTTGAAAGACAAAACAATTCAAAATCAGTAGTGGTCAGAATTAAGTTTTATATTTAAAATGTGAGGAACTAATATAATATATAAGTAACAATGTATCTCTTCTTTCAAAATGTAATGAAGGTTGATAGATTTCTTTGTAAACCTTATTGGTTCTTAATATCTGGCTAAAATTTTCCAGTTTCCATTAAACATTTAGATAAATATTTTGCTTTGGTGATTATCCAGATTTATTCATGTGCATTTTGATTGGCTAACAAGCATGGTATTTTAAGGTAATAAGTTATATTTCATTTTTTTTTGTTATCGTAGAACTTTTCTTATCCTAACAGGGCTAAAATAAAGAATGGCAAGTGCAAGTCTGAATGTAGCATTTCATAATTTCTTTTCAAAATAATAGGTGCTCCAATCATTGTTTCAAGTTGTCTTTATACATTTCAAAATATGTGGTTTAGGACACGCTTCTCAGGACAATGTCATAGTTCAGTATTAACGTCTTTTGGTTTTGAGTGCTTCACCAGACCCTTCTTTTTCTAGCAGCCTGTGGGAACTGTTCCGCTTGGTGTGTCAGTAAGTCGAAAAAAAGAGGATGAAGCATCAGTTGGAAGTGCACCTTTGGCAAGGCAGCAATCAAATCAAGCCTCTGAGTATGCCAGCAGTCCTGTCAAAACAAAAACAGTAACAGGTATGATCACTTGAGTGAAACTAGACATTCTGCCTTTGCAACCTCCCTCAATAACATGCATCCACAATTGAACAGCATCAGCTGTGCAAATACTGTGGAACAACTTTCAGTTTTAAAGAAATATTCTCCCAGAAAACTACAATTTGTTAAATTAAAAATAATCAAACTTTCAATTTTGAACTGTATGTTTAATTTTCCTCTCATTTTCATTTAGGTACTATCTTTGGGGCCCTGATATTTTCGTGTAACACGTTTTCTAAAATGGGATAAAGGAGATGTGCTTTTAATAGACTATCTGACATTTGCCTTGATATTTAACGTTTTAGTCCACAATTTTATCAGACTTTACACTGTGATTAATCTCTTTGATTTCGGTCAGTCTGTTCACATTGCTTAAAGTCTGGCATGTATGGAAATGAAGATTTGTGCATAAACAGTTAAAATTCACTATTTTCAAAATCACTCTTCCATAGAAAATACATTTATCGGCATTTCTGGTTCTGGAGTTCAAGAAATTATTAAATTTAGGAATATTTTCTGGCCGCTTAAGAGTGCTAAAGTTAAACTTTGTTATCACTAATCAAGATGTTATGGCTTTCTGGGATTTTCTAGGCTATTTATTCATATAGTACTGTCTGCAAGTAGTAAAGGAGGAGGTCATGCAAAAAAAGTGACTATCCAGCTGAGACTTTTAGTAATCCTTTGAAATACACTGAACAAATTATCTTTTCCTTTGCATTGATGTTTATTTCCAGATAATCATGAAGTACTTCAAGATGTTGTCTGCTGAAACTGAGATTACAATCTTTTCCATTAGTGGGAGGGTTAATTATTATTTTGAGATTAAAAAGTACTAAACCCAGAAAATCTGTTTGAATATTATGTGGGTCACCATGTTATCATTGCTAGTAAAATAATAGATTCATTTCAAAGACTTCTTTCTATTTCATTTATTAATATCCTTTATTTTTGCCTCTAATGAAATAACTGTATTAAGTATATTCTTCTTTTAACAATATTTATCATCTGTTCTGCTATATCCACATCACAAATGATTTGTTTCCTCTGGAGGTTAATTCTACCTGTGCCTGTCAACAAAGCACAAAGGTGTAATTCATCACTAGAGAAAATTTTGCAATATTGAATATTTGACATTCAAAACCAGCTATTTGCATGAACAGATGCTAGATTAGTTTGTGTTACTTTTATAAATTGGTAATTATGCATGCAGTTTGCAGAAGTAGCTTTGTACTTGAGTTTTGAAAATTAGTGTCCCGGTGTGGCTCAGCTTGGTAGCCAGTTTTGCTCTTCAACCTTTGTTATTCTTCACCTGGAGTGTTAGTTCTTCTGCAGTAACGATCACACCAGAATAGTCTACTAAAAGAAAATGTTATTGTTCAAAAATGTAGAAATGTCATGAATGTCAGTTTTGCTTTTGTTTTGGGTTTTCTGTGAGTGCAGAAATGATAAAACAGAATGATCAATTATAAATAATGTCCTAAAAGCAAAAGAAGGAGTTTTGTGTATCTTCTTCCACTTTTTAATTTGAGGTCAACATCAAGTTGTGTTTTCAGTTACTTAGTACAACACACATTGCTACAAAAATGAAAAGTTCGTTTTAAGGTTTCATTTATCTTAGCTACCACTTGCTTAACTCATTCAGTTTATGAAATAAATTTAGCCTAAATGCTGGGGGTTTTTTTGTGATTAAGCAGATATTTGGCTTCTCTATACAATAGTTTTGTAGCATAGAGCTTGATGCTAATGAGTGAAAGGTGATAGTACTAATTCTCTGAGATAACATTGACTAAGCATTTTCGTTTTTTAATTAGAAGCAGTCTTTCAAGAAGAGATTACTAAATTTGTTTTCACTAATTCTCAACTGTTAAAAATTTGTTGAAAAAAGTTGCTATTTTTTTAAGAGAAGCTACATACATATAGCAGAGGGTCTGTTTGGTTTGGTTTTAAGATGTAGTGTGCTTGACACTGCCGGTTTGAAGGCTAGCCTGTGTTTTTAAATGTCTACCTATTTGTTATTCTCTGGAGATAAAAAGCCAGGTTTAATATACCTGAAGTGTTTGAGATTTACATGCAAAAATGGGGAATAAAAATACGAAATTAATGCCAGAGAGCAAAAGCCTCGTATGCTAGTGAAATTATTTAAAGGGGTGCTATCTTTCTGCTTCAATAGACCACACAGATTTTCCTTAATTAAAGAAAGAAAGGAGAGCCATGTCGCACTGCAGTGCCAGGCGGGCTTGTTCTCTGTGTAGCCTCCTGAAACTTCATGTGATGTTAGAAGCTTTTCCTGTAGAGTTCATCTTGTGTCAGTATTGGCTTTGCACTGGAAGATTCAGGGGACAGTAAAAATTAACACATATCTTGTGTCACAAAAAAAGTCTCTGCTTTGATTACAAAGCCACCAGTTACAGTGGTTAGAAAAGGTTGGATGGATGCAAGTGTGAAAGGTGAGATCTCATTCTCAGAGAAGTTTCAAGAGATCCTTTCTTTCACAATTTGTTTCTTTACAGGTATATAATGTGCTGGAATATGGTGAATGAGTGACTAGTTTATTAAACTAAAAAGAGAGTGCCTGTGATCTTCTTTCTAATTTTTCTGGGTCCCTCACTCCCACAATTTTTCACTTTATTTCCTTTCTTTTAATTTCACCTATTTTCTGCCTAATTTTTGTTTCATTGTTTGTCTCACCTTTTTAAACCAGGAATAGCACACTGATTATAGGTCTAGGATGTATAATGCTACCTATGCTACAAAAGCATTCTAGGTAAAAGGGGCAACGATCCTTGTAAGCGACAGACTTCTTAATCATCAAGGCTCTAGCTACAGATGCCTTGTCAGAAAACTGAGATTCCTACATTGATAGCAAGCACGTATGCATAGTCTTTGCAGATTCAGAGAGATTGCATCTTAAAATCATGCTATTCAGGTGGTGATTTTGAATTTGTCCTGTTCAAGTTTAGCATTATCTCAGCAGTCACTCCCTTGAGAACTGCTAGAAACCAACCCTATGTATTAAATGGAAGCAGTTTGTAATCACAGCTGTAAAATGATTTAAAACATTGATCTTGAGTTCAGTTTATTAGTTAATGGCTGCTGAGATCTTGCCAAAAATGAAGCATGGGAAAAACACAAAACTACTATTTATATGGTATCTGTCTGTGAAAATCCAAGGTTTCTGTTCTTAAGTCTCAAATTGTAGTTATTTATAAATCTCCTTAACCACAGAGGCTTCAAAAACAGAGTAAGATAATAGAATATATGATTTAAATTCTGTATGATGTGGCTGTGAGCAAACAAGGTGATAAAGAAAAAATATTTTAAAAAGTTACAAATATTTACCTCAATTCCTTCATTCACCCACTTCTCTGATTCTCAGCACTTCAGCAGTTCCCTGTAAGTTCAATGAAAAGTGATTTGCAGACCTGTGGCTATACATAGAAGTATAGCTCTTATGTCTGCATAGTGGCAAAATACTTGCTATATGTGTGTATAGATATGTTTTTTTATATATACATGTAGCATATGTAGCCTGTCTATACAGGAAGATATTCTAGGCTGCAGTAGATGGATAGGACAGACTTTGGAAGCCATCGTGTACATACTATTGAATAATGATTAGAGCCAAAGTATCTGTTTTCACACATTCAAGATGGTTGCTCGTTCATTACTAAAATAACTTGTAGATTTCATTCATATTATGTTATTAAATTATTATAATTTTCGCTTTGAAAAATGAAATAACATTTTCCATGCTTGAAGATGAAATTGGGGTTTTGGGGGAGTTTTACTGCCTCCTCGTGAGGCCTGTTTGTAGCCATTACACCGAAATGTAATTTCACCAACTTTCTACTGTGACATCCAAAACTTAACAGTGCTTGGAAGTAACCATGATATCCCAGGCACAAATTTGATACTGTCTCTTTTTTTCCATAGGAAACCAGGCAAAGAAAGATTCCCCACCTTTCCTTGCAGTCACTTCCTAACATTTGATAGTGTAGATATAATAACACGCTTATGACTTGGTCATTAGATACTTTCTATAACTGGAACTTCTTGGTTGTTACAGGAAGTGTTAGTAACTTGATTTTGAAAGCTTTACTCAAGTAATTCTTAAAATTCCTTGAACGCATACACATGAGATACTTCGGAACCACTACTAAATACCCCTCCATAAAAGTGGAGAAAAAAGGAAGCTTTAAATGTAGACATGTCTCTATTTTATTTAGGCCAACTGATTCTGTGTTAGTGTTTGTATTTGAAGTTGCATCTCAAGTTAATAAACTTTCTATTGAGTACAGTGTGGCAGAATATGACCTATACTTAGCAAAACTGGATGCAGCTACTGATTTATTTTTTTCCTAAAGTACAGCTAGAGTACTGAACTAGATTCCTGCTAAAATGAGCTGTTGGAATGCAAAAAACTGGCAAATGTGAGAGAAGTCTGGCTGGTGGGAAATCAATGGATTATCTGAAGTATTTGAATTAGTAGGTCACTATTTCTGCTCAATGAACTGCATGATTATCGTTTATTCATGCCTGCTATGAAATGTATGACTGATTTATTTGGGAAGATGAATGAAATTAAATAGATGCTAAATAGGCAAAGTAAAATACAGGAATTTAAATCTGATACACATTTGCCTAGGGTGCCTGAAAATACTAGGATTTTTGTATTTTTATAAATGGAGTTTAGTTCTTGGAAGGATTGTTTAAAAGGAAGGTCTTCAGGCACAGATGATTTATAGTAACTTTTAAATGGCTGGACAGTCACATATGTATAATGAAAATTAATTATTGTGAGTTTTCATAGCTAGTAAAATGTTTGACTTTTGTGTTATGACAGCATGATTTCTTCAGTTCAGTGTGTGGATTTCAAAAACGTTATTAAGACAAAGCCAATGTAGTATATCAAACACGCTTTCTGTATGGAGAAATTAAAATCTGAGAGAGCAAGAAGGGGGATTTATTTTTAGATTGTATTTAAAAAACTAAGAAACTTTCAATGTCTTTTTAAAAAGGCAGAAAACTAGGCAGAATTCCTTCTGCATTTACCAGAAAAGCTCTTACAAATCCAAGGGCTGAAATTCTTTCTTCACAGTATAAAATTTACTTGGAATGGTTGGTGATATTAAGAAAAAATTCAGGCATGGACTTTAGATATGAACACACATTCAACACATTTTTGTAATTACTAATGTAGTAGCTCAGTTTTGCCTGTGAAAGACTGTTATTGATTTGTACAAAAGTGTCAGTCCTTTTAAATTCTTGTTCCCAGAACTAAATAGGTATTTTTTGCCAGAAATAGTGCAGCAATCATTAAGAATTTGGTGGGAGAAAATGCTGACCATAGCCATTCCCTAGCCAACCCCCACTTTCACACAGAAAGATCCTTTTTCCTCGCATAACAATGTTAATATCGCATTTGTCTTTGTTTACTGATGTGTTTACTCTAGAAAAAGGCATGTTGGGTAAAAAGTCCAAAGCCTTGGTATGTTAACGCTTATTTTGCTGCTAAACTCATTGAATGACCATTCTAATTTAGTCACTACACCTCTCTGCTGCTGATTCCCTGGGTATAAAGGACTTGCTCTGGCTGGTTGTCAGGGACTGTGGGGCTCAATTACTATCTTGATTGGTAAAAGTAACGTATTATCTGCATGGTTTGTAAAGTAGACCGCAAAAATGCTCAAAGCCCAGTAAAAAAATCATTTATGCAAAGACTATTCAGTATGTGGGCAAATATATTGCGTATTTCTATAAGCTGAAAAGGACTTCCTGCTGTTATTTAAGGTAGTTAAGTACTGCTTTTATTCTCAAGTATCCTGATGAAGAGTGCAAACTTTTTTTACATACGGATCATCATAGTCTGTCTTTATAAAAAAAATATCTCAGTTACATGACTAATTCAAATATCAGTCATCCAGGAATGGGGACTAACTTCTCTTATGATACTGCAAAACTAAAATGTGAATATTTCTGAAACACTTCTGATAGATACGGATGGTTCCAAAAATACGGTAAACGCAGCTTTGAGCTTCACCTAATGGTTTCAGTGACCCTGCTACTTGGATTAACTTTTTATTTTTAAATTTGATTGTTGGAAACAATAGTACATTAAGATAGGAAGTATTTTTAACAGGCTATTCCCCTGTGGTTTTGCAATTTCTTGTATGCATATATAATGTTTTAATATTAAATCCTCAAACAAAATTATTATATGGAAATGCATTCCATTGAGAACAGAATTTGTTTCTTTGGTCATCATATATGTATATAAAAATATGTATACATACACACACACACACAAAAGTGTGAATCATTTGTAATGCCTTCATATATCTCCATATATAGACATATACGTTTAGTTCTGTTGTGTTGCAAATATAAAAATATGTAGACTTATGAGGAAAATTGGAATGCAAACCTGAAGACAAACAAACTTCTATATGACAAGTTTCACTGACTTTTTACTTTTTGCACAATGTTATACCTAGACACCAAAACTTGCTGGTTTACAGAAAAGAGCAAGTGAGTTTTAAGTAGGTGATGGGGTTTGGGTTTTTTGGTTGCTTGTATTTGTTGGTGGTTTTGGATTTCTTTTGTGGGTAGTTTCTGTTTTGTTTTACATATAAAGAAACCAATTAATCTTTTGCAAAAAAAAAATAAATCTGTAGGCCGTTTAGATTTTTTCAGACTTGTTTGAAGTTTGAATTTTCTCCTCCACTGCATTTTAATCGCATTTCTAATCCCTTAGACCCCTTGATCAGTTCCTTAATGGCTTGCATGTCTTGCAAAAACCTTGGTATTTTTGTTTCTATTTCTGATAGAAAGCCATATCTAATGCATGCAAATGTGAATAGATATTAAGAAATCCCAATGAGTTCTTTGACACTATGGAGACTACTTCTAATTTTAGCAGAGGAAAAATCTTTCCAGAAAGAGCCATGTACGCTTTCTTTTGATTTCTTTCTTCTTTTAAATACTATTAATTGTTCATGTGTTTTGCTGTAATGGCCTCTTAGTAACTATGATTAGTTTGCAATAGGATTTTTCTCAGCTTAACTCAGTTCTGATGTGTGAGAAGCTGTATGACGGATGATGTGATGTGGGAAGGAAAGCTTGCCCAGCTTGTTGAGGTCATATGACAGATGCATTTTGAGTGTGGTCATAGGATGGGATGCTGGAGAGACTATCCCAGTGCAGGCTGCTGTGTGGGTGTCTGTCTGTGAACCTTCTTTCAGTAGGAGCTCTCTGAGCTTTTGGGGGTCAGTGGAAGCATGCGTTTGCCTGGAGCAGGATAACCCTTTCCTACCAGAAAGAAGCTGCTGCCCTCTTAATGCATGAGGTATCTGAAGCACACAGTGGGCCAGGAGAAATGAGTCATCTTTGCCAGAGGGATGAGACGTGATAGATCTGTACCACTTAGAAATTAGGAATAAGGTATCAGCGTTGTATTTTACCTCCCGTTAGTTCAGTGGTAGCTGTAAGGAGAGAGGAGGAACTGAAAGCATGAGGCCAGTGGTGAGTACAAATTATCAATAGACCTCAACCCAGTAGTGGGAAATCTCTGATCTGTGGTCTTTTCTGCTTTGATTTATTTAAGGAAATGTCCATTTGCCCCAAACTTTTGCACTTCAAAAGTTTTATTTTCCCTTTTGTGTTCCTTAGATCACGGAATATTAATAGCACAGAATAGCACCATTTTCCCCAAAGATCTCTTTATTTTTAAAACTTTTAAGTATTTTATGGATCAGACTTCTAAAGCAACCAGTTCCCAGTAAGCTAAAAACCACAAAGGAGCAGGCATATGTCTATACAAGAAAGACACCTCTATCTAGAATTTATACCTTAGTGGCATCTCCTACAAAGAGAGTACGTTTATGATTAATTTTGCAGGATTTGCACTTGGAACTCTTTCTATACTTTAACCATTGTGAAATGAATTATGAAGACTGCTGCTTCTGGTAGCTCAATCCTGATTGATCTGATCAGTCCTTTTTAAAAAGTCTGTTCACTGCCAGTTTGTGTTCTGAAAGTGATGGTGAATGTGGCAGGCTCTGAGTGACTGATAGTCAATGGAAATAGTCGTGGTGTTTATTTTTACAGAAATACCAGTTACACAATATGGGACTAGAAGATGATAGAAGGAACATTTTATGTTCCTGTACACTGGTTTTCTTAAAAATTGGGCTTGTACAACCTGAAGCAACCCCCCCTCCCTTTTTTTTTCTCATCAGTTTGTAAATGTTTCATGCAAATCATATTTTCTATCTAGCTATTGCTGACTGGCTCCTGGCTTCAACACAAGGCTGATTACAGTGCCAGGAAATGTTCCTAGGTTTTCAATTCAGTAGTAGCTGAGTAGCATAATTATTTTAGGAGATTAACCTTCATACCGAGACAGATGGAGCTGATCCAGTCTACATGTGTACTATAGAAGACTAGCTAGACACACACGATAGCTACACCAGACTACTACATTCTCTTAGCAGCTGTCATCTACTGGTAGCCTTGCCTGATGGGGAATTAAGACATTGTTCTGTCCCAGCATCCCTTCAGACAAAACTCTGGGACTTAGCTCACGTGAACAGAGGACTTTTTTCTTCTTTTCTGTTCAGGAGTTTCTTCTGTGCTTGTTTCTTCTGTGCTTGTTTCTTCTTCTTGTTTCCACTCTTATTACTTCTCTGTTTTCCGTGATTTCTGGTTGAATGGTTCCTTATCTGTTTGTTGGGTTTAAAGACTCTATTTTGGACTTTTAGTTGAGTATGACGCATTACAGCGAACCTGTTGTCTACTGTGGATATTCCTGGAATCGAATCAACTTTGCAGGTTTGAATTGCACATATATGGAGAGAAACAAGTGGTTGCTTGAGCCAGCTAATTTTTTTTTTTAATTCACAGATAGTTGTTTTTGGCATTAGAAAGTTGATTCCTGTAATTGAGAGAGAATTAGCAGAGTGTGTGTTTCCCAGCGAACAAAACATGGGAGACTGGAACAAAACCTAGCTTTAGATCCCACTCGTGAGGAATGCACTTGTTCAGTGATGTAGGGTGTTGATATTCCCTGCTGATTGTGCTGTAGAATACAGTTTTACATTGTATTTATCTGTTCATCCTGACCTGAAGCATTCCTGCCTGTGAAATTTCCAGAGTCTCACAGTGTCTGTATACCATTCTGACCCTTACCCACACATGTATTCTGGAGTTCTACACTCCGGTAATTGTTTTAATATTTCTTGATCCTCAAGCTGTTCCTAATTCTTACCTTGTAGTATGCGTAGGGTAGGGCCTGACTACACAGAGAAGATGGTGTGAACTGAAGTAGGGTAAGAAGGTAAAGCAGAACAGCAATTCCTCACTGAATGTCTTTGTTTCAACTTAATCCATTCATTATGTGGATGGAATACTCACTGTATGGCATAAAAGTGTCCACATGAGAAAATATTAGGAAATAGCTACTCCACGCTGCTTCTCCATATGAACAATTTACTCCTCTCCAGCACAGCTGACAACAAACAATCCTGAAATGTCATGGTTTTTACATTCTCCTGATCCAGTTTTCATACTTTATCATTCTAATAGATCCATAATTGGAGCCAGAAATATCTGAGAGGACTAATTATACTGCAGTCACAAAGATTCTCTTTCACTCTTTTGACCACCTCTCTTTTTTAATTCCCCATCAATTTAATAAGATTAATGCTTCTCTTTCTTTTCAGATCATTAAAAATACTATTTGTTGAGGGATTTTGTTGAGAATATTAATCAACTCTGGTCTTTTCTAGCCTTGATGGGAAAAATGTCACAAATTAATTCCTCAAGTCGCATTAATATTGCACACTTTTGGCAGAAATTCACCTCTCAGATGTTTCATTTTTAATTCCTTGCATGTTTCCTTGCATGATCAAAACTAGCTGAAGACCCAGCGATGCATATCAAGGGGCATATACTTTTGCTCACCTGAGTTCAGTTGATAGCGTAATTTTGGTTTAAGGATTTTTCCGTAGTTTGTATGCCACAGATTTCTCCTAGCTGTATAATTGGGAGACATAAATTGTCACATTTATGCTGATTTCAATTTAGTTTAAAATGAAGTCATGAAGACTTCATCATTTATTCCTGCAGTTTTGTCCGCTCAACAACACGTGGGCCAAAACTGGAAATGTTAAAGAAGCTGACAACAATTTGATGGGTATCCCAAAACATGAGGAGGAGGATGTTCTGTAAGAGATGACAGGAGGAGCTATGTACCACTCATACAGTCTTTAATGAATTTGTAGTTGATCTCCTCACTAGTCCTCTTTTGAAGTTCTACTATGCTTAGATTCAATTAAATGCTTCTATTATCTAAAGTCTTTCCATATTCATGTTGCTAAATAACTAACAATTTAAAAAATTTTTCTTTTTACTAGAAAACATTGAATTTTGCTGAAATATTTCATACTTTAGTACATTTAAGCTTGACAAAGTAAGAAAATGGTTTAATTTTTATGCCTCTTTTTGGAAGTATAATCAATTTTTAAGTGAATTTTTTAAAGAAAACAAATCAAAGGCTGTAATTTCATATTGCCTGTCTTTCATTTCTTACAATTAGTTTAGAAAAATAAAACCTCTTTTAGATTACACTGGCAGCAATGTATGTGAAAACCTCTTAGATTGCTATTTTGTCACCAATTAGGTTATCACACTTTGAAAACTGTCTTAATTTGCTTAGATCAAGCATTTTTCATAATATTTTCTTAGCAGTTTACGTTAAAAAAGTTTCAGCATTTCATTTCATTGAGTTTCTCACCAGGCTTAACTGATATAGTTGTATTGCTGAGTTTAAAACTAATAATAGACATGCTATTATTACATACATAGTGAGATACATAGTGGAGAAGAAATCTCTTTTAATCTTTTAAATCTTTTTAAAATTTAAAATCTTTTTAATTTTTTAATCGTTTTCTTTTCTACTAGTAAGTATATTAGTTATGTATTCTTTGTGTAATTGAGTTTTGTTGTTTGCATTAGAATCTCGTCCTTTGTCACTTCCTGTGAAAACCATGCTGAACTCATCTGAAAGCTGCAGAAGTCCTGAAGAAAGAATGAAGGAATTTATTGGAATAGTGTGGAATGCAGTTAAGTGCCTTACACTTCAGGTAAGATGAAAAGGAAGTGAAAAAAACCTATGTCTTTCCAAACTTTATGATTCTTTTTATGCATCCTAGTGCTTTTTATTAGAGGGTTTTTAAAGGAGCTCCCAAGTTTTATTGTTTTATTTCAGTAGTTTCAAAGTCTTAGAGAACGAAAAATAGAATATAGATTTTTGGTAACTTAAGACAAGAATGCTTTGGTTTTAGAATATTAGTTTTCAGAATACTTTTTATATCTAAGAGGAAGATCCTTAAAAATATATATATAGGAAGAAAAAATGCTTGTCACACTTTTCTGTATTATAAACATAGTTATACACCTTTTTATCCATAGTTAGATTTGCAGAATACCTTCCTTTTAAAAATATTTGAGGAAAGTGTGTATGATAAATACTTTCTTGGGGTGTACGATACAATATGATGGTTCAGCTGCTTACTTGTCTACCTTTTCATAAAGGAGAAGTAGATGACCACTCGGATTAAACCATTTCATCCTAGACTGCTCTAGATTGTGATCGCTGATCAGTAAAAGCAGAGTTTTCATGTAGCAGTATATGCGCATGCTTTACATGAAAAAAGCCATGTTAGAAGTCCAGTGCTGAGATTATGATCTTAACTAGATGGCTTAGAAATGCTGGAATTGGGACTCTCTTCTTCCAAGGATAAATAAAGTGCCTGCTTAGATATTACCCTAACTTAGAATTATTTTAATCTGTGCCTTTTGAACAGGATATTCTATGAGATTGGTATTTTATGGTATATCAGCATATAGTAGCAAAACTGGGTTTGTGTTAAAATAAAATTAAAAAATACTCAAACCACCCTATTTCTGACAGAAAGTAATTGTGCCTGTTCCTTTTTCCTACCAAGGAATATGTTTGTTTATATACAGGCTCATCCCAGAACCTGGGTTTGTTTTACTCCTCTCCCAAACAGAAAGTACTTTGGGTTCAAAATATTAGAAAGTTTGAAAATTTAAGTTTTGCCTAAGCAAGAACTTCAGACTTGATTTAATTGCAGAACATACTGAAGTTGAGGAGATGCTTTCTACTAACTAGTTTTCAGCCAGCCCTTTCATCACTGTTTCATGAGCATTTTGCTTATTTTCCCTTCTTTCTTAATGTTGTCACCACTGGAGATTAAAACGGCTAGATAAGGGGAGTCAAGAGAGGTAATTTGTAAGGCGTTTGAAGGAGCACTGTATTTTTGTTTTGTGTCTGGGTGGTATCTAGCACAATGGGACTCCTTGAATAAATGAGGCTTGCAGTTTGAGTCATAATAAAAATAATATAACAATGACGATGATAAGAGCTGGATCCTTTATAAATGGGAAAAATTGAATCAGGACTAACATATTCTGCTCATAGATTTTTCCAAGGTATGCTCTGTTACTTGAGGAACCAGCAAAGTGAATTTCTTTCGAAGAATGGTTAAGGTACTGACCAGCTAAAAATGAAGTTTGCCTGTTGCCAAATTAAAAAAAAAAAAAAGGAAAAAAAAGAAAAAAAAGAAAAGAAAAAAAAGGTTGTATTCAAACTAGTAGGTTTTTTTGTGAAGATGAAAGCTGATGACAGTGATAGGCACATGTTTTCTCAGAGAGTAATTTGTGACTATATTGCTGCTCTGACATAATATGCTCATGGATTAGAGCTAATACTGGCAGAGGATTTTTTTGTGTTAGATACTCTTTCTGGTTCTGGTTTGAGGTTCTAGATTTATTTACTTTTTTGGGGTTTTGGGGTAAGGTATTCGTGCTTTCAATATTCATCAGTATGAATATGAAATTGTATTTTTACTTCTTATCTGTGTTGAAATTAAATGGCCCTATGAATTCATAAAACAATTTACACGCTTCTCATGTGTTTCATCCTTATGCTTTGATTATACTTGGTAAAGTATATGCCAATATCTTGCCAGAAGGACAATACATGTTACCAGTGAAATGTTTCAACAGACTCCAAGGAAACACTATAGGAAAAGTCCAAGAACGTGCTTCCAAACAAATATGCAGTAGTCGTTCTTAGTGAAATATGAAGGATTTATAGATATGCTTACTGTTCTTTAATTATTGCTAGTAGTCCCTATGTCTAATTTTATTTAAATACATATTTTTCAAGACACAAATGCATATAAGTAGCTTTTTTCCTTCCAGACCAGCCTAAATGGGGAAGCTAAAATTTGTGCAGTCAATATATAGAGGATAAGATGATGAGGGTTATGACTCTGTTTTTCAATTCAAGTACAGTATATTTATTTTATTAAACATAATATGCATTTTATTAAACACATAAATATATTTATATGTTAAATTCATAGAGATTTTCTCTATTTTATTATCATTTGGCATGAAAAAGGCAAATTTCTAGAATATTTTGTCTGGTTCAATGCTGGAGTGCTTAGACTCTAAGGTTTTTTCTAAAGCTATTTTCATGTTCCTGGATCTTTTATTAATACGATTGTAGAACAGAAAAGTCTATAGTTGTCGTCAGATAAAACAGAACTCCATAACTTAAAATCATCAAAGGATTATTCTTTTAGTGGAAGTTTGAGTAAGTAAATGTGTTTGGAACCAAAGTAACTGGAAAGTTTATTTTGGATCCAAAGCTGATACTCGCTTTGCCCTAGCCCTGGCTTGCTCATGACAGAAT
Source organism: Balearica regulorum gibbericeps (assembly GCF_011004875.1). Taxonomy (NCBI): domain Eukaryota; kingdom Metazoa; phylum Chordata; class Aves; order Gruiformes; family Gruidae; genus Balearica; species Balearica regulorum. The sequence continues at coordinate 24,085,762 of NC_046185.1, read as the reverse complement.
ATTGCATGAAGATTTTGTGCATTGGAGTTGTGGTAACCTGTTAGTATTTAAGTGAAAAGACTTTCATACTTAACTATAAAAAGTTGTTTTTATTATTTAGTTGTTGTAGGATTTTATATGCAGCCTTGAAGTCTTTTGGCAGTTACACCGTGTAGGAGGGTAATACTTGCTTTCCACGTGTTCTTCATGCTAATAGTTGCTAAAATTGTGGAGCAGTATAAACATAATTATTTTTAATTGGTTGTTAATGCTGAATTCTAGTGAGAACAATGATGGATCTGTATTAAAAGCAAATGAATTAATGAATAATGTTGCAATGAATTCCAGCTAAATAAGAGTGTAATTATTACATATAAAACTTAGCCAGATATTCCATGTGCCTGATATTCCATGTGCCTGAAATTATTTGAAAAAATGAGTCTGTTTCCTGAAATTATTGAAAATAATATTTTCTTTAAAGCCTATAACTTGTACAAAGTTTTAGTCAAAATGAAACACTGATTGAAAGAACAGAAATGTAAAGATGAGATTGACTAAAGCTCCTGTTCTTTGAACAGTGGTTTGTGTTCAGGGGTCAGGAAGAGATTCTGTGACTTGTAACTTAGCAGTTACAGCTATCAGCAGTTACTCAGCGGTTACGAGACAGGATGGTTTCTTAAGTTGGTTACTTACCACAAACTGACAAAAAAAGAAATTTTCCATAACTAAATAAAAACTTTTTAAAATCAAGAGTTCTTAGAGAAGAATAGGAATACTGTGTAGTGCTAAGACAAATTTTAAGTGGTCAAAGAAAATACAACTGATCCTTATTATACTCATTCATGTGTACAGGTAGTTTGCTTGCTTAGTTCTCTTACTCATGTGCTCTGCTTTCCATTTATATAATTTTTGCTTTTTGTCTAACATCAAAACATGACTTTATGGCCTGCCTTTTTAAATTCTAACCAACAGCGCGTGTCTGGCTCAACTGCAGATGGTCTCATTGGGAAGAGCTAATTTGGGTGTTCAGAGGCTGAGGGATGGTCTTATAACCAGAACCCCTACATGAGATGTGTAACGGTGGTTCTTTGCAGTTTTGGGAGTCATTGCAAGATTATATTCTGTACCTGAAACTCCCAGAAAAACACATTAATCTTTCTGCCAAAAGAAGATGATGGATGGCGGTTAATGCTGAGAGAGGCCACTTCCCAGGAGACACCTTTATGTGATTGTCACCTTGTGGATCATCTTCAGTGCCTCTAATTGGTTTATATAGCTGTAAAATGTGAGTTAGGGAAGGGAATCTCCTTATGGTATCACTATGATGAAAGGCTGTAAAGACTCTTGTACAGCCTGTCCCTCCTCGTTGCACTTGTGCAGGATAACTGTGGAGTGTCAGTTGTTTTCTTTCACTCCCTCCCACCCACCCTCCTCAGTTAGGAAGACCTGATTCTTCTGCAGTATATATTTCACTATTCTATCTATCGAGCAACATTCTCTTTTTATAAAATATGAATTAGAAATACTCCATTTATTCCAGTAACTTAATACTTTCCTTTTTATACAACAGTCTTAAAGTCATTGCACTTTTTTAGGCTTACATATTAGTGAAAACTTAGAGCAATATGCTTTGCATAAGTTTTTAAAAGTAGAAGGGAAAATACGGCTTGCCTCATTGGCTTATCATTAGCGTACATTACTTAGTATGTATAGGCCTTGACATAATAGAAATGAAAATAGGGGGTGATTCTGTTTCAAGAATTTGTAATAATTCCTTCTCTTTAACACATGAATGTGTTCAGTATTGGCAAAAGAACACGTTGCTACCAAAACTGAAATAAGATCCTTGAAACAGAAAGGATGTTGCCATGGAAAAATGAAGTAACACTCAGTGCAGCTGCGAAGCATTAATGAATAGGATATTTTTTTAAAAGATCATTTGTGTTTGGTGTGGCTTGGAGGGTCCCAACCAGATGGTTTCCATGAACAGGATCTGACCCCCAGCTTGAGGACTTCTTACTGGCAGATTACTTCATTTTCTTTCCCTTGGATTGTCAGATCCTTACATTAATGCAAGATTTACTGCTGCAGATTTATATTCAGTTACATAAATCAGTCACATTTTACATTAAATTCACAATTTTAGACACACAGTTTAACAGTTATTTAAAAAGTGTAAAAAGATTTATATGATAGCTTTAATATATGCTATTGATGTAGTTTAATTTTAAGAATTTGGATTACATATATTTTAAAGCACTTTCCGATTGGTGAAGCAATCTGTAGCGCACATTCTCAATTTTGTCCAACATACAATTCCATCATTTTAGGTGCACTCTTCCATTCCTTCACTGGAACTTGTTATTAGACAGATCTGCAGATTCTGTCAGATAAACGTACACAAATTCCATTGAAGTTGGTAGTTGTGTGGAAGCAGAATCTGCCTCTGAGAAGTTCAACAGGTTCAGTTCAATTTTGCACTTATTGGGCCATTGTGCATCCAAGTCGGCAATTTTTTATGTAATTATAATAATTGCATGATTTGTCCTAAAATGTGGAATTTTGCCGTATGTTCATTGCACTGGCCTTTGAAATCCTGCAGTAATGTTTTGCAAAATTCAATTATACATATAAAACTCTACACGAAACGCAGGTAAGGAAACTATGTCTGTAAGCAAATCTGTAAGATTACATATGGAAGGCCTGATGCTGTCATGGAAACCCCACCAAAATTCATGGTCCATCTCCCGTTCAATTGTTGGAAACTGAATGGTAAGGTAGCTGCCTATTTAAACAAGAATTTCCCTTGGGCATTTGAAGGAGTGAAACTGTTGTGATTCCACTTCGATATTCTTGATATCGCAAAGTAAAACAAAACAAAAATGATTTGAAGAACTTGTCTTCAGTACAAAGCTGTACTGAAATGTAAATTAAGTGTAAAAACGCTACTGAGTACTGAGATCTCTTCTCAAGAGTATTTTGTAAAACATCTCCTGTAGATCTGGCTGTTGGTAATGTGATGAAGTGGAGTATCTCTCCAAGTTGGTGGAATTTTTGGGTTATTATTACCACATGGTTTGTATATCCAGGCAGCATTTGATGTTAATCATCATGGATATATATATGAAGAATGAATGATTTGTTATAAACTGTTTACTCAGCAAATGCACTGATAATATAAAAGTTATACTGATCATAACTGTTTTGTCATCTATTTATCATTATCCCACAATGGCTTGACCTGCAACCTATTGCTAATAGACCAGAAAACAATCTAATATGTCACTGTAAAAATCTTTGCAAATTGACACAATGACTGATTTACCAGTTTAAAAAAAAAAATTCCAAATCTATTACATCTGTAACAATACACCATTGCTTTTCATCTAGTATAAATAAAGTACACTCTGCAACCTTGGATCAATAAACTACTTATCAGAGATGTAATTAACTTCATTTTACAACTCAAACAGTTCTAAAACTAGAAACAAACACAGACTTCATGTAACAATGTATTTATTTTTGCAAAATTCTACTTATATTTTTCTGCCGTGAATTCTTGTCAGATTGTCTAAGCAAAAGGGCACACAAATGCTGAAATAAAGATGAATATCTGTGTTCTCCTCACTAGGCTGGCAAAGCACTTACGGTGCTGGGGAATTCCAGCCCTATTGCAAACATTGTTGTGGGCTTGAGGGACTACTAGCCTTCAGGGGAGGGTATGGAGTACAAACCTTGGTTATCAATTTCAAGCTGTGATGTCTTTTAATGATGTCAAATTGAAAGACTCTGTTACGTAAGTTTACAGGAAACAAATGTTGTTTTATCACAGCTACAAATAACATCTTGTATCCAATATTTTGTACACTAGACTTTTCCAAACAATGTGAAGAAATGAACTGAATCTTAGCTTGTACTCGCTTAACAAAGCATTCAAGTGTGCAAGCTGTTAGGGTTATTTGATATCCAGGTGCAGAATATTACTTGTAAGAGCCAAGGAAGACTAACGGTCTGGAGCTTACACCACCTCTGAGCTAACAAGTCATGATGAGTTCAGTTCTTGGTTTGGGCTCACTCAGCCTTGCTAGAAGCTCATAAGGAAATGGCAGAAGGGTCAGAAATGTTTCAGGGTAACAGCATTGCTTGAAAATAAGGAACAAAAAAGTGCTATTACATATGAAACCATATGCACTACTGCTGATTTGCAATGAAAACAGGACAAAAGCTGTATAAACTCTGTGAACTTCATTCATTTCTCTTTCTCCTTGTGTATGTATGCACCTATCCATTTGTTTTAAAGTCAGTTTTTCACTAAAGTTTATATTTTTTCTAGTTTATCTGATGATTAATCTTTTTGTACATGCTAATTACTGTTGACTACAAAGCAAAGACAGAATTTTCCCTGAAATAGGTCTTTATAGAAAGTTACAACATATAAAACGTTGGTTAGTTCTAGAGGCTTAGCCTATTGCTAGCAAAAGCTAATGAACTGCAAAAAGAGGAGGGCTTTCTCAGCTTTATTGTGAGTTATGTTCGGTTTATATGGCAACACCTTTCTGATCAAATTTACAGACCAAAATCACACTGCTTGTTCCCTCCCCTCCGTAATCATAATTTACATGAATATATTATTTTCCAACATTTTGTGTCGTCTTTCCTCTTAATTCAGTGAAAAGCTAAGACTATTTTCAATCAACTGTCATGGATGAGTAACTTGAGATTTTTTTACCAAGATGAATACTCCACATCATGGGAAAAAATGATAATCTGTTTCTGAGAAATCTTTCTTGGCTTTGTTTTTTCAGCTTGAAGTGCAATCTTGTTGTGTGTTCCTTCCGAATGATAGCCTGCCTTCCCCAAGTACTATTGTATCGGGTGACATTCCTGGGACTGTGCGAAGCTGGTACCACGGACAGGCCAGTATGCCTGGCACACTTGTCGTCTGTTTGCCCCAGATAAAGATTATGAGCGCTGGACACAAACACATGGAACCATTGCAGGAAATCCCGTTTGTTGTGCTGAGACCCATCCTGGAAGAAGGTAGTGTGATAAAAAAGCTTACTCTTTATTTTCCATTTTTTACTGTTATGAAAATTATCTTCATGTTATTTTGAACACTTCTGATATTATGCTGCTTTTTTAGCTGTATGTTATGTATTATTGATGACTAGAAACACTAATGATAAGGTTTGCCCCATGGAGGTGAAATTGACACTCATCATCAAATAGCTAGTTCCACGATACATTTTGTATGTTTGTTGAAGCCAAAAGAATTCGGAAGTGCAATTTTTACTTACCTTCATTGGTTTTGTCATTTGACTTACTGTGTAGCCATAAGTCATTTGGCGCAGCAGGAGGAGGCAGTGAGTTGTGAATTCTAAGACAGAATGGAGGCAGGTTAGGATAATCTTCTCATGCCACCTTTGCTGGCCAAACAAAGTCTTGGATCTAACATTCAGACTGGATGTTAGGAAAAGGCTCTTCACTGAGAGGGTGGTTGGTCGCTGGAACAGACTCCACAGGGAAATGGTCACAGCACCAACCCTGTCAGAGTTCAAGGCGCACCTGGACAACAGTCTTAGTCATATGATTTAGTTTTAGGTAGTCCTACAAGGAGCAGGGAGTTGGACTCCATGATCCTTATGGGTCTCTTCCAACTTCAGATATTCTGTGATTCAATGGAAGATGAGAAAAGAAATTCATAAATATAGCAGACTTTAAAAAAAAGAAAAAAGACTTTATTTGTCATCATGATAAGCAACAATTGTGTTCTGTGTCTATAGGGATTGTAGTAAGGTTTTTGTAGAGATTTGAAGAAAAAAATTGAGAAGGTTTGTATGAGTGTTCCCAGGGGGGGATGCTCTTGTACATGGGCTAAGGATGAGAAAAAGTACAGTAGTTCTTATTTGAAAAGCTAATATTTTGTAGAGGGTTGAGTTGTAGACCAATTTGAGGGAATGTGTTGGGTTTGTGTGGCAAGGTTTTGGTAGCAGAGGGGGCTACAGGGGTGGCTTCTGTGAGAAGCTGCTAGAAGCTTCCCCTGTGTCTGATAGAGCCAATGCCAGCCGGCTCTAAGATGGACCCACCGCTGGCCAAGGCCAAGCCAATCAGCGCCTCTGTGATCACATATTTAAGGAGGAAAAAAACAGTTAGAGAGAGCTTTTGCAGACGGAGAGAGGAGGGAGAAGATGTAAGAACATCTGCAGACACCAAGGTCAGTGTGGAAGGAGGGGGAGGAGGTGCTCCAGGTGCCGGAGCAGAGATCCCCCTGCAGCCTGTGGTGGAGACCATGGTGAAGCAGGCTGTCCCCCTGCAACCCATGGAGGAAGGATGAGGGGGTGTAGAGATTCCACCTGCAGCCTGTGGAGGACCCCACGCCGGAGCAGGTGGAGACGCCTGAAGGAGGCTGTGGCCCCGTGCGAAGCCCACGCTGGAGCAGGCTCCTGGCAGGACCTGTGGACCCATGGAGAGAGGAGTCCACGCCAGAGCAGGTTTGCTGACAGGACTTGTGACCCCATGGAGGACCCCACGCTGGAGCAGTTTGCTCCTGAAGGTCTGCACCCCATGGGAGAGACCCACGCTGGAGCAGTTCGTGAAGGACTGTAGCCCGTGGGAGAGACTCACGTTGGAACAGTTCGTGAAGGACTGTAGCCCGTGGGAGAGACTCCATGTTGGAGCAGTTCGTGAAGGACTGTAGCCCGTGGGAGAGACTCCATGTTGGAGCAGGGGAACGATGAGAGGAGTCCTTCCCCTGAGGATGAAGAAGCGGCAGAAACAACGTGTGATGAACTGACTGTAACCCCCATTCCCCGTCCCCCTGTGCTGCTGGGGGTAGGGGAGGAGGCTGAAGCCGGGAGTGAAGTTGAGCCCGGGAAGATGGGAGGGGTGGGGGGGAGGTGTTTTAAGATTTGATTTCATTTCTCATTCTTCTACTCTGTTTTGCTGAGTAAGAAGTTAGATGAATTTCCTCTCTAAGTTCAGTCTGTTTTGCTCGTGACGATAATTAGTGAGTGATCTCTCCCTGTCCTTATCTCAACCCACAAGCTTTTCGTTGTACTTTTTCTCCCCTGTCTAGTGAATGAGGGGAGTGATAGAGTGGCTCTGGTGGGCATCTGGCCCCCAGCCAGGGTCAACCCACCACAGGGAAGAATCAGCTTTTAACATTCTGCAACTGATTGAGAAGTGAAAGGACGGGAGAAGCTGTAAAGGACCTAGCAAGTGAAAAGCTACATTTGTTCAAGTTTTTTAAAAAATAGAGCCCTTAAAAATTATGAAAGTAAATGGTAAATGGATTTCCAGCAGTTTTCTGAAGGAATACTGATGTAAAAATCTTGTTCTACATATATTGGTATGAAAAATTGTGTATCGGATATAGGTGAGACAAGTACCCCTAACAGTCTTGAGTCTTGGGATTTGGGTTTATTTTAATGATAGCCATGAGATCTAGCCTCATAAATAAGTTTAAAATTTCATGGAAACGCCAGTTGTGGTTTGACCCCAGTAGGTAGCTCAGCCCCACGCAGCCACTTGCTCACTTCCCCGTAGCAGGATGGAGAGAGAATCGGAAGAGTGAAAGAGAGAAAACTCGTGGGTTGAGATAAAGACAGTTTAATAGGTAAAGCAAAAGTCACACACACAAACAAAACAAGACAAGGAATTCATCCCCCACTTCCCATGGGCAGGCAGGTGTTCAGCCATCTCCAGGAAAGCAGGGCTCCATCATGTGTAATGGTTACTTGGGAAGACAAACGCCATCACTCCAAACATCTTCCCCCTTCCTCCTTCTTCCCCAAGCTTTTTGTGCTGAGCATGATGTCATATGGTATGGAATATCCCTTTGGTCAGTTGGGGTCAGCTGTCCCGGCTGTGTCTCTTCCCAACTTCTTGTGCACCCCCAGCCCACTCACTGGTGGAGTGGCGTGAGAAGCAGAAAACACCTTAACGCTGTGCAAGCATTGTTCAGCAATAACTAAAACATCCGTGTGTTACCAACAGTTTTCATCACAAATCCAGAGCACAGCACCATACCAGCTACTAGGAAGAAAATTAACTCTATCTCAGCCAAAACCAGTACATTGGTGTATCTTGAACGATATTATTTGAAAACCATTGTTGCTGTTTTGTGTATTCATTCTAAGATGAAGAGAGGGAGATGCAGCAATTGTTCCATTGCTTTTGTGGCAGCATTTTCTGGGAAAATTATTCTGTTTTCTGAGGTTTTTAAATATAAAAAATTATAAAGGGTATACTATGAAAAATTAAGTCAAAAGCACATTCAAGAGCTACTCCTATTCCTGCCATCTTGTCCTGGTTTCAGCAGGGATAGAGTTAATTTTCTTCCTAACAGCTGGTATGGTGCTGTGTTTTGGATTTAGGATGAGAATAATGTTGATAACACACTGATGTTTTAGTTGTGGCCAAGCAGTCAAGGACTTTTCAGCTTCTGATACTGGCCTGCCAACGAGAAGGTGGGGGGTTGCACAAGAAGCTCGGAGGGGACACAGCCAGGACAGCTGACCCCAACTGCCCAAAAGGATATTCCATACCATATGATGTCATGCTCCGTATATAACAGGAGGTTGGCTGGGAGGTGGTGTGGCTCAGGAACTAGCTGAGCATTGGCTTTGGTTGGTGAGTGGTTGTGCTGCGCATCACTTCTTATCTGTATTCTTTTATTACTACAACAACAATAATAATATTTTCTTCTTCCTCCATCTTCTGTCCTGTTAAAGTTTTTATCTCAACCCATGAGTTTTACCATTTTTCTTTTCGATTTTCTCCCCCGTCCCACTGGGGTGAGCGAAGTGAGCGAACGGCTGTGTGGTTTTTTTAGCTCCCAGCCGGGTTAAACCACAACACATCTGAAATTCGTTTGGATATATAACAGTGTTTTTCCTCTCCCTTTGTTCTGCCACTTATATTGGATCCTTCTCCTCCTTCCTGTATTTTACCTTAACTCACAGCAACAAAAATAAAATTGTAATTTTTAATAATCAAAGTCATATTAGAGAGGCTGCTGACTGAAAAAGAAAAAAAGAGAGAGAAAGATATATGTGTTTTTCTTATTAACTTTCAGTAGGAATGATCTAATTTGCTAATCAAAGTGACAGATAAAAGATAAATTTAACCCAAGTCTTTTGTTTTAAACTGATGATGTAATTTAAACCATTTATGAAACTAAGATGTCATTTGAATTTTGTCAAACCCAGATTTGAAGGAAAGATCCTAGTGAGAGAAAAGAATCCCCCTGGTTGGGATAAAGCCTATGGTAAGGAATTTGTGTGTGGCTTTGTGCTCTGGGAATAATGCCAAACAGAAGTTCTCACAATCTTGATATTTTTGATTCTCTAATGGAGCTGTTGCCTTCTCCCATGCCAAAACTCCCCCTTAAACAGACTATTAAAAAGGTTTTTTCAAGGCTTTTAAGTCACCTTCTTTGTTTTTTTCCCATGCAGAGGTAAATAGTTTTAATGGAGTTTTATTGGGAGAGTCTCTTAATTTGCATTGTGTCTTTGAACAAACCGTCAGGGACACGGTGTCATTCTTAAGACATGTTACCATCTCTTTGAAATTATATTTATTCAACCTTGCTTTTCTGGAAACTATTTTTCTGAATCATTCCTTCTTTTATAAAGAAGATATAAGTAAAACACTTGTTTATAAGGATGCATCGTTACTTTTAAGAAAGCTGTGTGCTCACTCATATATTTTTCTTACTGCATGAAAAACTAGAGGGAGGAAAAGGGAGCGTAGTCATACTGTCATTTGGGGATATTGCAGCCTATTCACAGAGACTTACTGACCTCAAGATGTCAACATACTGTAAAAATAGCTTATACAGTATCCCACCGTCAGGTCTTTAAATTTGTTATCAGACTTCTGATACATTTCTTTTCTGAGGTAATTGTAGTTTGTAGGAATACTTAAAAGAACATTTTAAATCTAGTACTTCAGAACCCTAACTTAGCTCAGTCATACTAAGAAACATATGAACAGAAATGGATTTATCTATGTAAAGAACAAGGCAGTCTGTTGGACTTCTGTTGAATAACAAATACAACTAAGTTCATTAGAAGGTATTAAATTACATTAAGTATTATCTTTATAGTTCAAATCAATCAGATGGTAGATCCGTGAGGTAGTATTCACTGAGGATATTAAAATAGAATCACAGTGTCATAGAGCAGCCCAGGTTGGAAGGGACCTTGGCTGATCATCTGGTCCAAACTTCTGTGGCAAAGGGAGCCTAGATGAGATTATCCAGCACTGTGTCAAATTGCTTCTTGAAAACCTCCACATCCTGGGGAGGTCGTTCCAGTGAATGATTTTTCTTACTGTAAAAAATTTCTTTCTTATATCAAGATGAAACCTCTCCCAATGCAACTTATACCTGTTGCCCCTTGTCTTCTCCATTTTGGCTCCTTGTGAAGAGGGGGACCTCTGTCCTATTTGTAGCTGCTCTTTAAGAAAAATAGTTACTAAGACGAAATGAAATGGAAACTCAATTTGAGCAGAACAGAAATGTTTAGAGAACTGCTTAGGGTGAGTTATGACTTTCTGTCCATGCTTGTGTACATCCAACTTCAAATACTTAACAATTCATCTATATACCTTCAAAGTCCCAATTTACAGTGATAGGATAAAATGTGGTAAAATTCTAGTTGGACAAAATACATTGTTATGATCAGGACTTCTAGACTGCTAAGTGGTCTTCAAAAATTTAAAAAGTTCTAATAGGAAAATAAATTGAAGACATGAAGGGAACTAACATTTTGTTTTGGGTAAAGCACCAAGTTTTAGAGTAATAATGAGAACATCTTGGCATCTATGAAATCTTCCTGTATTTAGAAGTTTACATTTTTAATTATTTTAATTTAGAATCTTTTCCTGACTTCCACTCATATTTTCAAACTAGTTACTGTTTTTTTAGTCTGTTCTCCCTGCTTCAATCCTTTCTTTCTTTTTTTTCTTTTTTTTAAAATAATCCTTAGCAGATGTAAAATGTTCCTCTTCAGGTTCATACCGGTAACTTTTATGAATCCCTCTTTGTAAAAATATTTGGTTAGGTCAGATACAGTAAGATACAGATATTTAGGTAAGACATGGTAAAATACGTTTTAGAAGTCAGTGTTCAAAGTATCTTAAAATTGTTATTGATATTGCTACATATCATATTCACGTTCTCATATGGATAGCAGTATGCTGACAGTCATGTAAATCACTGTATTCCAAACATTTAAATCTGAGATGGCTTTTGTTTGTGAAATATGGCAAATTATATAACCTCACAATTTTTGTAGCATATGTTTAAACTCAATAAGTTGTCAAGTGACTTGTGGGGAAAGAGAAAATTAGGGCTTCTAATACTAGTGTGTGAATTAATTATAATGAAATGTATTGGTCGTAAACTACTACAATATAATAGAGGCATATAGATTTAAACCTGCAAAAAAGGCAACTTCAAGATAATAACTGAAAAATAATTTCTGTAAATTGTAAGATGAATATTTGAAACTCAAATAGTGTGCTGTTGGAGTTTATATTCAACGTCACCATCTGTAAAACATAGTAATTATTGTCTTTAACTATTCTGTTAATGACCATCTAAAATTATTCTCCCATTTTAGTGACATTCTTCAGTATCTGAATAGCAATGAAGTTCTTCATAAACAACTTGTTAATGTTGTGTTCAGCTGTTAGAGCTCTCTAGTAGCTGGGTTTAAGTTAGAAAAGCCTGTGTGTTTGTCCTTATATTTGAAGTCCATGGAACTAGATCTCATCTGCTGAAAGTGAGCTCTGGACTTGGGCAGAGCCCTTAGGGCTTTTGACTGGGTTCACCTAGGATTATGCAGGCATGCAACCGCTTCCCTGTCGCATGACTGAGAGGAAGTACAACGGTGACCTAACATGTAATGAATGTAATATCTTTTTCTTTTAAACGTTGCATGTGCAATGCTCACCTTACGTGAGAATGTCAGCACATTGGAAATCCAAGTAAAGACCCTGCAATACGGGTACAGAAAGGGAAATGAAGACAGAGCAGTGAAGATGCTTTTTTGAAGACTGCAAAGGATACCTTTAGCAAGCCTGGGAATAGATCCCAGATCATATAAAGCTTTCGTGATCTCTCTCCTACCATTACTAATTTTAAACAAACAAAATTTCTCTTTTATACAACTGTGAGCGTTGTATACACAACATTGTGTACAACTGCCACTTCTGCAATCTGGTTTTTAAACCAAAGAGGAGTGTCATATAAAAGTAAGATCAAATATGTAACATTTATCAGTAGTTAAGGACATTTCTCAATAATGTATGTCATGCATATGGAAAGGCTTATAATGAGCATTAACTCTAGCTAAGAAACAAAGTGCATCAAATAACGACCAGAGAACGTGCTTGCACATAGCAAAAATTTGTAATTATAAATATTGGAAAAATAACTCTCACACTTTGTAGGAAAGGAGACTAGCAGATAAATGTTGAATGCCAATTCTTTGAAAGTTGTCTGGTGATTGCATCAGTCAACCACTAAAGATCTGAAAGTGGTATTTATAAATTTAAAAAGTTATCAAAACAGTTGAAATATCTTAATGAATACATTTGCAAGTTTTTTTTAAGTCAGCAAAAGATCAGTAGCAATGTTTGAAGAAATTAAATATAAGGATTTATGAGATCAGGAATTAAGCAGAATCTTTAACAATACTAGGGGTCTTTCATGTGTGTCTTTTATGATCTTGCCCATAAGAGATGTGGGGTGAGCTCTAGTTCCACTGAAGGCAATGTCAGGTTTGCTTATAATATTTCAGTGTAAAAGAATCTCAGCAATTAGGCAAGAAAACAGTAGTATACATGGATGGGAAGATTAGACGTAGAGAAAATATCTGCCAAGCGTAGTGCTGACTTTTCCTTTCTTCTGACTAATAAATAATTTTTGAAAGAAATCCTATTAACAATGTTGCTTTTGATATTTAGACACTTTGAATTATTATTTAAATAGTTTCATAAATCCAATCTGCAAATGAATGAAGGTACAGTCTTTTTAAAAACAATTAAAGCAAGCATAGGTACAACAACAAAACAAGGACTTATCAGGTAGACAGTTCCAGTATAATGTTAAAATGGTCACATAGTGTGTATGGAGCTGAAGCAGAGGTAATTGATGGCATTAGGGGGAATTTTATAGTTGTAAATTTACCATATCTTTACTACAGTGTTTGTTCAGCATATGGTGGTTTCTGTACATTGATAAAATTTGATCAGTGCTTTCCTTTTAAGGTAGATAATGTATGCAGCATAGTAGAATTAACATTCAGTATTTTCTTCGGAGATTCTTTCTAATCCATGAAATATAAGTGATGTTAATTTACTGTGGTGATCGCAGAGAAAAAAAAGTTCATGCGTAGTAATTAGAAACATGTCATTAGAGTTGACGTCGCATTTGAATTTTTTCCATCTATTACAATTAATATTTTGTATTTCTTGGCTGACCGAACTTGGAAAAAATACAGATTGCTAACTACTTTAAAATTTCTAATTTGAAACCTTTCCAAAGTATTTTCAAGTTACTTTGGCTGAGCTGAGTTCTTCAGTATGCAGTAGCTTCAAAGTAAACTACTGAAGTTTTCAGCTCGCTTTTAGGATGAGACACACAGACTTTCCTGATATATACTCCTGACCATATATATTTATTGCTGGTGCCACCTGTGGAAGGAAAAATCAAACTTTTACTAAAATAATATGGTAAAAACATGATTGGATCTAGCTTTATCTTAATTTCAAAACTTTTCTAAAGTTTCTTTTAAATAATCACAGTTAACACTTAATTTGTGCTATTTCTTAGTGATGTGATTTCTTAGCAGGACAGTGTTGATCATAGGCCACACCAGGCAGCAAACACACTCTCCATGTATTGTTTAAATACACTGGTTTGAATTCTTTATAACCCCATGAGACTCCAGGTGTCCATCCCAGTGTACATGTGTATTTGTCTGTCATCTTCTGTTTTGGTTCTCAAGACTGGCTCCCATGCTTCTGCGGTATTAGATTAATTTGGACTCTTCTTACCTGTAACTCCAGGCCCAAATCTTGAAAAATAAAACCTCATACCAAGTAATCTTCTGAATTTTGATATAGGAAGGAGAACTTTCCTCCTTCTCTTCCTCCCAAAGAATACGTTCTGTACAAAGATGAAGACTGTTTCAGCCCAGGCTGAGGTTTGTGGATGCTCACCAGCCTGCTGTGTTTGGATCTGAGACTGCATCCAGCCACTTTTATGGTACTTTGAATTGAGGCAGGCAGTTTCTCTTGGTGGACTGAAAATTCACATGCTGGGCGCAGATTCCCCATCATTCAAGTGAGGATAAAAAGACCCTCAGCAGAAAATGTGATAAATGGAATGATGAAGACTTTCTTTAGAGGAAAAAACCCCAAAACCTGAAATAATTGTTATGCTTTTATACTTCTAAAGAGCAAAAAAACATATCTGGTTCAAGTAAAATGAGAATTACCCACATATCTTTCATTGTCTCATTTTCCTCACATCTGTTGAGCATTCTTTGGATTTTGGTTCAGCGTCTCTTGCAGAGCTTCTTTCTCCAGGACCCAGTTATCATATGTGGGACTGTATTAGGTTTGTGTGGCAAGGTTTTGGTAGTGGGGGGGGACTGCAGGGGTGACTTCTCTGAGAACATGCCGGAAGCTTCCCCATGTCTGACAAAGGCAATGCCAGCCAGCTCCAAGACAGACCTGCCGCTGGCCAAGGCGGAGTCCATCAGCGATGGTGGTAGCGCCTCTGGGATAACATAGTTAAGAAGGGCAGGGGGAAAAAGCTGCTGTGCAATAGTAGCTGGGAGAGACGAGTGAGCATATGTGAGAGAAACAACCCTACAGACTCCAAGGTCAGTGAAGAACCAGAGGGAGAAGGTGCTCCAGGTGCAGGAGCAGAGATTCCCCTGCAGCCTGTGGTGAAGACCATGGTGACGCAGGTCGTCCCCCTGCAGTCCATGGAGGTCCGTGATGGAGAAGATATCCACCTGCAGCTCATGGGGACCCCACCACACTAGCACAGGTGGATATGTCCTGAAGGAGGCTGTGACCCTGTGGAGAGTCCATGCTGGAGCAGGCTCCTGGCAGGACCTGTGAACCTGTGGAGAGGAGCCCACACTAGAGCAGGTTTTCTGGCAGGACCCATGACCCTGCAGGGAACCCACGTCTGTTCCTGAAGAACTGTACCCCATGGAAAGGGCCCATGCAGGAGCAGTTTGTAAAGAATTGCAGCCTGTGGGAAGGACCCATGTTGAAGAAGTTTGTGGAGGGCTGTCTCCTGTGGGAGGGACCCTACACTGGAGCAGGGGAAGAGTGTGAGGAGACATCCCCTGAGGAGGAAGGAGTGGCAGAGACAACATGTGGTGAACTGACCACAACCCCCATTCCCCATCCCCCTGTGCTGCTGAGAAGGGAGAGAAAATTGGGAGTGAAGTTGAGCCCGGGAAGAAGGGAGGGGTGGGGCAAACATGATTGTAGATTTGTTCTTATTTTTCATTATCCTACTGTCATTATCTTTAACTCTGATGTTAATTGGCAATAAATTAATTTCCCTAAGTCAAGTCTGTTTTGCCTGTGATGGTAATTGCTGAGTGATCTCCCTGTCCTTACCTCGACCCACGAGGCTTTCATTGTATTTTTCTCTCCCCTGTCCAGCTGAGGATGGACAATGACAGAGTGGCTTTGGTGGACACCTGGCCTCCAGCAAGGATCAACCCACCACAGGGCTTCTGCTTCAATTTCCTTAGTCTGTGTTCTCAGTTCCTTTCAATTCTAGCTGGCAGAGCTGTTGAAGGTTTCCCCTCACTAAAAAGAGTTCCTGTTGGCCTTTTAAAGACCTACCCAAATAATTTTGTCATCCTGCTTTGTAAACTTTTCTTTACCATCTATTGATAATCTAAAGAAAATGGATTGTACCAAAGTTGCAGCCATTTTGTTGTTCTGCCAATTCCCTCACTGATTATTCTTGATAATGATTCATGGTAGGCTGCCTCCTAGATACAAGAAATGAAGCGCTCAGTGTATGTCTGCAGTGATTCTTTTTTAGAAAATCCATCACCATTCTGTTCCTAGGAAGTTAAGTGGAGGCAGTGGAAAGAGCTGCACTGTAATCAAGGTATTGCTTACCAGAGCAGTGCACTGGGATAGCCTTTGCTCTGTGACACTATTCTCTTGAGATGCAAGCTGTACATTTTTGAAAGAAAGATAATTCTCCTTTTTAATATTAAAACCTGTAAGCATGTATAAGTATATAAGGTAAGGAACTGTCTCTGCCATCCGTATGCTGAAATAAGTGGGGAGTGTTTTCAGGATACTCCTCATTTTGAGGAAAATCATACCAAGCAAAAAGACGTCTTTGAAGACTATGTTGTACGCGTTTGTTCACAGTTTGGGGTTAAAATTCCCAATGGAGTTCAATTTTTTTAAAGTTGTAAAAAATCTGTTGCTGCGGTTTAGATTTCAAGGTATAGAATAGAATTGATGGTTAAATTACACTTGTGAGAGTTGGGGATCAATTTAATGGCTGTTAATTGCACTTGCTGCCTTGTAAGGATGTTTAGGATAAGGCCTTTACTGAGTTTTGAGAAAATAATTGCCTAGTTTTTATTATGCAATTATTTAACTGTTTTTCCTTCTTTTTAATCATTAGGTGATGCTTTTCCATGGACTATCAGTCTGCATCATTTCAGTATATATACTCTTCTTGGACAACAGATGACACTTAATTTAGTGGAACCAATGGGCTGTACTTCTACTTTAGCTGTTACTTCACAGAAACTGCTTGCTTCGGGTCCTGAATCCAGACACTCATTTGTTGTCTGCCTCCACGTCGACCTTGAGTCCCTTGAAATAAAATGCTCTAACCCCCAGGTTGGTACATTTAATTGATTTATGAGAGGAAATTAAAAATAACTCTATTTAAGTACAATTGTTCTACATTTTGTTGAAGAGGGTCTCTTCTATCTTTTTTTTTTTTTAACTGGGCCATCAAGATCAAGGTGCTTAGATTAAGATTTGCTTTGAAGCTCTCTCAAGTTTTGTAATTTAAACTCTTCTCAACATGTAATAGCTACAGTATAAATGCATCTTTTGGCTGATGGAGTGAAATGAATTGCAGATGTACCATTAAATGCTGTAGTGCTGTTCTGCTGTCACTGTGGATTCATATATTGAAGTGGTTTAATGTAATTTTTTACCATATTTTCATAAAACTAACATTTCTTTGAACATAAATGTTTTTTAGGCAAACAATGATATCCTATAGTAAAGGGGGAAAAAAAACGAATGCGTGTAAACAAAAGTTACTGCCTCATTTATGTTTATTAAAAGGCAAAGGTATTGCTAGATTTTCGGAAAGTGCACCCTGTATTTTACTGACATGGATCAAGTTTGCTGTAGTTCCCAATAGAGTAGGTTTCTATGCAAATTTTTGAGTAATCTTTACTGCAACTTGAATAACACTTTCCTGAGAGTTGTGACATTTCCAGTGGTGCTGGAGAGAACACTGTTGTTCTTGGCAATTGCAAATCTGTTGAGGTCTGAGTAGGGCTCCGCATTCATATGCTGTCTGCTCCAAAGTTTTAGCGATATGTAAGATTTTAAGGATATCACGGACAAAATGGTCTGTTTGTTGGTTCATTTAATAGAAAGAAATGGAAAGAACACAAAGTATTATAATTTTTTTCTGATAGACAGCATTTCACCTTTGTAAAGATTTATGGACCTATGGCCTAAGTCTGGGAGTACTAAAGCTAAGGTGGATGGTGTAATTTTGTTATCCCTTCTGTGTGTACTCATTACAATGTGTATCTCAGTCACATGCAGTTTTTCCCTTACCTCATTCCATGTTCTATGAATAAAACAAGTGTTTTAAACATCGTATTTATTTTATCTTCAATGTGTGGTCTTCTGCCCCATTCACTGCCTTCCATCCAAGTTATTTCTGACTCATTTGCTATATGCTATTGTCTTCTGTACTGGATGGAGTACTCGCACTCACTAGGAAAAGGGTTGCTAGAGTGAGATTGCACACTTGGACATGGCAGATTAAAATTTTAAATCGAGCAGCCTCAACATGGTCTACTCAGACTTGTAAAGCTGTATGACCGGTATATTTGCACACGTAAAGGGTTGTCACTGTATTATAAATATATAAATAGGAAAGAATAAAGTTATGATTTTGCTGACAATTTTACATTTTATAGGTAAACACTTCTGAAAGCTTTACTTTGCAACGTTTTGGTATTTCCATAATGTTTAATGAATTAATATGTAATAATTTCACAGCTTATGGGAACCTGCCTTATTCTGTATTAATTTTCATAGAACTGTACAAAATTCATCTGGATATTGCAGCTATTCAGAGAATTGGTAAATATTTTGAGATGTTCATGTAGCAAAATAGTTTGCTACATTTGATCGGTACACTCCCAGTGAAAATTCCAGTAAATTGTCTTATCAACTCTGATTTTTTAAAATCTCCAAATGTGTTACTCATCGTTAATCTATGTAGTACATTAATAATATTAATTTATAAGCGCAATGGCATTGTTATAAGTAGCAGCCTTGCCTACATTTGCGTTGCAAATTGAAAAGAAAAAACGAGTAAGTAAAACACATTTTCAAACTTTTCTACCAAAGTGTGATCAAATAATTTGTTTTGCAAACTGTAAGAAAATACTTGCAGTAAAAAATTTAAATTGTAAGCTCCGTATAAATCATATTAGGAGTCTAGTGAAATGTTAAAATGAAGTTATACAGTGGAATATCAGATCAAATATTGTTTTCGTAAAGGATGTCCTTGTGCAATGTGGTGTTATTCATTTACTGAAGTATTATAATGACCAAAGAGACGTGGACAAATTGTTTGTCCTTTTTCCCTTACATCTGCCTTACTTGTCCTTTCTGCTTTACCTATGAAAAAGGAGAAAAAAACCCCATCAGTCTTCTTTAGTCAGATGTTGAAAAACAGAAGATGGAAAAACACAATTACATAAACAGCATTTGATTTTTATAAATTCACAATAGAGGAACTATGAAATTTGATTCTTTAGAATGACAGGCTGTATTTTGTCTATAGATGACAGCCTTAAAGTAGGTGATACTTAGTGAATTTGTTAAGTGGTAGCAAAGGTGAAGTATTTTACTATATGACTATTATGATTTAATATGAAACCATGTTTGGATGGTTTTATCCCTTGAAAGTCAATAGATATTTCCAGTGTGCAAAATTGCCAGGATATTGCCTTTTGTTGTAGTTTTCAATTTTGTAGTAATGTGTTATTTTTTTAAGTATAAAATGCTGTAACATATTGAACTTTACAGATTTTGCCAAGTAGTCAGTAGGGTCTTACTGAGTTATGTGTGGTTTTGCTGGGAGGGGGTGGGGAGGAGTGGAAGCAGCGAGAGAGGGAAACTTTTCTTAACAAATACTGGCACAGTTATTCCTATTTTTGTCATACATTTTTCTTCTCTTGAATAGAGTGCACTAAAAATAATTACTACGTATTAACTGTTATGCTCAAAAATACTTATAAAGGAGAGAAGCCTTATACTTACATTAGCTCTTCTAATATAATCAGAAATGGATTTTCATAATACTCAGACTACTTACTTGAAAAAGTCCAACCAACAGAGAAATCCTTCCATTTTAATGAGTAACAACCAATGGAATCAAATTAAGTGTGTTAAGAATAATCAAAGACATAACTTCAGCTCTTTATCTGAAGTTTTAAAATTTTATTTACATGTGCCTTTATGAACAGTAGCATAATTAAATTTCTGGAAGCCCTGCTTCATTAAGACAAGTATAGCTTAAATTACCCTTTGGTTTCTTGACCAAAAAATATTTTGAGGAAGGGGAGATTGCAAGCATGTATGATTTGGGTATGTGCCTGTATCCTATTAATTTTCTAGAGAGTCTTTTGCCAGCAAATTGTCAACACCAGTTAATGTTACATTAATCAATCAGATGGACATTATTAGTTGATCTTCCTGCGTTACATGGAAAAGACTCAGGAAAACTTAGAAATTTCTAATAAGTAATTTAAAGGTTACCAGTGTGTATCAGAGTGCTACAGACACAAAATAACTAAAGGCATAAGTAAAAGAACTTCTTGCCACAGCCAAAGTTATTGTTTCTCTGTAGATTGCTCTGTATCTGAAGACAAAAAAAAGTACTGAGAAGTTTATCTCCTTTAAGGAAAAAATCTGTCAAAAGTGTATATGACCTGCTCAGTGCAAGCCTTGAAACTTCAAAAGAAAACCCATGATGAATTAAGGTTTTTATAAAATTCCAGCACTTCACCTCTTAAGAGAGGACTGTAACATGTACTTTGAGACTTCATCGCACACTCTCACGCACAAAATCAAGAACTGTTTTATATCAAATGTAGATTGATGTGTGTTTTTCTGTGCAGTGTTTTTCTGCATCTGTTCTGCCCACATAAGAAGCCAGCTTCATAGAGTAGATGTGTCCTGAGGCTTAAAGTTCTTATAAATATGAGAATTTCCATTTTTTATAATGGCAAGTTGGGTATGGTATCCAGCTGTGGATCTGCTTATATATTGTTTGCAGTTTTCTCTGAGCTTGTTTTATACAGTATATTGCAGTATGTTGTCATACAAATTCTGTGATTAATGCTTATTTACAAAAACTTGTGTAAATATCTTAGAACTGAGTCAAACAATGTGCAAGTTAAACAGTGTGTTTCTGAATATTGGAATGACATATGCCAGGAGACTATTGAGTTTGATAGTGGATATTCTTCCTAAAACATAGAACAGTTTCATATGCTGTATGGGATCGTTATTTTGATGCGATTTAAATGAATAATGTTTGCATTGTTAATATTTCGTAAAGTTTATACGTTTGCCTTTTTCTAGAGGCAGTATCTATACGTATGAAATATAACACAAATTACCTTTGTCTAATTGTTAAAATTGATATTAGTAAAAGTTTTACAAGACCATGTTACTGGTTATGTTTTTATGAGCTACGTACCATGTGTTTAGACAAAGCACAGATTATTTCTATCAAAATCACTATACTGTAACTGATGTTAATTATTTTAATTGCAGTGTAGTTGCTTATCAGAACATTCTAAATGGTGGGAAGTTCAATTCTGCTCCATTCTAAGTCTCAGTGGAGGACTTTGATGATTTGCCTTCACCTCATTAAGGAAAGCTTCATCTTAAAAAAGTTGTTTTTTTCTTTTAGGTGCAGCTTCTGTATGAACTGGCTGAAATCACAAGTAAAGTTTGGAATAAAATTCAGAGGAAGGGAATTCTGTATCAATCTTCTGTCTATACTGAAACCATGACAGGACCTGCTCCTCCTAGCTCTCCAGTTAAAAGCAGTGTTGGTACCGCTCCACCAGATACCAGCACATACAGCCCATCTGCTGACATTGGGACCACTACGGAGGTAGGCTTTCTTGAAAAAAAAAAGTGACATTTGAGTTCTGACTTACAAGGTGTGGTGGTGCACCATCAAGTAAGAATCAGAAGGATCAGAAAGAGCAGTAGTGTCCCTGTGGAAAGCAGCTTTGTCCTGATAAACTAATGAAGAATGCTTCATTGCTCAGTTTGGTGGAACAAGAGGAAGGAGAAAACAAAAAAAGAAATTGCTGTATTGCTCCTCTGTTAATTATTTGTCTGGATTGTTTCTCTTTGAAGTGAATGAATATTCACTCTTGTCAGAAAATTATGGTTAGTGTTTTCAGGTCAGAAGCATAAAGCATTTTTCAAGTCCAGAATTACTAGAATAGTAACTGGTGTTTTGGAAGTACCTGTGATAATGTGCTGCTAGTGAGTCGTTCTAAGTCACTCAGCAGTCAGCCTGTCATTTTGATGCCCAAGTCAGTGGAGAGCTGCTGTGTGTAGACTGCATTGGCAACCAGAAGAGGTGCAGGGGCAGTGAAGGCTCCCAAGGCTGGCATTGCAGGTCACCCAGCTGTACGCTCACCACAGGTCCATCCAGCCGTTGTACTTGTTGTTGTTGTTGTTGTTGTTGTTGTTGTTGTTGTTGTTGTTGTTGTTGTTCTTCTTCTTCTTCTTCTTCTTCTTCTTCTTCTTCTTCTTCTTCTTCTTCTTCTTCCTTCATCTATGAACTACTTTTAGAGCTCAGTTCCTTCTCATCTCCCAGCTATCCCATGTCTCAGGAGTGCTTTTGTAATTCAGTCACAGGAGGATTTCAGTATGCAGCTAGAAATATAAGAAAGGTTGGCCACTTGGTTTTACCTATTTCTGCTTACTTAATTTACAACACCGCATAACTGTGTGGAACAATCTGGTACCTGATCTGAATCTCTGTGTGTGCGTAAGACTGTAAAATATTATTTTGAGGCATAGGAAGGAGTTCCGCTTCTCTGCCATACTGAGGAAAGAAAGCTAATTCTTTCATCAGCATGAATACAGTGTTAAACTTCCTCTGTGAGTATCATTAGCTATGAGTCACTGGGTAGCTGATATATAGTAGAATGGGTGGTCACAGGAGGCTGTGCAACTGAATAGGCCTAGTATTTGTGATTTTCTTAGTGCCCTTGTCATGCTTACTAGTTAGAATAATGAGCTAGCCTTGTTTGTGCTCCAGGAGAGAGTCAAAAATTAATAAGATGAGTTGAAGGTATACCAATGGTATATCATACGTATGCAATACTTCATTCTTAACATAAAACTATTAGAATATGGGGAGACGGTGCTGAGAGACTGGGTTTCGTTCTCAGGATAAACACAGCAATTTTGGGGACACCTCATAGAACAGTTCTGGAACACAGGCAAATACGCAGAAGTTTGAATGCTGAGTGCAATTACATATTCAACATTTGGCCAGGATTGCTTTAACCCTATGTATGGTTTATATTAATTTCTGGGTTTGGAGAAAATGAAAATTTACTTTTTATATGCATCACACATGCACACAGAGACATAACTGTCGTTAAAAGGTGTTTGAGCTAGAGTTTTCAGTTTTTAAGTTGTTTTATTAAAATGTTTCTAGATTATTTGAATAGCCTTGGTTTTGGTGTATTTCTATGTGTGTCTCATCTCAATTGTGAAAAATTTTGCCATGGATACAGAACTGAAGGTAAGCAATACCAGTAAGACAACAATATGGTCACAGAAATAGTGTTTTTCCACCTACTCACATCAAATCCTTTTCTCATTAAAATCAGAAACCACCAGTTTTATAAATAACAATTTGTTTTTGACCTTCTATATAGACAGCAGTATTTGGAGGACATGCTGTACTTGGAGCATTACTTGAAGCTGATTCAGTAATTGTTTTAATCCATATGTTACCAAGATTATTTTAGTAATATGGGTCCATGTTCAGTGTTCATATCCTACCCCTTTGCAAAATGTTGTTCATCATTTAATTTTCTTCCTATTCTCAACAAATGTTATGCACTAGCTAAATAACTTTTCTCCTCATCTAAATGAAGTTTGAACAAAGGAATTTGTGTTCACTCTTTTCCACTCTGAAGCTAAGACCATAATTTCAATCTTGTTAGAATAGAAAGTTCTATTAAAACACATGGCATTAATATTGGATTTTTTTTCACAATAGGGGACTTACAGTTGACATAGCACTTCAGAAGTGACATTTGAAAACTACTTTGAAAGGAATGTATCATTGTGCTTAGGATAAATAAATTAAAAAATTAACTATGTTCAGAGGATATTATTAAAGATATGGAAGAGGAAAGAAATGTACAAGCAGGAGAAAACGCTTGCATGTAGCCATAGTTCACATGACTGAAAGACTGAGGAATAGAATCATAGAATTGTTTAGGTTGGAAAAGACCTTTAAGATCATCAAGTCCAACCGTTAACCTAGCACTGCCAAGTCCACCACTAAACCATGTCCTTAAGCACCACATCTACATGTCTTTTAAATACCTC
Organism: Balearica regulorum gibbericeps; assembly: GCF_011004875.1. Taxonomy (NCBI): domain Eukaryota; kingdom Metazoa; phylum Chordata; class Aves; order Gruiformes; family Gruidae; genus Balearica; species Balearica regulorum. Next base: position 24,061,834 of record NC_046185.1, on the reverse strand, counting down.
CAGGGATGGTGACTCCACCGATTTCCTGGGCAACCTGTTCCAATGCTTGACAACCCTTTTGGTGAAGAAATATTTCCTAATATCCAATCTAAGCCTCCCCTGGCACAACTTCGAGGCCTCAATTTGAGCTCCTGACCATCATCTCCAATCAGACCTCTCAGCCCAAAGTGTTTTGTCTGGTGTAGGTAGGCAGTCCAGAAGAAAGAGCCAGCACAAGGGATATATAAGTGCACAGATAGAAAAAAATACTAAGGCAGGTGTTTAATGGAGACAGTGAGGTGGGAGAACGTATACATGGCCAGATATTTGAGATTGCAAAAAGTTCTTTGTCAGAAATTGAAAATGAGAATTAGAAGGCTAATTTTTGTATTGTCAAGAAAAGATTCACAGAGTTGTTCAAGCAGGATGGTAATATTGTTGGTTCAGCAGCTGAGGAAAATCTTATTCCATGGGTGGGAATGTTACGTGTATTGAGGTGATTAAAATCAAAACAGTATGTACAGTGTACAAGGGTTTTAATTAACAGTAAAAGAACAGAAAGGCAAAGGTTTAGAATTACCATGGAGACTTGGAGAGCATCTTTGTCATGGGAAGTCAAGCCAGAGTTTAGATTTCTAAATGATTAGTAGCTAGAAAAATGTCTGTATTTGAGTTTGTGGGTGCCATCATTTTTATGAATTTGTGAGACAGTGTTTATACTTGAAGACCACCTTTGATATCAGTCTTGTGATTTCTTGAAAAAAGTTAGTGGTTCTCTAAGGTGGAAAAGAACAGATAGAGTGGAGGGTTCATCTGAATGATTTGGTTGTTATGGGATGTAACATCAAAGGTTGTCTTGACTTAGTGCTTTCTTGTGTTTAAAGAGTGAGGTTTAAAACAAAACAAACCTCAAAAAAGCCATTATCCTTTCACTCTTAGGACATTTTATGTCAAGCTACCAGCTGGAGTGAGGTGAATCACCTAGTAGGATGACCAAGGTGATTCATTCTAGATAATTTAAACAAAGTAACATTTTCCGAAGAGATTTTTTATTAAGCTATAGGGAAAATGATCTTAAGCGCTCTACCACCATTTCATTTTTTTCCCTTTTAATCTTTTTGTTGCCATCACTAAAAATAAATCTCAAATTGTTTTGAAGCTATACAATGAACGTTTGCAGATCATCATGTGGAAAGTAGCTAAGAACATTGTTCCTGAAACTATGCACAGTCCCGATGTCTGTGAGTTGTGTAGTACTGTTGTGGGTGGGAAAGGGAAAGAGGTAGGAGAGTCACACTTGGCCAACCAGTGAGAAAGAATAAAAGGAACCATGTTTTCTTCTCACATTTCTAATAGACTATTGTAGACAATATAAATTAAATAATTTGTAACACAATGGTTGGCAGTGTCTCCATAACACATTCTCTTCTGCAGTTGGTGGCTGTTTCTGAACTTATTCAACATATTTCCTAGTATCAAAGCACAAGCTAGGTTTTCATTATAATTACATGGTTGCTGTCCTGTTCTTTGAGGTAAGGATTGTTGAGAATTAAAAAATATATGTATTAAAAAAATAGCTAATGAATGTTCTCCATCATTCTTTTTCACCAGTGAAAGCTTTTTGTCCTTTGAGAGTACTTAATCACTTAGTTTCCCTGTTTCCTTTTGCTAACTTAATTACTATCATCATCCCTAGCTGTAGGTAGTGTGATCATTACATTGTGCTTCTCCTTTATTTGAAGAGGGTAGGATGTGAAGATGAGAGAGAGAATCTGGTCACTTCTGCTGTCTCCAACTGATACTTTGAACTACTTCAGTCTGCTGAGTGCCTCAGTTATAGCCCATAATATAGACTTTATTTGAAGAAAAGTAACCTCCTTGGTATGTTCAAATAGGCACAGAACCCTGTTATAGATGCAGGGATGCATCTGAGTGGCATCTGCACAGAGGACTATACAGCTATTCCTCTGTCACAAAAGCAGACAAAGTCAACAGGCCTTGTAGACAAGAAATGTAGACAGATTTTTATTATTATTATTATTATTATTTTGTCTCCTGTGAAGTACAGCAGCTAGTTCTACCTGTCAAATTGCCTAATGGGGTGCAGATGTCACTCTGTTATACCATACTATTTTCAATAAGGCCAGATTTTTCTTCTGAGTGAAGATGCTGTCCTCTGCAGTCTCTCCAAGTACAGATCATTATATATAAACATCTGTCTTGGACATAAGACTTTTTATCTGGATACTCTGTTCACCTAACTAGTGAAATCCAAACAAGTATTTTGAGACCCAATTGCATTGTCTTGCACCAAAGTACAGTTATGGGCTGAATATTTTTCCAGGTACCTTCTGAAGAAGTAATTTTAATTTCAAAAGTGTAGAAGTGGGGTGAGGGATGTGAGAGTAACCTAATGTTTGTCAGCTTCATATGTCATGGTATTCTTCAAGTACTCTTCAGAGACTGGTATAGAAAATCTGAGCCATGGGTAGGGATTGGTGGTGTTTGGAGACAAGAAGGCAAAAGTTACCTTTAATACCTCACAGAACTGTGATGTCAGGAAAGTTAACCAACTGAGAATAAGTGATACTGCATGGAAGCGGAGGATGACTGAAAAAGGCATGCTTTCAGTGAACAGTCAAGGGGAAAGGGAAGGTGAAGGTTTGGAGGAGGAGCTTTGGGGAGGTAGCTGAGAAGATTGAAGCAGCATTCCACCATTTTCCTGGATCTGATTTATCTCTGTCTGTGGTTTTACTGCTGGTTGGAACTGGACCACACCTTTCCCTTCCCACAGAGTCTGAATTCCATCAAGGGAGCAATAAAAGCAGATGTGGCAGTTGTAGTGCAGGCACTCACTGGCCAGGAGACCTAACACCAACAAAACCTTGCTTGATTGCTGTCTTGGTACTGGCAGATCTGAAAAGAACTTGCGAGTACCCAGAGAAAGTGAAAAATACTTTTATTTTAATCTCTTTAAATACTTTGTACTTAACGTCTTTACCTTCTTTAAAATGCTAGTATTGATTACTGATAGATGAATATTTTGGTCTTTAGAAATGTGAAGGAACTTAATGTTGGCCTAATGTTACCACAAAGAAGTCAGTGGGAGCAAGTCTAGGTCCATGTTGTTTGATTTGAAACATACCATCCTGTATTTGTAAATTATAACTTATTTTCAGACTATTATAACAGTAGTGTTTTTAATGAAAGAAATAGAGGAGGTAATACATAAAAATTGAGTGCATCAGCCCCAGTTTCACCTTGCAGCTATATATTTTATAGTCATTATTGCTGATAAGCAGCAATGAAGTATATAGAGTAATTAAACAATATGTATTTCTACAGGTTTGACTTACGGAGATTTTCCAGAATTTTGCATTTTTTCAGAGTCTGTATTTTGTTTATATGTTCCTGTATTTTTAAATGTTGAAATCTTGAAGTCTGTTGAACAAAAATACTGTGCTGCAATAGGTACAGGATTTTTAAGTTTAGAGATTTTACAGCTAATGTGTTATTTTGTTCTGTGAGAGACAAATGATTATTTTTAAAGCTTCTTTCAGCTGCAACGGACTTGCTATAAATGAATCGGAAGAAAGCAAACTCTCGCAACTGTTTATATTAAACAGCAAAAGAAGTAATTTGTTTATGTGATCTGTGGATGATTTATATTTTAAGCTGTGTGTAATTCTTTTCATGCTGACAAGTTGATAGTGAGCACCACAGTCCTATGTGGATAAGGCTACCTAGCTTACTGTCGTGGTTTTACCCCAGCCAGCAGCTGAGCACCACGCAGCTGCTCGTTCACTCCCCCTCATCGGGATGGGGGGAGGGAATTGGAAAAGTTAAAGTGAGAAAACTCGTGGGTTGAGATAAGGACAGTTGAATAGGTAAAGCAAAAGCCGCGTGCACAAGCAAAGCAAAGCAAGGAATTCATTCACCACTTCCCGTGGGCAGGCAGGTGTTCAGCCATCGCCAGGAAAGCAGGGCTCTGTCACACGTAATGGTTACTTGGGAAGACAAACGCCATCGCTCCAAACGCCGCCGCCGCCCCCCCCCTTCCCCCAAGCTCCTTATAAGCTGGGCATGACGTCATATAGTATGGAATATCCCTTTGGTCAGTTTGGGTCACCTGTCCTGTCTGTGTCTCCTCCCAACTTCTTGTGCACCCCCAGCCATCCCGCTGGCAGGGCAGTGCAAGAAGCAGAACAGGCCTTGGCCCGGTGTAAACACTGCTCAACAATAACTCCATAGAACAAAAACATCTCTATATTATCAATGCTGTCTCCAGCACAAAGCCAGAACACAGTACTAGCTACTATGAAGAAAATCAATCCTCTCAGCTGAAACCAGGACACTTACTGAATTTTAGTCTGGGTGGTGGTAAGACAGGGAAACATGAGTGAGAGGCTTAAGTACTGGAGGGCTGGAAACAGTTAATCATTTTTACCATCCCTCCTTTGGAACAGCAAAAGCAAAGGTAGGACAGACTACAACAGGCCACTTGTTACTGTTTACTTAAGTACAAACAGTGGTAGAAGTGTTTAGTCCTTGGGGAAACTCAGTGATTGAGCAAGAACGCAGAAGTTATTTTGATAAGGCATAGCATTAGTGTGGCCAAACTGTGATCATCCGTGAGCTTTAGGGAGGCCAAGGATGAAGGCCTCATATGTTTGGGTCTTCCTGATGAACAAAGATAAATTCTGCTAAGAAAATAAACTCAGTATATTGGTCAATTTGCAACAATTGGTGAAAGAATTAAATTGTATATTTTAGGACTTGGCATGAGAAGTTGTGGGAAAATATTTCAGGGTTTCTGACTCTGGCTTGATTTTTTTGTAGATCTGGAAACAGAGCAGAAAATTAATACATAAACATATTTAACAATACCACGCTGGGTGCTGAAAATCCAAAATGAAAATTGAAACTGCATGAGAAACAAAAGCACAGTCTCTTTTCTCACTTCAGTTTCTTAGTTTTTCACTGCAAAAAATTTCTAAGAATTTGAGCTTATTTAAAAAAAAAGAGACATCAGCTACTGCAGACCATTAGTTTTTCAGCCCCTGTGACTCTGCTGAATGGTTCTGGTTACAGTACCATTAACAGAAGGCTAAGAAGAAATGCAATCTCTTCATTTTTCCCCTCCCAAAGGACAGCCATATAGCAACGTCTGCCTTCAGAGGAGCATCTGCAGCGCTTCTGCCACTGAGAAAGAGAATGGGCCAATTCAACTGTTTACACATGTTTAAATGGCAGAAAAAATTTTGATAGTATGTTCACATTGAACTGTTGAAGTAGGGGATGGGTGGAGTGAGTAACCCAGTAACCTCTGACAGGGCACGATGCTGAGCAGCTGGGGATGTCTGTAGATAAGCTCTGCAGCTGCTATTGCTGCAAACAGAAGAGGTTATCGCTAAAAGCCTCAGCTTAATGCAGTTTTAGCTATACTGTCAAGTTACTAGTCCAAGCAGTTGTACTCACAGGTAGCCTGTAATACTGTATGGGAACACAGTAACCAGGGTAGAGAATTGCAGTGCAAAGCTAAGCACAAGCGAGTTGAGCCCTGGTTAGGACTTGCAGGCCTGTGGCAGAACACATTACAAACTCCTGCAATTACAGGTCCAGGTCCCAGACCCACAATGTACTCTGCCTCTGGCTGTGTCCAGAGGTTCACAATGACTTTATTGCTGATAACATTGTTTTACATTGACATCCTCCATTTGACCCCTAGAAATTCAAGGATTGTTTTTCTTTTTCAGGTTCACTTCCAAAAAAGCGTGCATGTGTAGGCCTTACTTGTGCACTGACTAAACGAAGTTTTGTTCTACAGCTACGCAATTGTGTGCTACGCAATTTGAATAGGATTTAATAAAGCCACCTCATATGCTACAGAAATTAAAGTGTGAGAAACATCTGCGAATGAGGCAAGCATAAGCACAAACAACATTGGAATGGTGCCAGCGAAAGCTTAGCCCCAGCAATAGTAATGGGAACTGCAAGCACCTTGGCCTCTTTTCCTCACCTGTGTATTTTTTGGTTACAGCATTTCAGATATACAGCCTCTTCAATTATGCATTTAGAAAAGGACGAAGAAGTTTCTAATGATACATCTGGGTCTGTACCTGTAAAATTCAGGGTTTCCTGCTTTTTAAATTTACTTGCACACTCCTGGGTTAAGTTACTTTTTATGTGTGTCTGGGGTTATGCTAGATAAATGCAGTTCTTCAAGAATCTCACAAATACTGTTGTAAGTAACCTAGTGCCAAAATTATCAACTGGCTGATTCTCTGAGAGGCATAGTTCATCATTCAATATATTCAGAAAAATAAGCTTTAAGAAGTGTGGGAAAACGATAGCCTCAGTTTTCTACAGAACAAAGTTATCTGTATACTCAAACCACTAAACAAAAACAGCTCTCTGTGGAAAAAAAAAAGTTAACAAAATGCATGAAACATCTGAAAACATTAAATTATGAAAATAAAAGAACCCAATTATAAAATTAAAAACTTTCCATGGTGGCAGTATGTATTTGCTGTTAACTGTACCCCTTTAAGTTTAATTTACTATTGTTTTCTTCTTTTTTAACTATCAGAAATGTAGAGACCTGCCAAAATTTTAGAACAAAGTTGATTTTCATACAAAAAGCATTTTGGAACATGTCCAGTGGGAGAGTGAGGGTGTGTATGGAGGGTGGGGAGGAGACTGTCTCTTCCCACCCCCTGCATCACAGTTTCTAAGTTACAGTTTGGCAAATTAGGTATGCCTATAGTACAAAAAGAACTTAAAAAATGCTCCAGCTAAAAAAAAAAAAAAAAAAGGAAAATACTTTTTATAGAATGAAAAAATAGAGAGCTGCAAATCAGTCCACAGAACATCAACATTGGCTTGAACTTTGACTTGAACTGTAAATAAACATATTATCAGGTTTAAATAAGTATTGTTTCTCTCTTTCCTTAACCTTTAATTGGCTTCCACTTCTCACTACACTGTGAAATCCATCTGAGGATCTCAGCTAAGGGAAATTGGTTTTGGCTGGCTCCTTCCTTCAGAGCTGCCCTGCTGAAGGGATCCCTCAGTTCCAAAGTACCATTGACTCCAATGTCTGTAGAGCATGTGAGGTTTGATGAGAACAGTCTTGCCAGACACAATGAAACTCCCCAAAGAAGCATCATCTTTTAGGGGTATCATTCAAAGGTAAATTATGAAGATGTGGGAAGTTACTGGAAGGCAGAGTGTCAAAGAACCGTTTGGATGAACTATACAAAAGAAACAAGAAGAAGAAAGGAATTTATTGGCAGAAATTAAAAGGCTCAGAACTGATGCCATGCTGATGGCATGAAATTACAGATCATGAGATAGGATGAGGCTTCTCTGATGACAGAATGAGGACTTTGCAAATAAAGACTCATCAAGAAGGAAGACAGGATTCTCAAAGTATTGTGTTTTTTCTAGCTCTGGAAGGATACATTTTTGCTCCTGCTTTTGGTAGCTTCACAAGTAGGCAGAATAGATAGTTGGAGGGGAGGCAGGCTATGTTTGAAAAGGGTGGACAGGGACAGTCAGAGGATGGCAAAATGGCTGGTTGTTGTTGCTTCCTGCATTATGGCACTGTCCTGTCAGTGGAGCCTGCCATTTCAGGAGAAGCAATAAGGACTAACATTGATTAGCACTGGAGAAGTGGCTATTCGAGATACATCCTTTCAATTGCTGGGGGACTTCCAGGCCTGACAGTCTCCAAGGCTGTTCCCCAATTTTCATTCCTTCCCCATACTTTTCCATTCCAAAGACAAGCACTGGCATCCTTGAAGAAACAAAACTGAGTTTTGCTTACAGTGCTGAAAAGATACCTACTCTCATGTTGCTGTCAGTGCTGCCTTGTAGGACAATTCACTGGCACTGGAGAGAGTGGAGTTCTTTGTGAAGACAATAGGAAATGTCTTGCAAAGGCACGGTTAGTAAACAGTACTTGCAGATAGGAGTCTTTGGACAAAAAGGTGTGGCAAGAGGCAGGAAGTATCTCGCTGGGGAAGCAAATAGGAAATATGAGTCAGAGTTTGGCAGAAAGGAGTTAACCTCTGCTCTGAATGTGTTATTTAGCAAGTTCTACCACCCTTTTATGTTTTCATCTTGTTGGGTGCCGTACGTCCACAGTGCCACACTTGCTTTGGAGTTGGATGCATCTTAGTCAAATGACCTATCTGAGGTTTCTCCAATTAGATGTCCTTCTGTGGTAGACATTAAATATTATTAGATATCCAGCAGGAGATAGGTCCTGCTACATTTAATAATCTAAATTTGCAGACAATGTAAGAGAAAAATGGAAGAAGGAAGAGTAAACAAATTATAAAAGCAAGAGGGTCATGTTTAGTCCATGGCTTGGAGAGGGATTTCAGGTGGTTTTGTGTAAGGAAGTTTGCTTGACGAGAACACAATGGAGAAGAAATGCTCAAAAGAGAAATGACAGGGATGGAAGCAGGAAGGGAAAGAAGGCATAGTACGTGGCTAAAGTTTTAAAAAAAAAAAAAGTTGCCTTGAGCAGGTCCTTTCTCCCATTTAATTTATAATCTATAATCTAGTTGACTTCATGCAAACCAAAGCATAGGTGTTAGTTTTCTTCAGTTTGTTTCTGCAGGTCTTTGGTACATCCAGATCTGTGTTCATTCATATTCTCTCTCTGACCATTAATAAGTAATGAAGCATTTTATGGCAGACATCTAGAAGATTTATGTAGAATAAAGATGTAACAGACAAAATCTATCAGAGGACAATGAATATATAATAAGCATTCCAATTTATTATCCTGTTTGCCTTTTCATAGTTAAGGTGCACCTTTTCAGAGGTTAGTACTGCCAATATTACATGATTTTCTTACCCTTTTGTTAGTTCTCTTGAAGGTGAGCTACTTGTTTTTCCTATGGGTTGAAACTCTCCATTGTTGATCTTTCATGCTCTGTGATCTCATTCCTACGTGGCATTCACAAATCCAGTGAGTAACATCTTTTTTTAGTCTGACTTGTACACTGTCACCTAATTCCATATCCATAGTCTTTGACACATCATGACTTATATTTAAGGAAATCTTCACAATTATGACAGCACTTGCTTTCTGTACACTACTGAAACACTTCTCATAGAGAATGTTTTCTTGATCATGAACTATTTGCAGAAAAATAGGCATTTTTTTATTTGCTGTTCACCAGCTACTGATGATTAGTAATGATAGCACTAATCTCTAATCCTCGAGATTTACAAAATTGAACTACTTAGTTTTTAGAAATGGCAGCTTTAATTCAAGTAACTGGCAGGGTATCTTTTTTCTGTGGTGCTTTCTGGGTTTTTTAAACAGATTTCTTTAATACAGTCATCACAAACTTGTACATAGACAGTGTTGAACATACCTGAATTATGCACTAGCTAGTTATATTCATAATGAAAAGACACCATTAGATGGATTAATGGTCTTGAACCATGGTAAAGTTAGACTTGGACTTGTGTTCCTTTACGTTTTCCTCTTCACAAATGGTATCTGAAGAGCAAAAGCCCACTGTCATTTGAATGACATTTGATAAAGCAAAATCTCAGTCCATAAAACACATGTTGAGGTTTGTTTCTAAATCTATCAATGATGGTATTTTAAAAATTGCACAAGATGATTGTAATTATATATAATGTTATGGAAATACCACTGATTTTTCTTAAAATTTAATTGAATAGAGTAGGATATTTCTTTTCTTTCTGAATTGTGTAATTTCACCATGGAATGAGCATTACAGTGCTATGTACCATCTCCCTCCATCAGTCCTTAGCCTGAAGGTTTGTCTTACTTGAGCTATGGCCTGATCTTTTTTCTTTTCATTTGTTTTAAAAAGTGCGATGAGGAGATTGAAAAAAAAAAAAAATATATATATATATATATTCCACTAAGAAACCTTGTATGAATAGCAGATAACTTTCTGCAGCTCTGAAGTCTAACAGTTTTTCAAAATATGGTCACCTATGGCTCTACAGGTAGTCTGTTCAGAGCTGTAAGCAATAATGCCTTATTTAATAAATATAAACATAAATAGAAATATACCTGTTTTCTTTCATACATTTTGATTAATGCAAAGCCACCATCACCTTAAACAACTAAAGGTGAATTGAATCTTAATTCTCATTTCAGCACTTCATATTATGTCTGTTGAACTGGTCCAGATCTTGTAGTCTCATGTTTGGGTATTGTTTTCCAGTAACATATGTTAGTTCCTCATGTGAATGAATATCTGGAGTGGTAAGTTCTCTATGATGTCAGCTGTTGACAACGCGGATGGTTTCTTACCAATTGTAGTAGGTATCACTGAGTTTTTCAAGGGTAAAGGTTATTGCACACAGACAGAAACAGCAAATGTACTTTGTCTGTGTCTTCTAAGTGTTTTGCTGGGACCCAAAAAAAAAATAAAAATTAATTTGAGTGACATAGAGCTGAAAGCTTGAAGAAGAAGTTGTGTTTCAGTGTTTCTCTGAAAAAGAAAGCGGTAATCATATTCTTCATTATGCACTAAATTCTAAAAGCACAATGTCATCTGCTCCATTTGGTGTATGTCAGATAGCCCAGAGTCGTAATGGATTGTGTGCAAAACTTTTGTAAGATTTTGACCTACCTTCTTGTCTTCTCTTAATGTTACATTACTGATAAGAGAACATGTATACATGATATAAATCCTATAATTAAACTGTAGGCCTGAGTTGATTGAAAATGTGATTTATCAACATAAATGGTTCCATATGAGCTATGTCATTTGGCTTGGAATAAGTTCTACCCGTCCAGAAAATAGATTGCTAACAGAATTCCCATACTCACATTCTCCAGTCTTGGACTGCAGAATGAGTCAAGTACTTTCAGATTTTAAATTTTGCTACTGAAAGTAAGTTTTTCTGGGACATCTGAAGCTGAGGTGAGTGCATTGTCATTTCTTGCTTGACAGGTTAAAAAGGATTCAAACAGCCATGCTTTCTATGTAGGTCTGATTCCAGGGTGTCTTCCATTATTAAATTATCTCAGTCATTAGATAAATGTCAAAATTCCCAAACATGTTGTTCATCATAAGTTGCAATTCCTAATCCCCAAAACCTTCACTGAAAGTTAAGACTTTGGGTGTTTATTGGTCTGTGAATCTTAGAAACAGCTTGGTCTTTATGTATCAAAGTGACATTACCCTGTTCCTTTCATTTTGTGCCTGAATAATGAAGGAAACTCGCAAAACTTGGAGTTGCAAGTGAAGATACTGGTGGATTTTTAGTGGCTTCTGGTTGACATTAGTGATTTATATGTCCACTGCATTCAGTTTAATAAGCTGTAAACACTAGGAGCTGATGAGCAATTGCATGTTTCCATCGTTCCTATCTGGAGGCAGTAAGTTCCAGCAAAGGGGCAGGATGAAGTCCTATGGCTGGTAAATATTTCAGTTGTGCCATCAAGATGGCTGGCAAATATTTCACTTGTCCCATCAAGAATTATCAGAACATGCCCGCAGGACTCTAATCAGCCCTCGTAACAGGATTTTCAGTATAGCTTTCATTTGGCATATTCTTGTCCTAAAAATGTTAACCTTTGTGTCTTCTTTGTTAAACTCTTAATGTTTTAGGGAATGAATGGAGATTGTTAATGGCACAGAAGCTTTTACAAGCTCATTTGTCAACATATCATATAAGAACATCAGAAGTAACAATCATGTTTTTTAAACAACAGAAATATTTTAAAAGTGGCAACTAAAATGTTTCCAGTTCTTACAAAAAGCTATTATTTTGTGAAATCATTTTCCCAAGCAGTTACAGGGAAGCACATAGAAAAAGGGAAAAGAAAACTAAACCCAACCAAACCCAGTGTGTATGTAATATAGAAGGATTATGGCCATACAAACTGGCTTTTCGTTTGGCATCTCCAACAGCTCTTTCTTCCTTTACCTTCCAGATATGCACAAGCCTGCTTATCTACTTTCCCATTCCATCTCAGAATGATCCTATCAGCCTGTGTTGTTTCATTGATGGTAGTATTTCATTAGTGTAGGGTTATTGAGGAAAGCTCACTATGCCAAGTGGAACTAAGTCATGGAACCTTACAGTTCTACCATATAATCTTTCCCAAAGTCTATTATCTCTACTTAAGAAAAGGGGAATACACTTTTTTTTTTCCTCCTGGTGTTCAAAAAATGGCTTAATGCAAATATACTATTAATGAACCCGTATTTATATAGTTTGGGCATCTACATCAGTCTGGACAGAAGAAAAAAAGAGGAGTGGTGAAAAGCAATACATTTTTTTCCTCAGCTATTGCATCTATTTCATAGGGTGATTCTCTTCAGGGAGGTGATGATTCTCCATTCTCAGACTCGATTACATTGGAACAAACAACAAGTAATATTGGAGTCTCAAGTGGACGTGTGAGCCTATGGATGCAGTGGATGTTGCCAAAAATTACTATAAAATTGTTTGCTCCTGATCCTAGAAATAATGGCACAGGTATTCAGCATTTTTCCCCTAATATACTATTTTAAATTCCAGATGTTATTTTACAGCACCATATTAGCTACTCAGAGCATTTGTTGACAATATTAAACACTGTAATGCGGAAATAATGGGTTGGATCTATATTTTAAACTACAGTGACAAGCTAGTTAGGTTAGTGCGTGTAATCAAAATTCAGTGTTGTTCTTTGGCATAAAATTCACCCTCCATGTGGAAAGACTATGATATTAAATTGGAAATAAGTTGGTTATTTTACTTAATAGAATGCTGCATTTATTGCCTGAGAAGCAATCATGCTTCATTTTGATATGATTTAGTAGTATATTTTGTGTATGTCCATGTATAGACATGGACATGTAGCTTTGTATTGATAATTTCAAATTTAAATTTAACATAATCAACATAGTATAATCCTTAAGGTCATAGGAAGCTTAATATGGAGTTCAACACCGAAGTTTCAACTTCGGTGTTGAAAAGACAAATATGTGTGGCACACAGCTTTTCTTTTTTCCTTTGAGGTTAAAGTTGGATTATCATCCAGGCAGTAATTGTTTGAAAGGAACTCAGATTCTATGGATGTACTGCAGGACTTCAAATATTTTTTTGTTAGGAAACACTGATGCTTAGCAATTAACATTGTTACTCATAGAAATGTGAAAAAATAAGGAGAGTAATAATTAAAGCCAATTTTCAAAGAGATGTACTTGAACCTTTGATTTTAAAAAACTAATTACGTGGGAGAAAGAAATCTCAAGTATTGTTAGAGTAAATATCTTGGCAAATATTTTTTTACATTTTTTTCAGGAATTATACTATGAACACCTGAACTAAAACGCCCATGCATAAGTCTCTCTACACATTTGTATAAAAAGTTTGGATTCTAGGATATTTTTTTATTCCTATCTGTGTGACACTTGATTCAAAAAGTGCTTTATGAAAAAGCTCTGACTAGAAGTAGAATCATCCTAGTTACAAAATGTAGTGTCTCAGATATATTTCTTGCTTAAAAACTTGCAAGTTTCAGATTAATAACTAATAATTTTATTTTCTTTGACTATTGCAGAAGTTTGTGTTGTCAGTGAATTAGAAGATCTCAGTGCCTCAGTGGATATGCAGGATGTCTATACCAAAATCAAATGTAAAATAGAAAGCTTCAATATTGACCATTACAGAAACAGGTAATTCCTGTGAAGTTATTCTGCTTTCATTTCAGACTGAAAGAAGGTGACAGGTGGTTTTTTATTCTTAATTCTTAACTTGAATTTAAGGTAATTGTTCAATTTAAATGACATTATTTTAACCTTTTAAGTAATAAAAATCAGAATTACATTTTCTCAGAATTGTATCTGATTCCAAAGAAATACATAGAAATCTTTACAAACCAGGCAAGTGCTTTTTCACACTTACTGCTCTGTTGGTCCATTAGACAAAACCCATTCATTTTAGCTGAACTTATGAATGGGAAGTTCCTTAAATATTGCTTCATGATGTGCTAGCAAGTGCCAATATTTAATGATTTATGGCACTGTATCTTAGGTATTGAAAAGAAGTTTGTAAAAAAATTGAGCTGTTTCTTTTGCTGTGCTTAGCAACACTGTAATGCAGGAAACGAAGCTGATTGTGTCTGAGTGACATGGCATAGTGTTATGCGGACATACCTGAGTAAAATTTCAATAATTAATGTCAACCACTAAATCATGAATATTATGTGTAGGTAGTGAGGCCCACTGTATGTCTTGCAACTTTAGCAAGTCTTGTTAGTTGAATAGTTTGCTGCATCAATGTGACTATGTTCATTTGGCACCCAGATGCATGGTTCTGTAGAGAGATTGCATGTGCCACCTTCTAGCTCGTATTGGCCATGAACACACTAGTCTTGACAAAATAAGAGACAGCCTGTGTGGTCTTTGATCAATTGGGTTAGTGTTTGCCATTACAGACCAACAGATTCCGTTATGGGAGACAAATTAAGAGAAAATAGAATAGTTCTTGTGTTACTGCCTGAGAGGAAAAGAAAGATAGTTAAAAGCTTCAGAGTATTTTTTGGCATTGAAAAGAAGCACAAATCATGTTGACTTAGGAGCCAATATCTGCAAGGTCTTATTGGACAACTATTGGGTTCCCTATGTAAAAAAGGAAAGAGATTTAGTATCAACTTAGTGAAGTTACCAACATTTCTGAGACCATTTTTTTCTAATCAGCTGTCTGAAAAAATTTGAATTCCTGTTCTTTTGCCTAAGTTATAAATGCAGTTATTGTTTGTACATATTGTAATAGTTGATAATCAAAATTGGTACTATATATTTTAAAATCAAGTCATGATGCTTTAAAATGCTTTGGAATCCCAGTAGCTAGGTGCTTTTAACAAACTTCTTTGTCCACAGATTCTATGGAAAACCTGAGAGAAGATACTTCACTCCCAGGAGCCTAATGCTCCATTAGAAATGTTTTCAGCTTCAGGGTGTTCTTGTTTTCTAAAGTTATATGGAAGCTTTAAAAAAAAAAAGTTATTCCACTTGACAAAATTGTTACTGTTCTCATTTCATAATCTCTTCAGAGTACCTTACTCTATCTTGAAATCTCTATGGACTAAAACCAAAAGCAGAGATTAGATAAGGTGAACATTCTGTCTTCCAGGCCAGGGGGAGACTGGCAGTCAGGACATTTTGAAGGAATATTTCTACAATGCAGAGAAAAGCTTTTGGTGAGATTTCTTTAGTAAACTAAGGTGTTTACCTGAATAACTCTTCTTAAGCAACATATTTTTCTTCATTGTAAGAAGAATGATTACAAGAACTATAGTACAAAGCACATTATAATATGTAATAGCTCATTTTTTCTAAATAATAATATGATTTTGTAACTTATATGAGCACAGCTTTTCGTTCACAGTTTCTTGGTTCTTGTAATCGTTCTCCTCCTCATTCTAATAAAGCTCTCTGCTGAAAATCCAGGGGTAAGTTCCTTTTCTATATGCAGGATTTTACTATACTTTTATTCTCATTTGTCTTGACCTCTTGCTATATGTTGTCCTTCCACATAAAGTTTTACAAAATTTCTTTCTCTTTTTTTACCATTTTTGTGCTTGATCTGATTGAATTTCAGCTTTTTAGGAAAATGTATGGCATAAGCTTTATCTTGCAGGTACATACAACCATGCAAGTTTAATGTTTTTGTTTGGGGTTTTTTTTTGCTTATAGCAATTATTTATTTTTTTTCTTTTTATCTTCCCCTCTTCCATGCCTCGTTCATTTTCATTACTTCAAGTCTTGGGGAAGATTCTTGGTCTCTGGGGCAATATGGAGGTGTGTTCCTTTCCTGTACTGACAAGCTGAACAGACGTACCTTGTTGGTTCGACCCATCAGCAAGCAGGACCCTTTCAGTAATTTCTCTGGCTTCTTTCCCTCTGTAAGAATCTTTTTAAAAATTTTACCACAGAACTTCCACTAATAAATGCCAGTTGGTGTAGGAAAAGAAAATAGAACTCATATGGCTTTAGTTTCTTGTCATCTAATTATTTTATATTTTGTGCTGAATGGATTTACTGATTATAGTATTTGTGTTATTTCCCACTTATCCTTTAGTGATAGTTGTCAGTCATTTTTTGGTACATATGGGAATGAGGGTTGATGGTACATAACAGCAGTGCACTGAAGTCAATGGAATTCATTTATATTCAAAGTGAGCACATGCAGTAATGTTTGGAGGCCAAATATATAAAAGCTAGTACTGGATGCTGTATTTTGTTCATGTAATTCTGGTATCTACTTAGGGATTTAAGTACTTTGTATTACTGCAATATACCTTTATGCAACCTTTTAAAATTACTTCTTATAATTATGATAATACAACAATTGACAATTTCATATTTGAGTCTTTCTTTTGAATGCTTGGAACATCACTTGCTGATTCAGAGTATCTCAGTGTGAGATATTTAACCCCTTTTTTCTTGCCTGTTTATCCTTGAAAGACTTTATATTTATAATATTGGACTCTTCACTAATGTATAGCTGTATTGAGTCTTTTTATATTAGTGGAAGTTCTGTGTGGTCTGATTTATTTTCGTCATGAATATTGATTGGTAATACTTGCTTTTATTCTGCTTGTTTCAGTTCTTATAGGAAATTAACTGACTGATTTGTTTTAATTCACTTAAAAGCTTTCAGTTTTTCAGCATTTAATCTATGTATCCTGTTTATTTAAGAAAGACATGTTGTTCTTCTATCAACAAGGTTTAAATTACATTAAATTGTTTTTAATCAAATTTAAGATGCTGAAAGAAGCAACTACTTGGAAAATGTAGTTGCTTTCATTTGTGCTCACGTGATTAAAGCTAATATTTAAACAATCTTATAGAATTATATCAAAATGTTTATTACACTGGTGAAATAATAGTATCCCTAGTTATTATTTTTACATTTTTCACTCACTAACAATATATGACTGAAAGACTTTCAAAGACAATATGAAAACAGTACTATACATCTTCTGGGAGCTAAGCATCTAATTTTCGTCTTTATCTGGGAGATCTGTCCTTCTAAGTGAAGGAATCTGCTATTTCTAATGTATAGTGCAATGCCCCTGTATTTAAGCAATGTGCTTTAGCACATGCTACAGCTGTTGTCATTAAATACTCAGAAGTGATGAGGGCAAAACCAGCTCAGTTCTTAGAGTAGTTAGTTGACTATGGGTGATTTATACACCCATGTTTAGATGGAGTGACACTGTCTCAGTATCCAAACGTTATTTTAGCCCCTATGGTGTTTGCACATACAGAAGGAACAATGCAAGGGAGTAAGATCTACTTCTAAAATGTCTAAAGTGAAGGAGAAATCAAAATATTTAGCTGTGTGAAAGATTACCAGAAAATACTTGGTAAATTTAGAGTTGAATATATGGGGTTTTTTCGGCTGATTTGATTTGAATCTCATACAGTATAAATAATCAGAAAAGAAAAAAGTGTTCAGCAATTCATAGTTTTAGCTGACAGAATACAGTGAAGTGTGGACACACTGTGGACAAATTGTCCATTAAAAAAAAATGAAAGAAATTTTTTCCACTATTCAGAGATCATGGAAAGCTGTTAGAAAATGTAGAACCCTAAACGTTCTAAGGGAGAATATAGCAATTGATGGATGTTATATGTGTACATTTTTGCAGCAGTTTTTTTTTTTTTTTTTCCTTGAAACAGACAACTGCAAAACTTTTAGATGGCTCACACCAACAACATGGATTTCTTTCTCTCACTTACACCAAAGCTGTGACAAAAAATGTCCGGCACAAACTGATATCAAGAAATGAACGAAGAACATTCCATAAGCTATCAGAAGGTCATACTGATGGTTCTCCTCACTTTCTTCATGAGATTCTTCTCTCTGCTCAGGCCTTTGATGTGGTCCTCTGTTTTCCTTTGCTTAATGCGATTGCAAGCATTTTTCAAGCCAGGTTGCCGAGGAGTCAAAAAGAGAAAAGAAAATCACCGGGCCAACCTATGAGGACTCATGCTCTAACTTCCCGCAACTTGCCTCTGATTTATATCAACACTGGTGTAATAAGAGTCTTCTTTCCCAAAAATGAGGAAGATCATCATACTGCAGAAGGTACAGTATGTTGTGTTGGAGATTTTTTGCTGTTCAATATTGTAGACAAATACTCTTAAGTTAAATTGCTGACCGTTGCTAGGGCCTTCAGTTTTAAGGGTCAGAGTTAGGAAACATCTAACATTCATGCTACTTGTCTGCTGATTTGCTGAAAAGCTTTGTAGGGATTTATTTCATCTTTGCTTTCCCAGTTCCTATAGAGTGGATTTATAATTATAGAACAAAAATGGTCAAGAATTGTGGAAAGAGAACTTAACCCAATTCTGCAGTGATGATTCTTGTGTCAGCTCTCATTATGCTGATGCAGTTCAGTCTTCCATAGTCGCCTGTTCCAGCGACGGAGTGTAAGCAGGGAGCCTTAGCTCTTGTGAAAATTGGCACCTAGGAAACCATGCAGTAGTGAAGCAGGTAGATATTCTAGTTCAGTTTGGAGAAAATTAAAACATACCTTGTGATTGCTGTCCAACCGGTGATAGAGTTTATCATTTCTTTAGTAATGCTTCGTTGAAGCTATTCAGACTCCCTTATGTAAGAAGCTTTCAGGTGTTTACAGAGGTGTGGATAGCATAAACTGTCCTTTCAAACAACAGTAAGTAGCTATTTGATCTATGGATAATAGGTTTTTTTCTGTAAGAAATCGTTTTCTCTTCATACATAAAATATATTTACATTTCTATTACCATCTTTATATATAAATAATGATATGCTGATGTTAAAATTACACTTTGTAACAGCTAGTGGGAATGCTGTCACTTCCATTATCAACAATTCTTTTAGAGATTTTTAAAAAAAAAGGAAAACATTGTTTTACTGGTATCATGATATGTTTACGTAAGTCCTATAGGTACGGAGGGTTTTTTACTATTACACATGATAGCACACAGTATAATCCTAAGAGTATAGTCTTTAAATTTTTCTCATAACCTAATTGCAAGAAGTGTAGACAATGAGAATTTACATAGATCATTTTTTTGCCAGCATCCTCTGCAATTTTCCAACTGGGAATGCTGAAAACACAAGAAGATAAAATTAGACTGGCTATGTTGGCAAGAAAGAATTATGATTCTTGTTGGAAGGGAGTTCTAGGGCATGCTGTCAAGGAAATCTTTTTTAAAAAGTATGTTTTTGTAGCTTTGTAGCTGTATACTTCATTAAAAAGAAATTATAAAAAACTTTATCTTGTTGCTGTCCCTTGCTTGAAAAACACATGCAAAGATCAGAATTGTCATGATTAAGCAAGGATGTAGGAAGAAAAACTATGGATGCTTTTAAAGATTAGCTTTACTAAATAAGAAAGCCGGCTAACCTCTTCCACTGGAAAATTCTGAAATAACATCACAATGAAAATCAGTACCATTCTCCTTTCATTTCTTCTTTCACCCCAGATTTTTCCCAAACTCTCATCTGTTTCTGAATGAGAAATAAATCGCTTCTCTCTTCTACTGCTTATTGTCTTCAAGAACAATAGAAATTAGAAACATTAATAAGGAGTAAGAGTTGAATATGACCCACATTACTGGTGTGCTGGGTCAGAAAAGTGCTATGGATTGTGGAGATATGCCCCCATAAGACCTCACTCATCATTTATTGACTGAGAGATTTTTAATCCATTAAGATTTATGTGTTTCAAGTTGTGATGACTGGAGTAAAAGTAGAAAAACAATTACCTCAGTTTCTCTTCTACTCAATTGTCTGCTGTTCATACCTTGCACCTAGTGATGGCTACCAAAACAATCCTGCCCCAACTGTGACTTACCATAAAGAGTTAAAAGAAAAGCAAATCTGTTCTTTATTCATGCAGTCCAAACCCAAACTTGCACCATGAACTGTGGTGCACAAACACTATGAAATAATCAAAATCGTGATTTTTTTTTCCTGAGGAATTTACATACACGCATGTGTGAATACACCCATGCAGTTTTATAACATTTTAGCTTCATGGATTTTGCAGCAGCACGAGATTAACGTTTCTTTTTGTGGTGGATTTGAGGGCAGCCTTCTATCCTAGGCAATAAGCAATGCTGCTTTCCCTCAGAGTTTGATTTGTTAATACATCAGGTGGTGTTTCAAGCTCTGGCCAACAGCCCTCACTTACTTGGTGATGAAGTAAAGACAACTAAATGTGTAAAAGCAATATATAACAAATAGAAACAAGAAATACTGTGTAGCAGAACACTATAAATAAAAATTGTAAATTGCAAAAAAAATGATAAGTGGGAAAGACAGGGAAAATCCACATCTGGCTGGTTTGAGGACAACAGGAACTTTTTTTTAACATGTACTAGGACCAAAATATCAGGGTTCACTAGAAAGGACATGGTAAATTTGTTGATAGTGAAAAAGAAAAGGTGGCATACTGAATAAACGTATGTCCTGCATTTGTAGAAGTGATATATTCTTGTCAAATGGGCATGACTCCCTACTTTGAAGTCATAACATATGGTCTGTAACATCCTCCTTGCTTACTATTAAACAGTTTCAAATCAGTCGGAGTAACTTGTGCTCAGGGATCTTAGTCTTCTGAGGCTAATTTTTAACACGACTTGGAAGAGCAGGTTTTAGACAGCTGAAGGTGTATCTAGTAAAATGAAAAGTGTGATGGTGAAATAAAATTAAGACAGGTAGTTTTACTGCTCTCCCTCAGAGAATGTAAAGAAAAAATATTACAGGATTCAGTTAACAAAGAATTATGTATTTGTTACTCTATAATAAATATGGTTTTATGGAAAATTAGTCTTGTTAAACGCATCTGATTTCCATTCTTCATTGTAGTTACAATTCTAAGTTGGTAAAATGTTTACAAAGATTTGATATGCTTAGACTTTTGTAAGGAGTTTGACATTGTGTCTCATGGTATTCTAACTTAAATTCATCCCCATATGATATCTGTGGAAATGTTAAATGAATTAAAAATGGCTAACTAGAAGTCTAAAAGAAATAGTCAGTTGGGAATAATAAGTGAAATTGGTATTTAAAAATCTGAAAGTAAATATAAAACCATTGCTACTAGCATCAACATATGTTGCAAAGAATTTCCTGAGGAAAAAAATGTTAAGGACTCTATAGGGCATGCATCTGGATCACTGTGCTTATATCAGTGCTTGTAGAAAATATACTAAATCTTCTAAAGCTAAAGTTATATATCAAGGAAAAAAATGATGCAGACTGTATTTTTGGGACTGGAAAGACCATCCTGGGAAACAGTGGCTGAAAACAGCTTAAGGGTCACAATGGGCTGAGTGAAAAGAAATAAGGGTGGTAGCTGTATTTCTGCATATGGCGGATAATGGAATATCATGTCCAATTTGCTTTCTGTTATAAAAATGGGAATTGATAAAACTGGAGGGAGTGCTAGAAAAGCACCACAAATGTTAATCAAGTGCTGGAGAAGAAGCCTTAACAAGGAAGGATTAAAAGAGCATAATGTGTTCAGCTCAGCAAAAAGAAGACTGAGATGAGGGGGTAAAACCAAGTGAGATTGTGAACATTATTACACATAGATCTGTAAATTTTTCCTAGATTGTACTCATATTTTGTAGTGCAGGTTTTTTTGCCCCTCAAGTTTTTAAGTATTTGCAATTATTGTGATGATGTTCACTACGTTATTCCCATATTTTGAAAAGCTAATGGGAGAATTCATCGGTTCATGAGTGGAGATATGAATTCATCATCCTAAATCATGACTCACATTACCACTCATTAGAAGCCAGCTGAAAATATTAATGCCTGTAATTCTTTCTGGTTTAAGGTTGACTTAATTCCTTAACCTACAGGAAGCTGTACACAGGAAGAGCCTTGCTCAGCCTTGAAAAAAAAATCCTAAACTGCTTACATAATAGAGACTGTGATGAGTAGTCCTGTGTTTATTTTGCTTTGCTAAGTGTCAGAGACAAATTAAAATTCTTAGCCCAAGATATATTTTATTAAGAAACACTTCTCAGAATAAGGCATTTGCCACCTAATTAAGTTGCAATTACAGTATTAAGTATATTTAATACCTTCACTCCTTTTTCTTATGTGAGTATTAGAAAAAAAAAATCCAACATGTTAAGTGCCCAGTGGCAGGAATTCTAATACTTAGTACAAAGCCTTACTCATTTTTTTGATCTAAAAGTTGAAAATATGGTCTCTGATTTAGTCACAAACAGGATTTTGTTGTCAGCTTAACTTTTCTACCTCAGTTATGGCAACATTCTGGCAACCAAACCATCAATATATGGTTTTGCTCTGCTTTGGAGACTAAAGGATTTGACTTTGCTTTTCAAGTAGATGAGGTTCTTTTAAGTAAATTGCTTGTGTTCTGATTTAGTTGTGTCATGGAACTGGTGTTACCACTCTGCTGCATGTCTACTGTGGTATTCCCTACAGTTGTTTCAAAATATCATATTGGAATTTCTGTAATTTCTTATATCTGTTTAAAAATATACATATGTATGTATGTAGCTGCAAAGCAAGGTGTCTTATTCACCAAGACGTTAACGAACCTGGGGAAGCCATTTTTTAAGTTCATAGATTTCACTGGTTCTTTCCACACCAAGCATTTCACTCTGCAGCAAAATATTTAAACTCTGCCCTGCTACTATTGTTTTATTTTCAGAACTCGTATATGAGAGTCTTGCAGAATTTCCTTGGACGTGGAAGCAAGTGTGATCTCGTTCTGTCCTTGTTATGTATCGCACTGGTGTTCAAGTGAACCGTTTCACTTCAGAGGAGGAGAAGCTCTTTGAGCTTGCATCACATGTTCTCAGGGGCTTCCTAGTTACTGTGAAGTCTTCTGAGCAGAAGTTTATATCCAGAAGCTTTGTGTATGTCTGTGTCTGCTGAGGAGGAGATGCACTAGACTCAGTCTTTTCCTGTGTGGAAACTTCACAGAGTTTGTTTACTACAAGAAATGTGGTGCTATTTTTTTCTGGGCAGAACTTTGGGTTTCTATCTAATGTGACCACTGCCTTTAAAACTAAGAATTTATACATGTGGCTGAAATTTGAATATGATGGAGATGAAGTGGAAAGCAGAGATTTTTCTTCTTGGAGTAATTTAGTTATTGATGTGGAATTTACTGTCCAGTACTACATCTTGTTCTTTGTATATGTGTCAGATTTCAGATTCTCTTGTTTCAGTCCTTGTGTTTGAACTTTTCATGTGTGTTGCAACCCATACCAAATGCTGCTAGGATGGTTACATTGTAATATCCTGCAGTGTTTTACATCTAAGGGACTTGGGCCCATATTAAAAAGGATGCGTGATTCAGAGAGCTTTACATGCTGGTATTTCAGCAGATAATTATTGGAGAAACAGACAGATCACAAAGAAGTCTGTGGGATCAACATCATTTTGGACCAAAAAAAATTGAAATAAAAAAGCATCAGAGAAAACAGGAGGTCACAGACCAGGATTTAGTTGTGTGCTAAAACTCTGTGGGGAAATTAAATGACGATAGTTTTGTCTTTTATGTATCACAACAGTGCTATTAATTTTATGGGGTTTTTTTGCATTAGTTCTTGCTCCTGAGCAGAACTGAATCCTTAGCAGACATTCTTATTTAGATTTTTTTTAAGAATTAGTTTTTCAGTGTTTCTGCTATATGCATTTTAATCAAACACATATTTTCTCTTCTCCTAACTACAGCTAATCCAGCAATTAAAGAAGACACTTTGGTTCTCAAAATTGGATCTGTCTCTATGGCACCTCAGGCTGACAACCCTCTTAGTAGAGCCGTGCTCAGAAAAGACATTTATCAGTAAGTGTTGGGGGCAGGGGGTGGGTTTTCATATATGGTCTTAGAAAAATTCATTTTGGGAGAAGTTAATTGATCAATAAAATGGGTACGTGCAGCCTGTAAAAATACTTTTCACATACAATCTTTTGATATTCAAAACCAGGTTTTTCTGATTTTCTTCACTTGTGGGCTTTCAAATCCATTCAGACAAATCAAGTTCTTCTGTGAAGTGCTGATGAATAACAGAATTTAAATGTCAAGTCATTACAAAGTTTAAGCTCACAGATGAGAGTATTTTAAGAGGCTTTCTTTTATTCTGCTACTACTAAGTTTACCTAAGAGTAAAGGAAATTTTTTGTGACTACCAAAGTGCTCAGTAGCCATATAGTGTGAAAGAGATAGATCTTAATAATATAAATGGTAAACATATATTTAAACTGTGAGATTCTTGATGTCATGTAGATCAAAGCTGAAAGGAACACAAACTTCTAAGGAGCTCTTTCCCAGTAAACACATTTTCTGTGAAAATGTCGTGCTCTGGATTGTGTCACTAAGTATGTGCAAACCACACTAATCATATATAGGCAGCAAAACTGGTGAACATATGTAATCAACATGATAAAAGTAATATATGATCCTTAGTAGAGTTGGCACTGTTGCCAGACATGAAAGTATGGTTGCAAATAATACCAAGTGAGAAAAGTCACAGAAATACAGATGAACAAGTGTCTTATACTTCCCGTTGGTCTGTTTTTCAGATGTGGCAATATTTTTAACTACTTCATAGTGCTCTTCAATAGAAATTACAAACATCAAAATCTTTTCCCAGCAGTAAAACATTTACTGCCTAGAAAATGACAGCAAGTTTTACTTTTTGTCAAGACTAGGATTTTTAGGAGACTATGAAATATCTCCAGTTTCTCTTCTGATCACTTAGTTGTATGAGAGTCTTTTTCTTCATATTTGCATGTGGAAATATTTAAATTAGTGGGTTTGCTTGTATGTTTAGTTATAGTAGTTTGTCTGGGGTTTGTTTTGTTTTGTTTTAAATGAGCATTGTATCTCTTGTATTATGGAGATTTCATGGAAGAAATCCTACAGCCTGGCACCAGCAAGGGCTTTGGGTGGCAGGGCCTCATCCAACTCTCAATGTGCCCACAGATAAGAGATCTTCCCAATGTTTGTACAGGCTTCTGCCCTCTCTGTCCAAGGAGACTCCCATCTGATAACTGCTTTGAGAGTTACAGAACCAAATGTAGGTTCCACTCTTCTCACAGTAACTAAAAATTTAGCAGAAAATTCCACTATCGTAAAGTGGAATCTGCAAGTAAGGTTGTTTCTGTCACCTGGAGGAACTGTACAGTGTTCCTTGTATGCACATTACACATCAGTGAGTAAGCAACAGGAGGGATGTGATTTACATCTCAAATCAATGAACCTGTGCCAATTTAGATTTTTGAGTCTGGTATTTTTGGATCTGTGGCTTTACCTGAAATGCAGAAATTCCATGCTTTTCAAACCAGAAGTCACTCAATTGCTTAAAGGTTCGGATACTCTTTTGCATTATGGCTCTCTGGGTCTTATGTAATGTTCTGCACTAGATCTGTGCAGTGAATATTTGGGTTTTCTAGTTTTATACAGTTACGATATGCTCCAGTTCTCCTTTAGAAACTGAGACACCAAATGGGTAAGGTAGAAGTAAGCACTAGGCCACAAACAACTCTCATCTGACTGTTACTGGCTTCTTTGTGACCAGTCGCACAACATCATGCTTCCTCTGTCTTTTTCAGAGAAATGTCTACCATTTTCAGTAATTTCCTCTAACTGCTTCAGTGACCATTCTTCTAATTTCTTAGCAGCTGTCAAATGTCAAATGACTCAGTCTTATCTTTGTTCCTTTAATCATCCAATTATACTAGCTTTAGTGTTTTTAAAATACGTCAGGGCAGAGTGTCAAGTTACTTCGCAGAGTTTTATGAGACAATATTGAAGTTGGTAGTGGGTGGTCTTTCGGTTTTGGGAAGAGGGTTACTATTTTGATCTGTTTAAGCAAGCTTCAACACTTTTGAGCAATATGAATGAAATTTTTTTTTTAATTAAAAATATGAAGATTCCAGTTTGGAGTCAAAGTAGGTGCATTTTCTAATTACATATTCTTTACTCTAGAACATACTGCAGTTGCAGAAGCATGGTTGAAGATAGCCATTTTCTTACATGGCAGTCACTGCTGTTAGACCAGTGGAGTTAATTTCACCATTTACCATTTTTTCTTTAGAAAATAAAATAATGCAAAGGTTTTTGTATTGTTAGGGCAGGACACACAGTCTGAACTCAAGGCAAAAAACAACAGTGGGATATTTTTAACACATAGGCCTTATGTTAGTATTTGTTTCTCCAAATATGAGATTTCTTAACTTACACAGTATTTGCCCATTTGCCCACAGTAGACAGTACTAGATAGCAAAAATGTGTAAGTGGAGCTAATACATAATGCTTAAAAATTAAGTAGTAAAATGGGCAAACCCATACAATGTGGAGCTCATTAATTTTGTTGCAAGATTTCTTTAGTAAATATCAAAAGCAGTACAAGTAGTACAATATCCACCTTAAGAGACTCTACAAAAAAAATAACAGCAGCCTGTTGATTACCGAAGAATTAGCTGCTACAGTATTTGAGTAATCCCAACATGTCATCTTTTGTCTTTTTCCAACCTCTCTTCTCCTCTAATTTGCTGCTGCTGCTTTTAATAGAATAAAAGAAAATAAATCATTGTCTGAACCACTGTCTTTACAGCATTTCTGGAGTGGGGATACAAACTTAATTTGTGGTGTCACTTTGGTTTAAACAGTCTTCTGTTTAGGTCTGAACTACAACCACATGCAATTAATGTCACTTTTGTAGTGTTTCATGGGAAAGAAGAATTTTTGCTTCTCATTTAGAAACTGTGCTTTTAGGAAAGGCTGAGAAACTTTTTTCATGGCTAAAGGCTGATTTGAATTTCCAGATATCTTTTGACTTTGTCCCATAAATTCATACATGAAAACCTGAATGTGCTTATATATATCATTACCAGAATGCCAGTGTGTGAAAGGTAAATCTGGTATGGCTGCAGGTCATACTAAATAAACTGGGCCACTTCTGGCCTGTAGGCTGAAGTGACTCCATCTTAAATAGCTTACTTGCTTAACTTGAAGAGAGAATGAAATTGAAAGCGGAATGTTGGAAAAATAGTGTGCCCTAGAAGTTTGGGCACAAATATTTTTTCAGGTGATTATTGGAAGTTGGAAAGAAATGTATTGACATAGTAAATTCAGTTTTCTTATACCATATAAAAATTAGTCTAAAAATAACTATTTCCTCCAGTAGAAAATGGCTTAATTAAGTTTAGACTATTAATACATGTAGTAAACAAAGATGCATGTACCGTAACAGTAAATATAGGGCTTGTGAAAGAAATACAGTGACACATTTTTAGGTGGTCACAGTACGAGACAATTTCTCCTTTTCAATTTATTTTTCCTACTAAATCCTAGGAGTTGGTTTGTTTTAATGATTTCTCATTAATTTCTGATTCTTAAACCCCACCTAAGGTGTGTTTGTCTTCAACAAATATGACCAGAATTGTATGTTCCCATCAAGAAACTGCCAGTTCTGTGGAGCAGAACTCTTGTAGATACCAGAAGGCCTTGGGATGGGGCCAGGGACCAGAATAAAGGAGATTTTGGGTAATGATGCAAGCAAGGCAGCTGCCTAACCTGGCTAAAGAGAGGGAAGAGCAGTTAATTAAAACTGTGGAAGAGTCAGATAGCAGAGTAAATGAAATTTCTTCTAAGCAGTGAAGGAGAGAACCACATTTTTGTGGGTTTTAATTACCCGATCATGTTAATCTTGGGATTGAGTGAGCTGCTGCTTGGAGACGACTCAGCAGGTTGCAGAAAAACAAGATGACATGGTCATTTCTTGGCTTGTGTGGTCCTGCTGTGTATCTTAGAACTTTTGAAGTGGCCAAATGCATGGTCAAATACGTTTGACAAAACAGAAAAGTCTAGAGTTTTGGGCAGGAGGAGTGCTGAGATGGGGAAATCATGTTAATGCCCTGATGGAGTGAAAGTCAGCCAGTTATTTGATATCAGAGAAATTACATTGGAGGGAAATTTTATAAATGCTTTAACTACAGGAAGAAACAAACATCTCTTTGGAGGAAAAAAAAATGCATTTCTCAGGCCTGGGCTCGCTCTTGTTTGGTTCTCTGGTGTCCAGTAAGGTAAAAATTCCAACTGAAGTTTTGTTCCTCAAGATCTTCATAAAACTCTCTCATCTGTGGATTCTTTGGTACCTGACATCAAAGATATGCTTCTGCTACAGTTACATTTTGTGTAGCGAAATTAAGAACTTTATGCCAGCTACACAGAGACTTTTAGCAGTTGCAGTGTTTGTAGCAATGCTTTGTTCTCTTTGGAGGACATCACTTAAGATTTCTTATTAGCAGTGAGTACTTCTCTAAAAACTTAAATATATGTTTTTCTGTGGAGAGTGCTAAAAGCAGTTATATAGCTGATTCTGTTACAAAAATCCAAGGGAAGCATAGAATCATGGAATAATTTCACTTGGAAAGGACTTTTGTAGTTCATTTGGTCCAGCCTCCTGCTCAGAACAATTTAGATCGAGTTGCTCAAGGCTTTCTCCAGACAACCAATCTAGCAGATTGTTTATATGTGTTTGACAATCACTTGTTAAAAGAACAGACTTTTGATGGATATAAGGGAATTCTGAGGGAACCAGGCCAGAAGATCCTTTTCCATGTCTGGAGATGGCTGCAACAAACAGAGTAGCATCTCCTGGGGTAGCTCAGAAAGCTACATTTCCTTCTTTGTGTGTCTTCATGTGTTTTCCCTTTGTCATTTCCTTAGTTCTTTCTCTTTTAATAAAAGTGGCTAATGTAGGATATCGGCATGAATAAATTACAGTGCTTTACAGTGGAACTAATCAAATATTTCTGTAGTCATCTTAACCAGTTTTCTGCCCAATTATCTCACACTCGGTGAGATAATTTTCTCATCTTTTTAGATTACAACAGTATTTTCCTGTATATACAGAGAGTGCTTAGTGCAATTAAGCTCAGCATAGTTGGAATCCTTGAACACTTTTAGTCAGTGGAAACATGACATAAAAAGGACTGAATTACAAAAAGTGTGTATGTTGGGGTTTATAAGAAAGGATAGCACTAGTTGTGCTAATCTACCAGCAGAACTGGACAGTGTCAATAGGAAAATGGCTGAGAAAACTTCATCACAAGACCCAGCAATTCTGTTTCTCTGACTGAAAAATTAAAAGGAAGTAGACGCATGGCTCTGCTTAACTATGAAGCAGCACAGAGTTGAAATTATGACATTTAGTTCTACTTCTCTATTGGGATGTGGGTCCTATTATACCAAATATTTTGCAATTTACTGGCTCGATTATGTACATAATTGCCAATCATCCCCCATATGGTTGTTTGTAGCCAACTCTGAAATAAAATATTAGTCAATGAATATTAGGCAGTATCCATGAACAGATAGAGTAAAATAATTTTGAGGTAAAATATTGTTAAGACAAAAATGGAATGGCTGACAAAGAGCATAGAGAATACAGACTGTTTGGAGGCTGTTGTGAAAAGGCCTTGCCTATAAAGTTCAACATAAACATTACTAAACTATCAAGTTCTGGAAGTTTACGTGAACAGAACCACAGGCTTTCCTCAGTTTGGCCAATAAAGAATCTAATTGTTGTCCACGCTCTGGATTCATCATTTTTGAGATCCAAGGATTTCATTCATGTCATACATCAAAGCTTAATAGTCTAGGTCTGAATGTTCCATGGTCATTTTCATGTGTAGATCTTTCATAGATCAAAGCATAAAGCTGTCCTTAGACTGTTTTCAATTTGTGAATGTAAATGGAAATTCTTTAAACACCACCACTTCCAGAAAAAAAAAAAAAAAAATTTACATGTAAAGAGTTTAATCATGAAAAGGTAGCTGTAAATGATTTTGTATTTTTTCTTAAAACTTTTCATCAACACAAGTCGTCTTTATTATAAATATATCTGGTCTACTGTGTTTTTCATTTTTGTAGTTTACTGTTTTCCACTGTTTTTTAACTCTCAAACATTTACAAATAACAAAACAATGTTGCTTTTCTTATAAAATATCTGCTATTTATCTTTAGTTCAAGGAGCTTTCTCTAGAACATGCTTGTAATAATCATGTAATGCCCCTAACTGGTTAACAAAAATCCTTCCGTTTTAAAAAAGGGGTAATAAACAATTTTGTGTGTCTGTGCTGATAGTGCTGGAGTGAGGGGAAGGAAAGAATGATGGAAGGAGTTTATGCAAGAAGCACATACAATGCCAGCAGTCTGTGTGGAAATCTGTTTTTTCTTTCAAATGTGGTTTGGAAAATCAAATGCTTTTCAAAACTTTTCAACAGCACCCACATCTATAAGCATCTTCTCGTCAGAAAAATTTTTCTTCAGTATTAAATTGCTATGGGACATATTTATATTCAAGTGGTACATATTTATATTCAAAAAACCTGAATTTTCTATAACTCTACTATGAACAAAAAGGTTAATTCTTTGTTTTCCCTTTCGAACAAATTAACAGTTAAAAAAATGAAATTTCTTTTTTGCATAGAAGTTTAGTATATAGATAACTGAATGTTTCCCAGAATACACACCTAATATGAATAACTTCCTTTTAAGAGCTCAATATTTTATAAAGGTTCTAATAAAAATTATTTTCCATTTTACTTTATTTTTTTGATTATTACATTGAAGCTTATTTGGTAGGCAAAGAAGGAATTAGCTAATGCTGACCTGAGCTTCTTTAATTTTCATTGAATAAAGGCAAGAAAGATAATCAGTGAAAAAAAATGTATGCATACGTAATTTTTGATGGAAATATTGAGCAGCTTATTAAAAGGTGCCTATGTACCAGAGGGAATTAGAAAAAGTAAAAGCTACAGTGCATCATAAAATCTCTATTGCAGTTTTTCTTTAATTTCAAAATGTTTAAAACTGCAGAGGTAATGTTATGTAGAAAAAAATCATAATATTTCAAGGAGAGGTATTTCTTTTATTCATATAAGTTGTGAAACAAGGTTACATACACTGCCACCATTTTCAGTTCTTCCTGTGTTAAGGCAAAAAAATTGTAACAGTGAATATTCTAAACTTGTTCCCGTAATTTCTTTTTCTCTTTTTCTAAGATTTCAGACCAGGATGTGTTTATTTCTCAAGATATGTCTTCCCTCCACCCACCCCCCCACCCCTCTACCCCCCCCAAGATTCTTTCTACATTTAATTTGGTTATACAGTCTTAATTTTTTTTTTTTTTTTTGCATTTTTTTGCATTTAATAATCTTTAGTTTTAAATATTGTCCTTTACCCATGTTTTTTTAGCATAAGGACCTTAGGAAAGTTGTCTTTATCTTCCATAAGAATCCTACACCTCTCTCTGGAATAGGGCTTGGAAGTAGAGTCTTCTCCTGCTTTACATTTCTCTCTTCTATCTTTAGTAGAGACATAAAAAAAAAGTCTACTTAGACCTTTTGCCCAGTAAAATATTCATATACATGGATAGCATTACATGGAAACACCACTCCTAATTAACATTGGCATGTTTGAGGCTATTGCAGCAGTTATTAATTTAAAACCCTCAGTGGAAACTAATTGTAAAATAACAGCTGGAACTGCCCATTTAGTTTCAGAAATGTAGCTTGTTAATTATCTAATACCAAAAGCTATTCAAAGCTAAATTTATATTTGGAATTCAACTTTTAAAATGTTCAGCTTTAACTATCAATGTTATTTTTACTTGAAATTACTGTAATTGTGAGTTTTTCCTGGAATCTGCAGTAATACATAACTAATTTGCCTAAATACATATATTTAAAATACATCTCCTTATAATGTGATAGTCAACATTAATTTCATAATATGAAAAGCATTTCTACAACCTTATTTTTCTCTTTAATTCATCAGTTTAATCACTGTGTGCTCAATACACATACCCACTTTATATTTTTCTTTTTCACTTAGTAGCACTATATTTTTTTATCTGATTCTTAGAATTATTTGTAATTTCTTTGTGCAGTTGCTCACAGAAAGCAGATTGAAATATGCTTTATAGAAACATTCCTGTCAAAGCCATTATTGTGCCATTTAAACATCCATTTGCTGTTAATCAGGGCAGCTCTTTTGGAAACCTTATTTAATATGTTAGGAAAAAAATTTCAAGTAAATGTCAGTAAAGAATGAATTCAAAGGAATACCCAATTCATTCAAACAGCATAGAGGTGAAATCTGTAAAATTGTTGAAGTTATTTTTGAAGTCTCCCAGTAACTCTCAAACAATGCATATATTAAAAAAAGATTTTAATATTAAAAATAAAATCCCGCTTCAATGATTTATTGTTACTTCCAGTTTTGTTTTGAGCACTTCATAGGCATTCTGTCTGCAAAGTTACTCATTTCAGTTGGGTGCACTGCTTCTGCCCTGGCTGAGGTGTTCTTCACCCTAGCAGCATCCCAGCCCTTTGTGAGGAGGAGGGGGCAGGAGGAATGAAATTAATTTTACAGAGATTCACAGAGATGTGTTTATGTGTGCCCAATAATCCTGCTCCTGAGGCAGGCAGAGATTTCAAAGAGCATCTTCAGGCACCTCTCCAATTCCTTCAAGTTTGACCTGGAAGATGATGGGAACTTGCTCAGGTGTTTGGGAGAGACTCCAGTGGCAAGGCATGGTGAGGAGAACCACTTGGGGCTTGGGTACCTTGAGGAGGTGCCTGTTCGTTAGTAGTGCAGGGCAGTGCAGTGGTCTCCTGTGGCCTCATGTACCAGTTCCAGATCAGTGCCTGGCTACCTATGACTGGCTTGCACACAGACTTCAGTGGGCAAATATGATGACAACGATCTCATGCTCCATGTTAAAGTTTTGGTTTGGCTGTTTGCCTCGCTCTAGTCCATTTGCTAAGCAGTGGAGGAGTTGCAGTAGAGTGAAGATCTCAGTGCACAGGACCACTGCATTTAGATTTCTGGTAAAGCTTTGAGTTTACAGTGTGGTTATGATTGTTTCATTATTCAGGTATGGCTCATTCTCACTACCACCTGTGTATGATTTAGAACTAAATTGGGAATAGGTTTTCAGGCTCCCTTTAAACTGGCCTGTGGGTTCAGGTCATGAAATTCTCAGGTCAGACGGTGTAGCTGTGAATTTGGGAGACAGGCATGAGAGAAGCATCTCTTCAAAAAAAGTCTATGAAATGTTCAATACCATATTTTGTATAATTTATTGTAGCATGCACTCCATTTCTTCGACTATTTAATCAAGATGCCATCATTTAACAGCTTAAGGTCAGAAGTAAATAGCAGTTGTAAAGTAAAACTTTCACAAGGGCATTGCTTTCTCTGTTGTTCCAGTGTGCTACACTTTGTTCTATAAAAAGGTTTCTCAGCTGTGGGTGATCGTAACTACCGTATGTTCTGCAACGTCAAGGCAAAGTTAAAGATACATTGCAGCCTGAACTCAGAGTTTCCTTGGTCTTCTGGTATTTCTTGCTGTCTCAAATACTGTTTTAACACAGTTAATTAGTATTTGCTGTGTGGTGTATGTGCAGCTTGACACATGAAGTTCATACAACGTCAGTTTTGAAATCTGTAATCTGTTTGTGGTGACTGACTGGAGGAGAGATTAGGATTTCCTTTGTACTGATTTTAGGTGCTCTTTAATATAGCTTTTTCCCATTTCCTTTTTTCCAAAAAACTGCAATTCTGCTGTGATGAAGCCTATTATAGTGAAGCCAGTCAAAATAAAATCAAACAAATAAAAATTGTTTGAATTTTGGTTAGTTTTAATCCTTTTAAACTTTTCATTATATTCTATTATCATTTTATATACTGAAATGCTCAATATTTTGGACTACTTGCCTTGATATTTCCTAATCTTTAGATAACAAATACTTGTAGTACACAGGGGTTTTTTTCTTTATTGAGACCTTGAGGTTATCGCAGTTCTTGTTGTCTTCTCCCTAGGAAGAGTCATTTCTTCTTTTTGTTTCATAACCTTTTGCACATTTAAAATGAACCCCTCAGAAATCTCATGTCTCTGTTTCTCCTCAACCAGCACTGAAACACACCTTCTTCACTGTAATCAGGTTGGGTAACTATTTGCTTCCCTTAACTCTAATAAAGACCCTTTCTCCCATTTGAAAATCTTTTTCAAACTCTTAATTCTTCCCAAAATTAATTCTTGATTTACTACGGCAGAGAGAAAGCACGTCATGATGTTTGAAGAGCTCTTTGAGTAGAGAAGTCTCTCACCCTCCCACAGAAGCAACTGATGTGTAGACTAGCCCTGCCCAGTGATGGTAGCTAAAGGAATAAAGTGTGGCCCTTGGCTCCCTTGGGGCAGCCTGGAGTGGGGTGGATGTAACGTTGATTTTTAATGTTATTTTAGACACGGGCTTCTTTAGGCAGTCAGGTTTGTGCCCACCTAGGTTGCAAATCTAAAGTCGAGCTGTTGTAAGACCTACTTCTCTTTGCAGCTCCATGATGTTGCTGGTTGTACTTGTATATAGTGAGCTGTCTGAGGGAGTTGAAGGACCTCAAAAAATTTTGGGAACATCAGGCAGGTTTTTTTAGTCAGGTTATTGCCCTGAGTTTATTTATTGTATAGGCACACAAGGATTAGCCCTAGCAAAGAGGTGGTGTTGCAGCAGCCGGGGCTTGGATCAGCTTAATCTGCCATCGTGCTTCGGGCTTTTGAAACACAGCACAGAATCTGACACTATGAACTAAGAATTTTAATAAAATTCTCAGATTCAGCTTTAACATTATTAAACATACTGTAACAGTTTAAAAAAGTAAACAAAAAAAGGCACAGAGACAAAGAAAAAAGACATTAAATACCATTTAAAAATCCCAGGATACCTTTCACAGTTTACATACTCAGCAACTTGAATGCAGTGAAAAATTTTGCAGATAAGCTGTAAAACTGGAAAATAAAAGGAAAACTGAAAGCTAGAGTTATTTTTTATGTGAGTTGTATTGTATGTTTTATGTTATAAAGCAACATTATTGAAGTTTTTACATTTATTTTCTTCTTTCAAGTTACCTCCCTTTAATCTTTCTTTTTCTCTAACCAAGTAGCTTTATATTTTGCCTGTTATTGTAAAATACTGGCGGGGGAGGGGCAGGGAACAAGGAGACGTGTTTGGGTTTCTGTTAATGTAGGAGAAAATAATTAGTTGGTCCTTAAGAATTAATGCCATTGTAAGACCTGGAGTGGTACCCCTATACAAGTTGCTTAAGTAAAGTTCAGTTACTTTATACAAACTCCTGATATTTTCTTCCCTGAATTTCATTTGCTGCGTCTTAAAATATATGATTGAATCCACATATCAAGGTTACTTTTCTGTCTTGCATAATGAAAATTAACATCTCAGTCTTGACTGTGATAAATAATTTATTCTAAAATAATTCAGGAAAGCTTTTAAAAACTTATTATTCTATATAGTTTTCTTCTTAGCTGTTTCTGAGTAAATATAATTTCCATCAGATTTGGTTTCAACAAATGCTTTGTTTGTTGAAAAGTATTTTCCAGTAATATATAAAGCAGACTTTTTTCTTTGTAGTATTTTTAATTATAACAGGATCTCAAGTTAAATATAATGCAAGTTGTGTGCTTCTGTTACTGGGAAAACCATATCCCATTTGTAATGAGACATTTGTTAACTTCTGTATACAGATTGCGGTTCATTCCTTAGATATTTGTGGGTTCTCTGATGTCCCTCACAGGGTTTTATCTATGACAAATTCATACCACAGTTCTTAAACTGCATTTTGGATAGAAGATTTCTTTCTTTTGCAAAACCATTTGCCAATGTCTTTCTTTTCCATTTAACATTTTTGAAGTATTGCTACTTTGGTTTTCAATTATTTAACAATAAGGATTATCAGAAATATATAGAATTATTACATGTTATTTGAGCTTGTTTCTGTATGGGATGCTATTCAAAGCTCCCATGGCAAAATTAAATCCTTGTTACTGTTATCCTGAACTCAAATTGTATTGTTTAAGTGAGGATGGTTCCTTGCCCTCACTGATTTTCCTTAGTGCTCAACAACCTTAAGTGCAGTCAAAAGTCATGCTTAATGTTTCTTATGTTTAAGCTCTTACTGTGCACACTATCTCCCATTATTGCTATTAAACCTGATTATGCTGCAGTAAAAAACAGATTTTAAAAGTTATATACAGTGGTTTTATTGCATTTCAGAAGCTTTTTTCTTTCTTTTTCTTTTTTTCCATCAAAGCTATATATCCATCGCCTTTTTTTTTTAGGACTGGTTCATATTCTTATGGGGTTTATTAGTTGTAGGACACAAAGATAAATGTAGCATTCTTCAGCCTCTCAAAACATTTTTCATGCCCTCTGATGCTTTTGGTTGTTAGGGGTTTTTTCCTGTGAGAAGGCAATGGCTAACACTGGTATGTTAATGGCTAACACAAGTGCATGTTGAGAGTAATAAAATACAGAGATAGTATCAGGCATCTCCATTGAGTTCAATGCCAGTGATTGGCATAAATCACGGTTACTCCATTTTTTCTGGCATGATAGTGTGTGTTCTCCAGCAACAAAAAATAAACAGGTGTGGAGGTGATACAAATAGAACATAGGAGTATCTATATACATAGATATATCCTGTACTTGCAGGATCAGAACAGAATAGATTTGAACTCTTCCTGATAACTAAAGTTACTTAACTATTGAATTGTGTTATTTAATCTTTGAATGTGACAGGTTTTCAAGGAACAGGAAGAAACTTGCAGATTAGCAAATCCAACTGCAAAGCAATCTGAATTTTTGCTGTTTCCCAGTTTAAGGCTGGGTGTATATATATGTGTGTGTATATATTTTCAAGAAAAAAATCAGTGGAATATAATTCTCTGGTATGTGTTGGTTCAGATTCTCTTTCGATACACTTTATTCTTCAGACAGCTTGCAATGGTTGATTTTCCATGTTCTTGGCATAATAAAAAAAATGCCTAATATATTATGTAACTGCAAGTGTTGTAGAAACTGCTTTCTAAAAATAATTTTAAAAATCTACATATTGTATTCTTCACACGTTGCAGCTCATAAAAAATTTAAGCAACACTATTTACTAAACTGAACTCAAACTAACTACAGATGATAGAATTTGCTGTTTCCCAAATGGGCAAGTGTAGTGAGCTGGGTATTTGTGTGTGTGTGTTTGCATCTGTGTGGTGTCCTTGCATACATTTTTTTTAGCTCCAGGCAGAAAGTAAAATTGTGTTTTCTTCATAGCCACCACCATTTATTGTTTTGGGTGCCTCGTGGGGTGGGAATTTGTATTTTTGACATTGGAATCTGTAGTCTTCATGGTCAATGTTGTGAATACACAGGGATATTTTGAGTAGGTGAGGATGAGACTTGCCTGGCATTGCTCTGTAAGTGGAGCTTACCTAAAACCTCTGTTAAAAAACATCTCTAACATGCTTTGGGTACATGCTGAATAGGCTTTAACTGATTTAGTCTGAAGGCTTTATATTTAATGTTTACAAAAGCAGTGGTGTATTCCGTGGCTTCCTATGGCAGGATGTAGGTTTCTAAGAATATGTTGTCTCCTGCTGCCAAAAGTTACCTCAGCAATCATTTATAATGAATGAGAATCCTCTTGAGATTGAACTCTGCTTGGTTTTGTCATGTCCTTTACCTGTTTTCTCTGGTTCTCTAAGATTTGTATATATTTTGTACTTTTGTCCTAAAGATGAGTTTTGAGGTCAATTTCCTAATAGGTTTCATTTGTTCTGTTTTTCATCTTCTAAAGCATATTCTAAATATGTTTAAAAGCCTTTACATAAATAACCCTTTTCAAGGGGTGCATCTATCCTCATGTAAAAGTTTCCTTTCAAAAAGTTCAATATATTGGTATCACAGTTTAAGATTTAGCAGTAGTATGCTTTTAAAACAAAAGCTACCAATTTATTTTTCATCATAGAAGGATCAAAAAGCTACAGTCAGTTCAATCTGAAGTAACTATTTGTAACTTTAAGTTGCAGTAATTATACTTAATAACATGGAGGAGTTAGTGGGGTTACATTTAACTGTGAGAATGGGACTCAAAATGTGTGGCTTATAATTGTAGCTTTGTTACGGATTTTAAGGTGAGAATCTATGTATCAGAATTTCATTTGTAAACTGACCTTTCAAGCAGATCTCTCTTGAAGTTTTGCCACATCCTTCCACATCTTCTGGATGTTTCACTAAATTAATTAAAGATGTTTGGAAAAAAATTAGTCCTTTCAGTGATGTGCAAAATGCTTAGTCTTTTGTTTCTTTTGGAAAACCTTTCTAGATTTCTCTGTGGAAGCTTACACCTTTGATCAAAGTTGTTAGTTCTCGAAAACTTTAGTGTTTGTATGTCAAGGAGAATGTGCTTGACTTTTAGGTGTGATTCCATTAGTCATATTTTGAGAAAGAATGGAAACTATATAGTAAAGAGGAGATGAGAACTCTAGTAATAACAGACCTAAAAGCTTTACCTTAAGTCCCTAAAAGAACTGGTGAAATACCATCAAAAGGCGTATTGTAATCTCCACAATCAAAGTGTGCTGTAGTGGAGCACTTCTTTCCTCTGCTTCAGTCCTCCTGCAAAGCCAGAACAACCTGGAAAATGCTGGTGGGGAAGTGGTTTGTTCAGGAGGATACTTTACTTTCATAATGGAGCAGATGGATGTTCAAAAGCTTTTTCTGGGAGGGGAGAAACCCTATAACAGATCTTAGGAAAGTTGGAAGGTTCTGGGACTATGTTTTATGTGATTCTCAAGCAGTCGACAAGAAACTTGTAAAAATCCAATAGGAAATAATGCAAGACAAGGGAGTTTGAGGACATTCTGTACTCTCTTATGTTCAAGAAGAATTCTCTGGGCAAAGAAAGGGGAAAACTTACCAGATAAATTGCATTTTGTCTTGTGTTTTCATAACACCACCTTGATTGTTCAAGTCCTAATATTTTATAAAAAGAAGACAGGAGAAACATTAGTTTGAACAATTGTGTTTTAGCTCTTCATTCCTTTAAGAATTAAAATGAGTGTGCCTGCCTTTACACTAAGTGAACTGGAAGCACTTATTAACATGTAGTTGATACTAAAATTCCTCTAGAAACAACTAAACATGGAAGTGACTGCACCGTTTTCTGTATAACTGAGGTCTCGCCTGTTGGTCAGCTTCTCTCTGTGTAGCAAGAGTTTCTGCCCACAGGCATGTAAACTCAAAGCTGTAATTCTCTCAGGAAACTGAAAGTGGTAGAACCTTGATATTTTGTGGGCACTGGTGATTTTATATGGACCTCTCTGAACTCAGGACTTACTCATTATATAGGGCATAGCTGAAGAAAAGAAGTAAAATTGAATTTAAATCACAAAGGGAAAAGTTCAGACTTACAGGTACAAACATTCAAGAGGCCCTTTCAAGAAAATTAATTTTAGGGAGATATAATATCTTTAGAAAGGAGGAAGGACTGGGAAGAGTGGGAGTACACCTGACTCCTTGCCTGAAAATACAGTGCAGTAGGTGCAATTATTATGCAGACATGCATCATGTCTGAAGAGGAGACTGTGGCAATTTTAAAAGAAAATTGACATTCACGTATGCATCAGTATCTTGAGAAACCAGTGGATTCGCAACCTAAATTAAGAGGAAAGCAGGAAAAGAATGAATGTCTGTAAAAATAAAAAAATTCAACATTCGGGCAAATTTGGATTTCTCAAGTAGGTTAATTTTGTTTTCAACAGGAAAATAAGCTTCTCAATTGGGTAATCAAACAGTCACTTGCTTTTTGCTATGTTTAGGTGATTTTTACTTCCTTTTCTAAAGTTGTCTTGACATCTCTATATTTTCCATGATCTGCTAAAAAATGTCATTTCAGCAGCCTCAGCTTGCCCCCCATGCTCAGGAAAGGTGCCATTCTTTGTGTTTTGCAGGGAATGATTCATATGGGTTGATCAGATTTGTGTAAATGGCTCTGGTTTCTTCTACAACCTGATTAGAAGAAGCTTGAAACTATACTGCCTCTCTAGGCAGATCATAATGTTTTATTTTATTTCAGTACACACAAGATGAATTTTAATTCTCTGGGGAAATGTGAAATACACAGATTCAGAAAAAAAGAATTAAAGGAGGTAACTTTTTAGACTTTGTTATTGACATATTTTACAATATCATATACAGTATTTTAAAAATAGTTCCAGTGTGCCATTATGAATGCAATGATTCTGCAAAAAGAAAAAGACAAGTGAGAAAATATCTGTGCCAAAGATAAATGTGAATTGACTTGGAAAGGTAAATATTCATGTCTTACAGTGGTCTCTTGTTGTATTA
This sequence comes from Balearica regulorum gibbericeps, assembly GCF_011004875.1. Taxonomy (NCBI): domain Eukaryota; kingdom Metazoa; phylum Chordata; class Aves; order Gruiformes; family Gruidae; genus Balearica; species Balearica regulorum. The sequence goes on along the minus strand of NC_046185.1, from coordinate 24,021,589 downwards.
TCTGTGCTATAAACATCATCTATTACAATATACATGTGCTGAAAATGTGCATTAGTAGACACTGTTTAGTATAAGGAAAAACTGGTGTTGATTTATTTCTGATGTTCTGTACTACGTTGTATAGAATTTGATTGATGTCCAGGTATGAGTTTGATATACTGACACAACAGCGAAAAGAAATCCTGTCCCATGTCAGTTTATCAAACACACTGTGGACAGTATGTCTTCTGGCTTCTACCCTTGTACCAGGTTGTACATTACATGTTTCCATTTAAAGACATTCCATGCATCAAATATGAAGACTGTGTTCAGTGAAACTCAACCTCGGTATTTCCAGGTGAATTTATAGAACATCTGAAAAGACTGAGGTATTGTACCACTAAACTAGGTGAATCAACTAAAACAAAGTAAAATACAGGATGAAAGCAATGGGAAAATCACAAGATTATTTTCCTTAGCGATGTGGTAAACCAAGTACACATGAAATATTTGAAAAATGAAAATTAAAGATCCTTTTACTGCCAAACAGCATTAAGTATTGAGATGAAATTATTTCTACCATGAAACAAAAGCATAAAAGTCTTTGGGTTATATTGTATTTTGGCTTTTTGGTAACTCCCACCCCAGACTTCCATTCCACCCACTTAAACTCTTCAAGCTCTCTCTTCACTAATTCCATTTAGAGAAACCCTATTCCACTTGTTTTTTCTGGAAACATTTGGCATCCAAAAATATCCTACAGACCTTCCTTTGGAATTGTGCATACTTATCATTTATACAGTCTGTCAACTGTATATTTATACTGTGCTCCCTGAATTTTGGTGAATGCTTCAAAACTCTAACGAGATTCCTCAAACTGTCTAAACATTAAACAGTATAAAAATGAAAAACTGATCTTTAAAAGTTCAGACTTGCTCATGCTGTTATTTTTGCTGAGGAATTTAAACAATAAAATTACAAAAGTAATTAAACAAATGACATGTAAATGCATAGCTGCAAACTTCAGATTCATTTCATTTTACCCCCTTTTTTTTTTTTTTTGAGACTGAAATTACTTTATAGTTTACCATACCATACCTTACTGTCATGGGATCATTCATACTGTGTTCCAGATAAAACTGTAGAAGACAACTGCACTGCAGAAGTTCTTCAGCTTCTTTGCGGGCAATTGCTGTTCCAGAGCCTCTGGAACAAGGGGCTACTTTTAAATGTCTGCTCACCTCCCAGGATATGTAGAGCATTTCCTGCCCGTAGGACTAGAGGAAGGAAGCACAGGGCCAAAATGTTTGATGTGTGATCTACCGTAATTCCTTTCATGTGTTTAGTAGCTTTTATATGATCAATGCACTGCTACCAGTCCTGACCTTGGTGTGGTCCAGTTCACTAAAGCCTGACCTTCCTAAATGGATAGCAAATGGAATTATAGCAGCACCCACCTGGCACTACCAATGTAATTAATGGGCGTGAGGGGGTGTTGTTATTTTTTCCTCTGAATATGTACCTACTGGGTTTCGAAATAAAATATTTAAGTAGTTACATAAATAGTATCTCAAGAAAAAATTGCAGCAGTTGATTTTTATACATATTTTTATATATTTGCATTCTTATAGCACTGTATATCAGATGATCTCAAAATGTTTTCTATGCAATTAATTCATTATATTCACAATATCATTTTGGCATTTGCGCACAATATATATGAGTAAACTGTTGAAGAGGTTAATTTTTTTGCTTGGAGTCACATAACCAAGTTTAGAGAGAGTAGGAATGAAATATGCCTCTCCTATTTTCCTTTGGCATGTTCTAGCCTTGCAGAGAGGGAAGCATGTCCTGCAGGCCCGCGGGAGGCCTGCCCAAGCAGTGTCCCTAGTCCCAAACCTTCTTGTGCACAATGTATGAAGACCTGGCAGACTTAGCTCTTGTGCCTCTCCATGTGTCCATGCCCTTGCGTATTCCAGACTCTGACACTGAGGAGACTAAAAGAAGTGTAATGACACTCAACTAAATTCTAGTACTCTTTTATTTGACGATCTGTTCTGGATGATTGTGAGTGTAGATGATTTGTTCTGTACATCCAATTGTCTTTTGTTTTTTTCCACCAGGCACTTTGACATTTGTGTTTAGAATGATGTCTTAGCACACACTAATCCATAGTTGAATCATCTTTCATCTTTTTTTTTTTAATTGACTTGAAAGTACTGACTTCCATAATTTCTCCAACATGCTTGTCCTTGTGTTACCTAAAGATCTTTATAGCTACTTGGTGTCTTATCATCTTATTTAGCTTTTTTACACTTATACCAGTTCCTCTCTTTGCCATGGTACTCATATGTAGGTATACAGAACAAAAAAGGAACCAGTGCCCAAGAGACACAAGCCAGACGGTTATCCAAAATTAGTTTAAAATAGAGGAAAAATTTCCGTTATACTGGTACTTTTGCTTCATTGTATCAATTGTTCGAAGCAGTCTAGCACAATCAAAAGCAATTTTTGTATATGTCTCAGTCACTAGTTGTCTTTTTTTTCAGCATACTAATTGCACAAGTAATCTATCTCTAAGTTGATTTATTTCTATTCCCAAAAACTATAAACACTGCAAATCATTATAGAGTTAGAAGTATGACCGTTGATGACTACAAAACGTATTCAGTTAGAATTCAATCAATAACTGCTTCCTTTGTGTTAGTAATGTGAAGTATTTGTCCACTATGTAAATGTTTAGAAGTGTCATTTTTTTATTTTGCTTATGGAGCTAGCACTGGTGTTTTCTTTTTGTAAGTGCTTCCACATCTGAAGATGAACCCAGGTACCTTACCCACTTTAACTTACAGGACATCCCCCATATAGTGTCTGTCTTCTGTAGATAATACTGATGTATCTGGCTGTACAGAATACAACACAAGAGCTAATCAGGGGAATGTAGTTTTCATTGTTAAACAGATTCCTGTAAAGCTTAAATGTAATGTTAAAATGAGAAGTGATGTGATTATAGACATATGAATAAAGCAGTATCAGTTCCTAATCAGTAAAGCTTTAAACAAAGGAGCCTTACTCTACTCAGTTTGTAATTGTATTTAATAAAAATTTGCTAGTATCCAGTCCAGAGTATGCTGCCAGCAAGTGTGGAGATGGGGCAGTGGTTGAGTTCTTCTGAGGCTGAGCTGGAAAAGGGAGGAGGAGCAACTGCCAACAAAGCCAGTCATATGTGGCATAGTTCCTTGGGAAAAGAGGCAGAAACGGTGAGAACTGGCGTTTACTGCTGACAGCATTTGAGAGCCAGAGAAAAATAAACTGTTTCCAACATCCCAGCAGTATAAAACACTATGTTTGTTAAACCACAAATAGGTCTCCCTATGGACAGATGGCAGAGTGGAGAAGCAAAGCTGAGGTTACCCTTTGGGGCAGATAGGGATCTCACTCAGTATGGTGGAATATGTACCCAGGATCATGTACACAACTTTAGAAATCTGTCAGGACCTTCCCTTCTTGCCTTAGAATGTCTCCTTCTCTCTTCTTGCGGTAATAGAATTTTCTTACCTGCTGCTTTTCTTTAATTTCAGCATTAGTGCCCTGATCCCATCTTTCTTCTGCCTCCTGCCCACTCCTATACTCTCCTTTTTTTCCCCTTAAGTTCTCATTCTTCTTTTGGTCTTCCTCACAAATATGTGTTTGTAATCTCTCCAAACCTAGGCAAATCCAAGTCTTCCATCATGAACTGTCATGCCACAGGGTTTCATTATTCCTGTTGTAAGATCATGGCTAAGTATGTTCTGTAATGTTGGGGAAGTTCTGTTTCTCTTCCAGTGGCTCAAGCATTAGCTAAAGAGGCATCTACTTGCTATAATTAAAAAATTAAAAAAAAAAAGAGGAAAAAAAAAAAAAAGAGGAAAAAAAAAAGAGTTGCCTTTCTTTGGAAAGCTGATTCTATCTATCTGAAGTTTTACTGATGGAAGCTCAGCATTTTCAAAATACTGTTATCATAGATGTTCTAGGTTTACCACATTTTTGTTCTGTGCCCTTCTTAACATCTATAGCATCTTACTTCAAATGGAGCTGTGGTCCATTGCTTCCCTAAGAAACAGTTGTTTCATTTTCCCCTATTTGGTGTAACACATTCAATGGCCTTGTTGAGGAGACTATTAGGAAACTTTATTGAATTGAATTGGGAAAAAGGCAGTTAAGGAGCATTAGGTCAGTGATAAGTATTGCTGCGATTTCTACACTAGTTCAGTCCTGTCTCATTCATAGATGATGGACTTTCAGACTACACATGGGCTGGGACTTCACGAGCTTAAGCAGAAGGGAAAGTGGTCCCCTTGCATAGCGTCTATGTCCAGGTCCAACAAGGTGCCGCTGGTTTTACCCTTATAAAATGGAGGGTATATATTGATCCAAGCTTACTGTCTGTTTCCTTTTTAAATTAAATTGGAAGAATCTTTTGCCCCCAGACAAAACCTTTAATAATTGAAATTTGGATAGATAGGTTTGTCATCTCTGTACCTGGAAGCGGAAATCAGTGCATACAGAGATCTAGTAACTGCTAACAAAAATTAGCTTTTGTGTGTAAAGTCTGTGAATATTTCTTAATCATTATATAATGTATAGTATTTAAATGCCATTTTCCTGGCTTGTTTAGCTTTTTGTAGGTCTCGGATGAGCTATAAGAGAATAGATTTAACTTCTTTACAGTGGGTCAGAATTACGCCTATTCAGCAGTGTGTAACTGGTTCAGCATGAGCTGTTTCTTATATAAACATACAAAAAGCCTGACCCAGACTAAATCAATTTAAAAAAGAAAAACATTAAAGCTGTGTTTCCTGTTACATGCTTATGGTCGTCTTTGGTTGCTTATGATCTTACTGTATTATTGACCAACTGTTGTATTCTACACCACCTGCCGAAAGGTTCAGATGGGATAGTGAAGTTGTTTACAGAAGGGGGAAGCAATTAAAATCATAACCCTTACAGTACATTTCAGCTGGTAAAACAGCATTTATGCTACAGGTAGAGAAGTCATGAATTTGGCTTACTTTGTTTCTCTGAATTTATTTGCTACAAGGATTTTGAAAGCTGCAGAATCAAAAAGGCTGCAGAGTTCATACATAGCATGTATGCTTAAGATTAGGCCAATTCTGCTGCTGTTTAACTTATTCTCATCCTTCTAGGAGTATACAACTAATAAATTGGGGGCGTGCTTAGGAAAATAGTTGATATGGAAAACCAGAAATGAGTGCTTATGTAAATGCCTGTATGTATATAATTTATTTGGGAAAAGTCTATATTTTGATCCTTGTATTAAACTGGCAGGATGTACTTTCTGAAAGCAATAATCAGCTTAGTCAAAACATCAAGGCATTCATAACTAATCCTCGTATTTTACATGTATGTGTAAAATATATGTTTCTTGAAATGGGTAATCTATAGAATTTGTTTGCTTGGATTTCAAAGGTGTATCTAAAGGATCAGAGGAAGACTATGCCAAAGTGAGATTTCATTGGGTTTTATATTTAAATAAGTAAATGTATGAGAGAAAGAAAGCCATTGTCACAATGAGGAGTTTCATGTTGGTGCATGCAGCCACATTTTGCTCTAGGAATTCAGTTCACAATGTCATGATTGTGCTGAATGAGCCTAAGAAATATAGTGCTAGGTGCAGCTTAATACAAGTTATCAAGCTGCTCATAAAAGAACAAATGAAAAGTATTCTTTACTGTGAAGTACAGAAGAGAAAAATTCATTATGCAGGTGAAATTAGTATCATATTCTGTATTTTATATAATTAAGCAGATTTCATAAAATATGTAATTTGGTGCTTTATTTTCAGTAATATTTCACAAAAGATATATTCCAATATTTACTTGCATTGGACAAAGTATGTAAATAGACACTGGGTCATACAATAATCTCTCAGGTTTTTTTTTAAAAAAAAACAACACAGAACTGCATTTATATTGATGAAATAATGCCTAGAAAGAATAATAAAAGACACAGTTGTTGTGGTTACATCTCTCTATGTGGAAAGTTGACAAACACATTCTTGAGTTTTAAGAAACCACATTTAATTTTGAAATACCACTACTGACATAACAGATTTTCAGTGTATTTCTGCTAAGCATTTAAGAAAGTTATAGGGCTACTGAACAATGCCATCACACTGCCTCACCAGGAATGACTTCATCAAAACAGCTCTCCTGCAATTCACATGCCTCTCTGGGTAGATACAATTAATTACTTAATTTTCTTAATTGCTAGCATACTCCATTGGTGACAATGGCATGGCATTAGCAGTTTCAACTGTGTTTGGATTCGAGCAGCATGGGGATGGCACTTTGGAATAGGTTATGTACCTATTCTTACAGATTGTATGCGTTGTGTGAATCACAGGTTGAGATGTGCTGCTTGAATCCTTATTTATTTTTACATTGTTAACATCAATGATTAAACAAATTGCAGAATTATTAAGTTCTCTGGGGAGACAGCAGCGACACACTAAATAACGCCTTTGGCATAAGACAACAACCTAGAATGGAACAGTAGATTGGATGACATATGTAAGTAAGAAGCTTAATTTCAATGCAGATGTAAGAAATCAATAGACTACAGTTGGACGTTATCATAGATTCAAAGCAAAATAAGTTTAAGATGCCCCTGCTCCCATTACGGACATGTTTTGAAAATTAGTGATATGTTCCATTGTGCATTTTTATTACAATACCAGATGAGCACTGCACATGAAGCTATATTGTTCTCAGTGTAGGAAGGGCAAGATAATTTTTTGGAAGATTTACTAGTGCTTATTAGCAGAAGACAAATTGTAGTAGAAGACTCCTTTGATACTGGTCACTGATAAAACCGAATGGTCTTAGCAGCCTCCACTCATCCAATAGCCCTTGAATGTTTTGTTGAAGTTGAGTGTGACTCTTTCCCAAGCTCAGCTCAAGATTGAAATATTTTGTGAAAATCTGGGGGGCTCTGGGGGCCCCAGAACAAGAGCCCCCAGAACAAGACAGACATGGAGCTGTTGGAGAGAGTCCAGAGGAGGGCCATGAAGATGATCAGAGGGATGGAGCACCTCTCCTATGAGGACAGGCTGAGAGAGTTGGCATTGTTCAGCCTGGAGAAAAGGCGGCTCCAGGGAGATCTAATTGTGGCTTTCCAGTACCTGAAGGGAGCCTACAGGAAAGCTGGAGAGGGACTGTTTATCAGGGAGTGTAGTGACAGGACAAGGGGTAATGAGTTTAAGCTGAAGGAGGGTCGATTTAGATTAGATGTTAGAAAGAAATTCTTTCCTGTTAGAGTGGTGAGGCACTGGCACAGGTTGCCCAGAGAAGCTGTGGATGCGCCATCCCTGGAAGTGTTCAAGGCCAGGTTGGATGGGGCTTTGGGCAACATGGTCTAGTGGAGGGTGTCCCTGCCAGCAGCAGGGGGGTTGGAACTAGGTGATCTTTGAGGTCCCTTCCAACCCAAACCATTCTATGATTCTAATGGAGTAGAATTTAGCAGAACCCACAAGTAATGTGGTCCACTCAAAAATGCTTTTTCCTCACTTGTCAGAACAATTTTAGTAACAAAGCACTGTACTGAAATTCCATGTTAAAAAGATTGAAATGTTTTTCCATCATCTTGGAATGTTCTTTTTAATTTTTATTCTTTGATAAGTTTGAATGCTGGAACAATTGTCTCACAATAAAGTTGTTCGCAATACTGATACATAGCTGTTCTTTTTGAGGACTTGAATGTGACAGCCTTTATCTATTCAGTAGATATGAGTTAGTCCTGCCTCCCCATATGGACCTGATTGAAGGTGCAGTGAAGTCAATGGATTGATCACATATCAACTTTGGTGGATCTGGCTAAATTTTGGAAAGTATTTATTTGCATATCTCCCATTGAATTCCATAGGAAAGAGGCAGCTGGATACTTCTGAAGATCTGGACTTAAAATAATGCTTAGATGTAGTCAAGAATGGCATATTTGATACCTTAATTTTCTTAGTTTTGTATCTTAATGAATATCTGATTGGTCTGGTTTTGACCTTTGTTGCTGATTTTTAATTTTTTTTTTTACTCCTTTGGCATTACAGGAGAGCACTGAATCTAGGAATACTTCGAGACCCTGGATCAGAGGTTGAAGACAGACAATATCAAATAGATCTTCAATCTATAAACATTGGTACTGCTCATTGGAATCAGTTGAAACCAGAGAAGGAAAATGGAAAAGGAGGGGTTTTGACAGAGAGTGAAAGAAATTCTCAAAATCCAGCACTTGAATGGAACATGGCCAGTAGGTAGGAAGTTTTTTTTTTAACTTACTCTTTTCTAGAATTACATAGCACAAACACTGCAGATATCATTCAGTATATCTGAATCAAATAATGCTGTATTGTTTTTGCTTTACATTACAAGCATATTTCCATGGAGTTTTGGATTTTACATTTGAAAAGCATATTCCTATTATTGTTACACTCTAATTACTGTCTAGTTATTGTGTGCCTTTGGTTCTGTTATAAGCTTTTTTCTGAGTGGCTTACTGTATGTTCATAAAAATAACTCCAGGGCTCAGACTTGAGCTTCTCAGTCTATAAGCAATGGGAGGTTTTGGTTTTGGTGGGTTTTTTTTTTCCTTTTTTTTCTTTTTTAACTTCTTTTGTTTGTATTTTTACAAAGCTTGAGTAAAACCAGCTTAGACATTTCGAAGTTAGAGGAGGATAAAGCAAAACGTTTCCTATTGGTTCTGAATTGTTTTTTGCACTTCTGTAAATAAAACCAGATGAATTTTTAAAATGAGATATTTCAACTGAGTCTCCCTTATTGTGTATTGTATGATATGCACACGCAAAGCCCCGCCCTCCAGTTAAAAAGGTTTAAAAGATAAAGCATGCACACACTTGCATAGTATTTTAAATTTTAAAGTTTTCAAATATAAAATAGAGGGGTTTAATTAGTAATTTGTGAAAAATTGAAATTTTTATTTTAGTTTTAAGATACTCTTTTATACTTAAAAATTCATACAGAAGGTGACAGGAATAAGGTCTGATGGCCAAGAGCAAACTTTAGAAGTAATTTTGTGGATTTAGATGCATTTCTGCTAGAAGATGCCTGTGTGTCCACACATTTATTGATTTATTTTCATTTGAAAGTCCATTATATCTAATTTATGTGAAAACAATCCAATTTTTATGAAATGCATGCATAATTTTATGGTTCCTAAGATAAGATTCCCATCTCGATTGAGGGATGAGTTCCTAAGAGTGATACAGAAAAACAGGCAGAATCATAATGCAAGACCAAAATTGAACTATTGCTGGTTAATTTTCAAAAACAGGGGAGATGAGAGGACTCTCAGAGATTTTTCTGAAAGTAAGGCAAGCTGTAGCAAAAGAAGCTATGTGAGGATGGCACGTGGCGCACAGACTGAGCTTTCTAAGTGATGAATTGATGAAAGACCAAGAGAGCAAATAAGCTTGCTCTGGAGGAGTGTGTGCAGGAAAAAGGTGTGATTAAGAACAAATTCCAGTTTATCATTGAAAAATACAGGGCAGGAAAAGCAGATCTAACCAAAGTAATGATAAAACTACAAGGAGTGACATGAATACTGATAAAAATTTAAATACCGTGATACTATTTGTTCATTTATAAGATCACCTGGTTCTTTCTTGTCTTTTATTGATTTATTTTTTTTTTTTAACTAATATAATTCCATAGACTTTTTTTCTTTTAAATTCTTAGCCTTGAAAAAAATGTGTATGACCTTCTTGCTGGGCCTTGATTTTGGGCAAGTTGCCCATGAAGTTCTTTCTCACAAAACAACGTAGGGCCACTGGCATTTCTTGAAAGCTAAGATGACACTGATCTCCAAAGGACTTCTGGCTAATTTGCAAGTTAAGCTAACATAGCAAAACCAGCCGCTGAGGAACTGCCTTTTGTTTTTCTTCCCATTAGTGGCTGAAATCATATTGCCAGCACACTTTGGTCTGAGCTTTATGGTTATAGATTTGGATAGGAAATTTGGTGGGATTCCTGAAAAGCTATTAAGATAAGGGAAGCAGCTATTACAGATAATCTGTACAGAGTTCTCTTTATAACTGCTTGGACATTCTTCTTTTCCTCAGAAGACTTCCAAAATAAAATTTTATTAGAATAGATTTGACAAAGAAGTATGCTTGTTTTGAAATATCTTTTGAATGAATCTTCTGCTTGGATTTTAATTTAGGTCAGTTGTAATTAAGTATACTAGCTTTTCCTTTCTGGTATGCAATACAGTATTTTAATTCCAGCTTGAATTTGTTTAAAGAGAAGGTTGATATGAATGTTTTCTTGTCCTTTTGGCTTAAAATTTTGCACATTCACTACAGTTCTTTTTCAGATTGTTCGCATTTTTGCTTTTTAGTTGGCAGTCAGTTTTGCTGTATCTGGGTTTGTTTTATGATTTGTGGAAGTGGTGTGCTGAGAACTGGGAGAACCTGCATTGAACCCAGCCATCCGCTGAGATATTTTCAGCACGCACCAAGAGGGTGGCTGCATGGTGTTTTACATGGTGCTTAGTGTTTTCAGGGTGAAGTTTATCTTAAGATTTCCTGCAACTACCACAGAAGCTTTATTCTTTGACCTATTTGTGATACTGTTTTCTTTTTTAATTCTTTAAGTTTCTTAGACATGTTTAACCTGGAACGTAATGAATGATTTTTACAGAGTTATTTTAGGGTTCATTTCTTTGTTTGGTTTTAATATAATTCTATTTGTTTTTACTTATCATTTAGACCCAGTGTTCTGGTTTATTAGCTTCACTGGGGTTTAAGATTCTTTTTTGAGATCTGTTTCCCTCATTTTTTAATTCTTAGGAGGTATGTGGTGCAGTATAGAATCCAACCTAAATCCAAGTATTTCATACAGTTACTTTACAGAAAACTTCAGCATAGATACCAGCTATTCATTTTCCATTCCCCTTTTTAAAAGCATTACTGTATGTTTTTTAAGGAAATTTAAAAGTTGTAAAAATTCTGAAATAGACTATATTGTGATTTAGTCTACTGGTTGAAGTTTGGTCTTGTTTTTAAAATTTGCTTGAAAACCAAATCACTCTAAATATAACATCTATGGATATCATATGAAGAAATATTTGAAAGCTTTTGACATAATTTATCATTTAAATGTTTTAACAATCTTTACACAGAAAGTAAATCATTCAAATTTTCCCACTGCTTTTTCTGGAAATATTTGTCAATACTTCTATTACTTAATATGTCATGGGTTTGATTTTTTTTTTTAAACTTTTACATTGTCATTTGGAAAGCGAACGGTCTTGCTTTGAGACTTAAGTGCTGAATATTTCAAGGTGTTTATTGTAAAATTCTTCAAGCGAGGCTGTTGTGAAGTGCTGGTGTGATGCCTCCTGCGCCTCTGCAGGTCACCCCAAGAAGAACGGGGGAAGTGGATCACTCTGGTAGGGTGAATGCTCTCTCTCAGAAATAAATGTCCAAATGCTGTGCTGTACTAAGGATGAGGGATCATGACTCTTCCCATTATGAAATGTTTATACTTCACTGTAGATGTTATAAAAAGCTCCCTAATGGTGTAATATATAAAAAGAATACTGGAAACAGTCAGACAGATCTAAAAAGGTTCTGTACAAATGAAACCTGTCTACATTTATTCCCTTTACCAAACAGCATGTGGGGAACTGGGAGTACTTAACCAAAAGAAGTTTTCTTGATTGAAAACTGCTTTTTCAGCTTGCAGATCTCCTCCACCCTCTCCCTCCTCTCAATGGAAAAAACAACAGCCCTGAAAGAAATAAAGAAATATATCCTCTCTTGAGGCCTCGCCCCCGTCCCTGTGCAATCCTTCTACAGCTCCCAGCAGCAACTTCTGCTTCCTGCAGCCTGAATAAACTCTGTTTAAAAAAAAAAAAAAAAAAAAATTGAGCTTAAAAGCATTACTTCTCTGTGTGGTAATGAATTGAGTGTGGCAATATACTGCATTACAGTTTTGTCCTTGGCATACCACCATCTGGAACAGCTCTCTGCAACTCTCATTGAGTACGTCAGGGAGCCAATGATCTGTTGTACAAAACTGAACAAAATACCACTCTTGCTTTGCGAGGATCCCCAGAAATGTTTCCTGCAGATTTTTCTTTGAATAGTTTTCATTTTCAGGCTTTTTGGAAAGTTGAAGTGCAGCCTGCCAAGTTCTAACAAGGAAAACCAGAAAAAAGTGATCAGTAGGTCCATGTGTGGGGAAGTAGGGGCATTCCCTGTGAATCTTTTGGTATAAAATGCAGTACATTTGTATTCAGTCCTGTATTTCAGTTGCTGTGTTTATTGTACCTGATGTCATGCTTCTATTCATACTGTACAAGGCCTTAGTCAATAAGATGGAGTATGTTATTGTCTTTATGCATCCACAGCAAAGAAATGTTGCATGGCATTCTTAATAAGACAAAAATTAGCTTTACTGAGGCATAATTATATAACAATAGTGATTCTATACAGCTAGATGGTGTACGTTTGTTCATTGTCTAATTTTGGTCATTAGATAGTCCTCAAAATATTGCTGTGGTATTTCACTGTCTTAAGATGTGTCTTTGCAACACCTTAGAGAGCTGAAAGGATGCAAACTGTTCTGCCCACCGGGAGGTGGAGGTCTGGGGCATAAGCATGTCATTAGATGTCCTAATACATTTGTGGATCAGGGATTAACTGATTTATACAACTACGTGGAAAACCTGCAAGAGAAAAATCTTTCCTAAGTCCTAAGTTAGCACGCTAACCAAAATAACATCTTTGGTTTTGCGTGCTTCACTCTACTAGAGAACACTATTTGATTATGTGGCCTTTTCCATGTTAATACCTGTGTTTTTACTTTTACAAGGCTCAAAATTCTTTGTGAGGATTCATCTCTCAGTAGATAGTAAACTTAAATGGCATAAATAAGCTCTTGATTATCATCCGTGTATTGAATGTATATGAGTTTCTCCCTGTCCTATGTATTTTTTAAGTATATAAGGGCTCAAACTCTAGATTCAGTAAGTTATTATTAAGAAAAAAAATTATTATTAAGAGTAAGGCAAACATTTCCAAGTTTCACATCTAGGTTATGTTTAGCTCTAACTGGCCAGTATTTTTTGTTTGTTTCGATTAGTTTTTTCCACATAAGACAGCCAAGTTATAGTTCTTGCGCATTCTCAATGCTTATCCAGTCTCACATCATCGCACCTCCTTGATTAGTGCAACATCATCTCTTTGGCAGTCTTTCCTCCTCATATAAATTCAACGTGCTTCTGAGAGGATGTAATCAAGTACTGGTGATCTGATTTGATGTAATGAAATGTTGTTGCTTTGATTACAAAATAATGTTCTTCACATTTTTTTCTCTTTTCTTCCCACAACATTTTTTGTCATGTTAATCATTAGATATGTCTTTGCTTTCAAGGTACTTCTAGACTTCTAAATGCATCCATTTCCTCTTACATGTCTTCTTTCATTTGTTTTGAAACATCCACACTCACTGCTCATCAGATCTCCTCATACCAGTTACCAGGGCTGTCACATTTAATTTTTGAAGATCTACTTTCTTGCTTACTCCTAGACTAACCTATATGTTATAAAGGCATTTCCTGTGAACATTCACAAAGTTATTGCAATGTCTTCTTCCAAACCCTTCCCCAAAAATTCCTTTCTATTATCCTGTAATATAAAAACTGAAGACAGCTTTCAGGTTGCCACTGTACAGATACCATTACCTACAGCGCTGTTAGTTGTTTCCTTTATTTCCCTGTCTGTGGGTGTGGGGTTTTTAATACTTAATTGTAAGCCTCTGAGGACAGAGACCATTTTTGTCCTGTGCTTTTACAATGCAGATCTGTGGTCCATAACCAGAGTTCTTGTTATCGTGCAGATATAGCCCAAGTTCAGCACTGAGTAAAAGGCACCTCCAGGCCTTATCGCAAATACTTTGCTGCCTAGTTGCTTTGCGTTAGCATATGGTCTTTCAAATGTGCTGTACTTTTAAGTGTAGATGATCAACTGCTTTAACATCTCTAAAAGTACTAGCTTTTCCTTTTTTTTCCAAGACAAATATATAACAGATGCATAAATGAACCATGGAATGAATGTGCTGCAGACATAGAGCCATCATTACGCTCTTCACAATCAAGTTTTTTCATAAGCTCATGTGGCGTACACCTGTGTTAAGTTAACGGTGCACTTAGGTGCAGTGTGGAAGACTTAATAATTCAAAGTGGAATTTGTTTCTTTGTTCCTTTTGTGCTCTTTCTCATATCCTCTCCCTTCGTTATTTACGGTGCTCTGTTTGCCTTCTGTTTGTACTTACAATTATTTTGCTAATACTTGATTTGGCTGAGCTTCAAATTCACCAACTAGAAATGCAGAAAGTAGTAAGTAGAGCAGGACAGGGATACAACATAAGGCTGATTTTAAAATAAAATTAAAAAATCAGCAATCTGTATTATCAAAAAAGTCCTTTAAGATGCAGTGTACTGAGTATCTACTAGAATATTTGAAAATTAAGAAATGGGAATATGTATGAGCTGAAAAATAATTTGAACAGTGATTGAAGAGAAACAGTTGTGACTTTGGGCTTCAACAAATAACTTGCTTTTATATCTCTGTTTCATATATTAAAATCATGCTTACTAGCAGTTTTATGCCTCTTCAAGTGGAAGTTTTCTAATGCATAGCTGTGTGTTCTTTCATAGAATTGTTCTACTACTTCGCTCTTTCATTTTCCTCAAAAACAAAGGCATTTCTTTCTCATCCTGTTGTGAAGGGGAAATATGAATTGGGTAGAAAGATGTCTGGTTTAAATTTAACATGAAGGTGATGGCAGGGAGAGAAACATTGTAGAACTGGCAAAATCTAAGACCATTTTCTCAGCTGAAGATGTATGCTAACCACTAACAGGTCTGCTTTCTAATTTGGAGATCTAATTAGACTAATCTTGCTTTAAAAGCCATCATTACAGACCAGCAGAGCTACAGCTGACCAAAATATTGAAGCTTTTAATGTAAGATGGTAGTTTTCTCATACTCACTAATTGGCTTGCTCTTAAGCATATTGCACACTCCTTACGGTAGCGTGCAGCTTGCTCAGCAGTGTTTGTGAAGGTCATTTGAAGCAAAAGTTTATTAGACTTGGGCTCAGTAAATACTAGCTCTGTGCTCTGTAGCATCGGCTGTTAACTTCTGTATACTGTTGTCCTAAATACATTTAAAAGCTTGAAGGCTGACCCACGTCTGACAGCTTATTTTCCCTTATAGATTGCCATGCTTTCTACATGTTTTGAGGACACTTAAGCAAATTGTTAGAATTTGAAGCATCAAAATCCAAATAGTCCAAGCAATAAATTGTCTTCTATGGATTTTGAATCTTTTGAATTTGACAGTCAAGTTATGATATCTATTTGATTTCTTTTCAGCCTAACTCTTGACTTACAAACCATCAGCATTTGAGATTATGTACTTTTCAACAGATTCCATTTAGAACTATTACCTTTACTAGACTATGTATATCTATACTTGTTCTTAATCGAGATGTAATTATCTATTCCACATGGAGTCCAGAGATTTCTGCATAGGCAGGCGTATAACCGTATTGTTTGGTGACATTAACACGGATAACTGTAGCTGATGGTAAGGACTAATTGTCTAATTGCATAGTTCATGTCTCTGTCTCAGTTGTGCAATTTATACTGATGTCTGAACTGCCGCGTCTCAATCAGTGGAGATGGCGAGATTAAAGGTAATACAAGGATATCTAACTGACATGCAGGTATATCTGGAGAGTCCTGCACAGATCTAATCTCTTCTTCTCTATCGCAGTGTAGTTCAGTCTTTTATTTTATATCGTGATAGACAGTTGCATAATTTAGTGTATTCTTTTAACTCGCATTGTTTCACAGTTGATAATTTTCTATTTTGTAAGCATAGGAAAACTTACCTTGGACCAATAACTTTTTGATGATTTTTAGAGTTCTCTTTGGTGAAATGTAGGTATTTAGCATTTCTATAAATGAAGA
This sequence comes from Balearica regulorum gibbericeps, assembly GCF_011004875.1. Classification (NCBI taxonomy): domain Eukaryota; kingdom Metazoa; phylum Chordata; class Aves; order Gruiformes; family Gruidae; genus Balearica; species Balearica regulorum. Next base: position 24,005,555 of record NC_046185.1, on the reverse strand, counting down.
TAGGTAAAAAGAATTATGAAAAAGTATCTTGATGGAAGGGTTCTCCCAGGAATTTGAACTGTATCCTCTTTTAGGGGCTGAGCACCATCTTGATCTCATTACTTTTTTTTTTCCTTGATCAGAGGCTCTCAGATGGCATTTTGTGGCAATAGTTTATTTGACCTGACCCAGAAGATTCTGGCTATTTGGAATGTGTTGTCATAAGCTATTAGTGATCCATCTATAACAGGGTTGTGCCTCTAGGCTTAGTATTTGGTTAAAGGAAAAAAAAATAAACACCCAGCTGGAAAACAAATGTAATTATCAAGTTTAATGGCACAAATATTCTTGGCAAACAAACATTGATATTTAGATGAAAAGGTACCAACTAAGATCAATCAGTGACAGAAGCGGTGGAGGACGACTGACATCCCTCCATTTTCAAGGCATTTTAAACATCTCGGCAACAGTTACTATAAATTTAATGTGCGAGTGCTAGAGTTTCATGGGGTTTGCTAGTTTAATTTTTCATGTCTTTGATTTCTGTGTCACTTATGTTGTTGCATGCAGAATATTTTCACCACAGAGTTTTAATGCATGAATTCAAATATTATGCAGGCTTCAGGACAGCTATTCATAAAGTGAAGAGTATCCACAGGCAAGGTTGAAAAATACTGAAAATAAAGTTTGTATCTTTGTTCAAATGATTTTGTATAGTTGGTTAAAAAGTAGAAGCAGCAATGTCAAATGTCAAACTTATCTACCTAGAGATGGGTTGAAGAGATTTAGACATACTTCTTCTGTGAAATGAAGGTAGAAGTCTGCCTTTAGGAATGGAATTAACATGATTTATAATGATGATATTTAATCCTTATTGAGGTTGCAGTCAAATGCCAAACTGGTAGCACAAAAGTGCTTCAGTACATGCTGGATGTAAAAAACAACATGAGGTTTTGCCCCTCAACAATTTATAATGTGATTTAATTTTTTTTCCTTTTTTTTCTTTTTTTTTTCTTTTTTTTTAGCATACGGCGGCATCAGGAGAGGAGAGCAATTTTAACTCCAATTTTAACAGATTTTACGGTTCGAATAACTGCAGCTCCTGCAATTATTTTTACAAAAATTGATGCTGCAGAGAATTTACACCCAGAGGTTAGTACAAAATGTGAACAGAAATAGCATAACTTTTAATATGTGGATAATCTTAACATTTTACTGTTCCACCATTTTAAGTGTCCAGGTGTTTTCAAATACAGAGATCGCCAACTGGGGGGAAAAAAAAAAAAAAAAAAAAGTCTTAATCACTAGCTGAAATGTTCTTTCTCTGCTGGAGAAAGAATTTGTGTATAGCATTCGATATTAAAGGCGGCCCGTCCAGAGGTAGATAAGCCTGTTTGCAATTCAGAAAATGGGAATCCTTTAATGATTTCCAGCAAGATTTTTAAAAGATTTGTGATGGAAAGGTGTTGAGAAGAGGTGCTATAGTACAACATTACAAAACATTGTTTTCACAAGCTTCTCATAAAGCAGCCTGAAAATGTAATCTATACACTATCTATAAGAAGAAAGTTGAGCTGTGTTCTTTTAGCCAGATTTTCAAGCCCACAAATTTCCACAAAGCATCCGCTCCCCAACCATTATTGTGGGTACTTCAAGGTATTCCAGATTTAACAATCACTTTTACCAGTCTGTGGGCCAACTTGTTAATGATTAGTCCGTGAAGAATGTTACACACAAAAGGTATTGGCTCCCTTTTTGGCATTAGTTTGTAGCTCAAGAATTTAAAATGTTTTATGTAGGGGAAATATCAGAAAGTTTTTATCAGCTCACAAGGGGTATTTCTCATAACAGCTGTGTCCTGGGAAGAGCAAAACTGGTACAGGAGCGTAAAGGGAATTAGGTGTGTATTGCAACATGTAATAGGTGTAAATTGTTGGAAAATAATAGCTAACGGGTATGGAAAGAAAAAAAAAATTGTCAGCTTCATATTTTGTGTAAAGTGTCATCACAAGGGCAGATGGAAAATTATTTAGTGTAAAAAAGAAGTAGAAAGCTTAGAGGGTAGCTAGGATGCATAGAAGTTATTCAATTAAAAAACATAGATCTCTGAGCTTTACTAATGCTTATGTTCAAGAATTTCAGTGTTTTCTGTGCGTACGTTCTTCTTGTTATCTGTTCCCTGGGTGACATTCACTGATGAAGGGAGAGGACTAGTTTAGATTGTGAAGAGCTGAACATTGTGCAACCTTCTCATGAGAAGGGGTAGTACTTCTATTTATTAAGCAACCCTTCCGCATCGGTTCTGTTTTTCATCTCTTTATCACTTGCCAACAGTGCTCAAGAGGTTTTTTTCGCTAGAGAACACCAATAAACAGTGGCCATCCAGCTAACTTTGCCTAGGTATTAACAATGGTTTACAGGCAAAGAGAAATCAATTAGGTTGGCTATCAGTGAGTTCCAACATGTGATTTCATTATAAATCAAGCAGAATTTATGTTTTAAAAAAAAGAAAAAACATTCTTTTCTTGGAAGGAAAGGAGAATTGTAGTCATTGCCAGGAAAAAAAATACAAAAACAAAATATGACAGTCCACTGTTTGATACTATCAAGAGATGGAAACAAGACCTCACACACAAGATGCTTTTCTTGCAAAATTTGTCTTAATAGTTAAGCTGTTGAAAGTAAAGCAAAGAAAAAGCCGTATACTTATTTAGAAGCCTGAGACCACTTTCTCCTCAAAAGATCTAATGAATACTAATGTTGAAGCATTAACTACAGCAGAGAATCACAGTACAGTTATATAGAGGCTGAAAATTATTTCCCCAGTAGCTCTTATCTAGTATTTTCCATTAATGTCTCCACAGGAAATTTTGGTGTGTGGTCATTCTTTGGAGGTGAATGTGACAACAAATCTGGATTTCTTCCTCAGTGTTGCTCAAGTACAACTTCTTCAGCAGCTGGTACAAGCCAATATGGTTGGGCTGGAACCTTCCAGTAGCAGTACTGAGGTAGGTTTTTCCCTGATTTGCAGCTGTTTTTTTTAGAGTACTGTAGCTCTGATCAGGTGTTTGCGTCATATAGACAAAATTATATAGGTAAATGAAATACATGTATCATTATTGTTTGGTCAGCTTTAAAATGCATTCTAATATTGTTCTAACAATAGGATGTGTTATTTTACCAAGAATATTATTCAGTAAATTAGACTAAGGTGATTCTGCCACATCTTATGTACAATGAGAATTATCTTATGTAAACAATGAAGGAAATAAGTTGTTTGGCATTTAATTTTAACTTTTATTGAAGTTTTGGCATCTTCTTATGAGTTCACTGTGTGCTTCACTAAAGCCGGTAAATGATAAAATTTTTGCTGTGCCTGGTAACCACTATTCACATTAACTGTCTTCACTTAAGTCCCTAAGATTCAATTCACCTCTGAATCTTGTCATACTTCTTCAGTACGAATGGTGATGAGTACATCATGAAGGGGCCTTCATCTTCTGAACAATTAATCTCTACTCTTTTCTCGAATTTTACAGTGTTCAGCAAGTATCTCTTGAATTCGTCATTCTCCTTTCTGGAAGTTGATACCTCAGTTTGCATTAAAGGCCAGTCACTAACTGTGACAGTCTTGTATGTTTTAATAATTTAACTTCTGGGCTGATACAAGAAAAAGATAGGAGAAAAGAAAGTGAAAAGTTTGCTGTAAGAAAAAATACGTATTTCTTATCTTCAAAACCAGGAATCTAGATGCTGACAGCATCTTTTAAAGCCAGTAGAAGTTAATATGTGACAAGGCACTGATTCTTCTGGAATGATTGTTGGATCCATTGAGAAAGAACAAGAGTTAGGGAGACAGTTATAGAGCAAAACACAATCAACTCTTCCTTTCCAAGAATCTAGCTAATGGGAGAGCCAAAGAAACTTTTCTCCTTCCTTTCCTGAATCTCACAGATTCAGCATGCATGTGAGGCTGGGTGGAAGTGGGGAATGCTCTAGAGCAGCCAAACTACTTATATTCCTCTCTCCTCACCCTGTCAAAACCCCAGAAGTTGTTTGTGTTCTGCTAATCTAGGCATCACATCATCCCCCCCTCCTTTATCCCTTCCCAAGGACAGAGGGAAATAAAGGACGTTGTTTCATTGCCATGTTAAAACATGAAAGATGTAGAAAAGAAATTCTTTTCCTTGGATACTTTGCAGACACAGGGCCTCTTTTGGAGATGCCAATTATAAATAAGTATATATGGGAATACCTTCAATAAATAATTTGTGGAGCACTGTTTTTCCATTGTCAGTGGAATGGATAGAATCAGAAGATTTGAATGGGTGCCAAGAATTTTAATTTTGAGTTGGCGCTGTGCAGAAGTGCTGCATGACTGATGTGGACTGTACAAACTTAAAAGCAATTTACTGCATAATTTCAGAAAGCTTTTAGTTGACTACATCCCAAGATACCTATTTGTTCTTCATTGATATCTCCTTTGCATTATTGATGTCTCCTGTAATGAGTAATGGGAGTATTTCTGGTTCAAGCTGGTGTTTGTCTTCTCTTTAATAAGTTGTAGGACTATGTCTTGATTCACTATACTGAAAATGTAAAATTCAATGGATGGTTACTTTTTGTCCAGTTCTTTCTTCAGTGTTCTGTGGTCTCATATGCCTATATGAAGCCACCCCATCCTCTAATGTATGTGCATTTATTATTATCCTGAGTTTCTCCTTTAGTCAGCAGAAAGAAACATAATGCACATTGTGTGCTACTGTTTTCATGTCAATGAATGAAGTCTGGAGCCTGCACATGGCTATTCATGCTTC